>NW_004955421.1:7641435-7744394 GCF_000276665.1 Chinchilla lanigera | reverse complement strand
AGAGAGAGAGAGAGAGAGAGAGAGAGAGAGAGAGAGAGAGAGAGAGAGAGAGAGAGAGAGAGAGAGAAGAAAGAGAGGCAATAAAATTGCAAGTGAAATTATAAGACAAAACTGAAACCCAGAAGGTTATTAGAAACTATTTTTTAAACTAAGATGTATTTATTGAGAGAAAGAAGTCTTCTGTCTAAGAGGGACAGAAGGGGATTGGAAGTGATTGGCCCCTAAAAACTATTTTCAAAACTTATATTCTAATGATCTGCAGAATCTAGAAGAAAAATGCATGCATTTCTAGAGACATGTCATACTAAAATTGAACGAAAAATATATTTGAAATCTAAACAGAAAAGTAATAAGTGATGAGATTGAAACATTAATAAAAACACTGTGAAGTAACAAGAGTTCAGGATCTGGTGGATTATGTATTGAATTTTATCAGCTCTTTAAAGAAGAATTTACTCCAGTTCTCAATTTCTCATCAATGAAATAGAAAATAGAAACAGAAATAATGCTTTCAAACTCACCCCATGAACCCAGTATTACCTTGTTACCCAAACAACATAAAGGTTCAAATAAAAATGAAAACTATAGACCAATATTCTTGATAAGTATAGATACAATAGTCCTCAATAAGGGTTTTCCAAACATACTTCAACAGTACATTAAAAACACCATGAGACATGACCAAGTCACTTTCATTCCAGCGATACAAGGATAGTTCAACATATTTAAATCAATAAATGGATATATCAGATAGGTAAAATCAACAATAAAAATTACATGATCATCTCAAACAAATGCAAAAAATAACTTTGACAAAATCCACCATCTCTTTTTGATAAAATTCCCCCCCCCTTTTTTTTTGCAGTACTGGGGATCGAACTCATGACCTTGTGCTTGCCAGGCAGGTGCTTATGCCACTGAGCTCTACCCCCAGCCTCTTTTTGATAAAATTCCTGATGAAAATAGTTACAGAATTATTTCACCTCAAACTGGTAAAAGCTACATGTAACAAAGCCACAGTAATATTGTATCAAATGTGGAAAGTTGAAAAAATTTCCTCTAAAAGCAGGGGCCAAGATGGTGTCCACTTTTATCACTCCTTTTCAATATAGTACTTGAAACCAGAGCAGTACTCACAGCAATTGGGTAAAAGAAAGAAATCAAAAGTATAAAAAGGAAAAGAAAATGTGAAGTCACCTCTGTTTTATCCTTTACATAAAAGATCTTAAAATTTCACCAGAAAATTCTTAGATGTCATAAATAATTCAGCAAAGTGGTTAGATATAAATTTAGCACATAGAAATCAATAGATTTCTTATTCTGCAATAAAGAATCTTCTAAAAAAGAAATCAGGATAATAATCCCATTCAGAGTAATTTCATTAAAAAGTACCTAGGGATCAACCTAACAAAGAAGGTGAAGAGGATTCTACATGGCTCAATACAGACATAACCATGTTGGAGTTACTCAGAGAAAATCAACTAAAAACAGGTAACTAGAAGAAAGGAGGGGCATTTATCTTGATGCCAAAATCAATTTGAAATAAGAGACTTGTAGTTCAAACAAAACATAGGCATAAGACTCTATAAAAAAGCAAAGCAGCCCACAGGGCTGCCTATGGGCCCTCCGTCTATGTGTGGAGCAGGAACCACATTTTGGGAAATCCCTAAGTAGCTGATGGACTGCAAGTGAATGGCAGACTCAAGCCAAACAGGATGATTTATGATATAAGGACCCTTAGCTCTTTTGCCTTCCTCCAAGGAGAGGATGTTGCAGCCTAGCAGCAAATTTCACTGGCACACACTTGGGCAAGGGACCAAGGAGCTGCTCTGTCCATGATGGGCCACCAGTTTTTCTTTTAACCTCCGACCCAGATGGATGTATTTTGCAAAATTAATTTTCAAAATCAATGGATAAATAAGATACTTCCATGAAAGAAAACACTTGAAGAAATTAGTGACCACCAAACCACCTCTCCAAAGTGTTCTGAAGGACATTTTACAAAGAGATAATGCAGATTGCAATTACCAGAACACCAATAGAAAGAATCCATCAGAGAATTGAAGCAATTAAATAAAGACAGGGAACCAACAAAAGAAAAATAATATGAGAATAATAATATAATAAGAATATCAGTTATAACCATCAATGTAAATGGTCTTAATGGACTGCGGTGGATTGATACCTGGTGGTCAACTTGTAACCCCCAGCTGAAATGAGTGAGTGTGGTGCTGGGTGTGGGAGGCCCACCTGAGGACTGTTGCCAACAGCATAAAGGCATACCTGGAGAAGAGTAAGGAGGCTGTTGGCAGCTGAGAGAGGCTGTGGGGAGCTGCTGCTTTTCTGATGAACTTGGCTCTTTTCATCCTCCGAGGAGCTCGGAACCTCGCTGGCACTGAGAATGGCTTCAGTTCACTTTGGAGAGCTGTGGTCCTCACTTTGAGCATCGCTTCCTGGTTCCAGAGGGGAAGATGGTGCACTGCTGGCCTCCTGGAAAAGCTTGCTGCATTGGCTTCCCTGATGGAAACTCGGCCATCCTGATCAGCGGAGGAGCTCGGGACCTCACTGTTGCCGAGGATGGCTGTGCTACCGTTTGGGGGACCTTTGGTTCTTCTGAGCATCACTTCCTGGCTCCAGTGCAGATCTCTCAGCCTGCTAGCACAGGTCCTTCATCCTCCTGGCACAGACTTTGTAGATTCCACCACTGACCTTTGGGCCTTCCCAGCAGATGCGTGAAAAAGGTCTGCATGAGACGTTGTCATGGGCTCTTGGCCTCCAGTTGGATTCATGGGAGGCATTGTTATGAGCTATGGGTATTCAGCTCAACTCATGTAGGATATTGTTGTGGGATCCAGGCCCTCAGCTGGATTCCTTGGTCTTAGTGTGTGGACAGATTCCCTGCACTCTTTTGTGTACTGTTCTTTGGGTGACTATTATAAATAATCATATGAAGTATGTGTCCTGTATTATATTGTTCCCCTTGCAAAATAAGCCCCAAACCAATACATGGACCAATAAAAAAAAACAGATTGGCAGAATAGATCAAGAAACAAGATCAAAAATATTCCACATAGAATAAACATATTCAACCCCCTAAAAATTCATAGACTGAAAGTCGAAGGATAAAAAGCAATAGTTCATGCAACAGGTAACCAGAATAAAGCAGAGGTAGCTACCTATTTGGATGCAAAGTGAATTTCATGCCAAGACTGATGAAGAGAGACAAAGATCACTACATCTTTAAGGGAAAACTCCAAGAGGAACAGATAAAAATCATAAATATATGTGCACCAAATACTGGGTTATCCAACTTCATAAAACAAATATTAATGAACATGAAAAATCAGATAACCACTAACACAGTTGTAATGATGGAATATCAATATCCCATGGTTACAAATAGATAAATCTATTAGATAAAAAAATCAACAAAGAAATATTAGAACTGTAAAGCCTGAACAATGGACTTAGTAGACATCTAGAGTGACATAACCCACAAAATCGGAGTACACCTTCTCGGCTGCACATGATATGGTCTCTAAAATAGACCAAATACAAGCTTATAGATCATGCTTAGGTAAATGCAAAGGAATTGAAATTATCCTATGCCTATTATCAGATCATAGTGATGAAATTGGAAATCAATAGCAAAAGAAACAAAAATTACATAAATATATGGAAATTAAATAACACACTTCTGAATAATCAATGGGTCACAGATGAAATTAAAGAAGAAATTAGATCATTTCTACAATTAAATGATAATTCCAGTACAACTTATCAGAACTTATGGGACACAAGGAGAGGAATCCTATGAAGGAAATTTAGAGTGGTAAATTCTCACATCAGGGAAATAGCTCAAATAAACAACATTATCTTGAACGACAAACTTCTAGAAGAAAATCAAGTCAAGCCTAAAACTCATACAAGGGAAGAAATTAGAAAGGTCAGAGCAGAAATTTATGCAATTGAGACTTAGAAAATAATACAAAACTCAATGAATCAAAGAATTAATTCTCTGAAAGATCAAACAAAATTGAGAAATCCATAGTCAACATTATCCAAAAAGGAAAAGACAAGATTTAAATCCATGCAATTAAGAATGAAAAGGGTGACACGAAAATAGATCCTGCACAGATCCAGATCATCGATACTTACTTCAAGAAACTGTATCAAATAAGATGTAAAGCACAAAAGAAATAGATAGATTTCTAGATACATATGAATTAGCAAAGCTGAATCAAGAAAATATAAAAATTCTAAATAACCAAATATCAGTCAATAACATTGAAAATTTAATTAAAAACTTACTAAAAAAAGAAATGCTCTGGTTCTGATGGATTCACTCCTGATTTCTAGGAGAAAATTCAGAAAGATCTAATGAAATTACTCTTCAAACTCTTTAACTAATTCAAAAGGGGAGCAATACTCCCGAAGTCATTCCTGGAAGCAAGTTTTATCCAAATACTGAAACCAGAGAAGGATCCAACCAATAGAGAGAATTACAGACCAGTCTCTGTAATGAATTTGGACACAAAATTCCTCAATAAGATACTGATGAAAGAATTCAGCAAATCATCCAGAAGAGTATAAACCAGGCCCAAGTAGTATCCATCTCAGAGATGCAAGAATAACTCTACATATGCATATCAGTAAATGTAATACACCATGTCAGTATATCAAATTCACATGATAACTTCAGTAGATACAGAGAAAGTATTTGACAAGGTACAACACCCATTCATGATAAAAACATGTAGAAAAAATTAAAATAGGTTTATCTCAATTTAATAAAAGCCATCTATGACAAACCTACAGCTAACATCATCCTAAATGGTCAAAAGTTAAAAGCTTTCACTGTACAATCAGGAACAAGACCAGAATGCCCACTATCACCACTCCTATTCAATATAGTTCTGGAAACATTAACCAAAGCAATTAGAAAAGAAAAAGAATTAAAATTAGTAAAGATAGGAAAGGAAGAAGTTAAATTATCATTATTTACAGATGATATGATACTGTACATAGAAGACCCCCAAATCTCCAGCAAATCTTCTGGATTTCATAACCAAATTTGTCACATAGCTGTATACAAAGTCAACACTCACAAATCAGCAGCATTCCTGTACACAAACAACAAATTCATTGCAAAATTATAGAAACCACACCTTTCACAATAGCATCGAAAAAGTGGTATAATGAGGAATCAATCTAACAAAGTAAGTAAAAGATCTTTACATTGAACATTACTGTGCTCTAAACAGGATATCAAAGAACATATCAGAAAATGTAAAGATATCTCTTTTACTTGGGTAGAAAGAACCAACATAGTGAAAATAGCCATACTCTCAAAATTATTATACAGATTTAATGCAATTTCAATTGCATTAAATTCACAGAATCAGAGAAAACAGTCCTAAAAATTCATTCTGAGCAGAAGAGACCAAGAATATCAAAGGTAGCTCTAAGCAACAAAGGCAAGGCCTGGTGCATCACAATCCTTGACTTGAAATTATACTAAAAAGCTACTATGATTAAAAAAAAAAGTATGATACTGGTAAACATACAGACCTGCAGATCAACAGAACAGATTAGAAGATACAGAAACAACTCCAAATGCACTCAACCACATTATCTTCAAGAAAGGGGAAAGCACCTTCACTGGATGAAAGATAGCTTTTTTAATAAATGGTGCTGGAAAAACTGGCTTTCCACATGCCAAAGACTAAAACTACACCCATGTCTCTCACCATGCACTAAAGTAATATCAAAAGTGCATTAAATATCTAAATATGAAAACAAACAGAAAATCTTCTGAAATAGAGACTAGCTAGAAATCTTGAAGACATAGGTTGTAGGCAAATGCTTTAAGAACAAAACCCCCATACTACAGGAAATATTACAAAGAATTAACCAACTGGCATCTTATTAAATAGCATTTGCACAGCAAAAGAAATCACAACAGAATGAAGAGACAACCCACAGAGAAGAAAAAAATTTTGCCAGCTATTCCTCAGACAAAGGAGTTTTATTTAGAATACACAAATGACTCAAAAAATCATAACCTCTAACTTTAAAACCCAATCCAAACAAAGGCACCTGAAATGAATACACACTTCTCAGATGAAGAAGTACAAACAGCAGATAAACACATGAAAAAATGTTCAACATCACTGGTCATTTGAGAAATGGAAATTAAAAACAACCCTGGGTTGTCATCTCACTATCAAAAAAAATGGCTATTATCAAGAAATCAACCAATTACAAATGCTGGAGAAGGTTTAGGAAAAAAGAGCACTTCCCCACTATTGGGAAGTATAGACTAGATCAACCACTGTGGAAATCAGCATGATGTTCCACTTGGTCCAGCTAGTCCACTTCTAGGGGTCTTCCCAAAAGAATTAAAAGCATCATACCACAGTGATATATGCATACGTACACTTATAGGAGTACAGTTTGGAATAGCTAAATCTTGGAAACAGCCCAAATGCCCATCAACTGATGAACTGATAAAATGATATGGTTTTTTAAAATACAGTGGAGTACTACTCAGCCATTAAGAAGGATAAATTTGAGACATATTTAGGTAAGTGGGTGCACTTGTGAGACCATCTTCTTAAGTGAAATAAATTAGATGTATGAATATTGCATTTTCTTCAAATTGCAATGATCTTCATACTGCTTACACTCTGGAAGTATAAATGAGGATTAAAATGCTTAACAGATATTGTGCAATAGGGAGGAAATAGTCAAATGGGAAGGGAAAATAGGGACAGGGAGGGAGAAAGGAATGAAGAGAAAGGAAAAATTTGAAACAAGACTTTTGTATATCAGTAGGGGTAGAGGAGTTGAAGGAAAGGTAGAGGAATGGGAAAAAATAAGAATCAAGGTAAATCTTGTACAGGTACAAATTCCCTATGATGAATGTAATCACTGTATCTAAAATGTACCTATAAACTTAATTTAAAAGGAAAGAAATAACAGCAAAACCACTATAAGGCATTGTCTTACACTTGGTAAAATGGCTGCTATAAAAAAGACAAAAAAGGTTTCAGTGAGGGCATGATGGACATAATATAAACTAGTGCAACAACTATGGAAAACAGTGTGCAGATTTCTCAAATATTAGGGCTGAAACTGCCATGTGGTCCAGCAACCTCACCACTGGATATGCACTGAAAGGAGATGAAGTCAATGTGCTGAAGAGACATTTGTGATCTCATGTTCACACCAGCCATGATGCATAATGTACCTAAGTGCCACTGATGGATGAATGGGTAGAGAAAATGTGGCATATATATGCATAATGAAATGTCATTCAGGCACACAGAAGAGGGACAATCATTTGTGATAACGTTATGATTCTGAAGGACATCACATTAAGTGAAATGAGCAAGGCACAGAAACACAAGTGCTGTGTGATCTCACTTATGTGTGGAACCTAGCTGAGCTTGTAAAAGAGGAGAAAATAGTGATTTCCAGGAACTGGATGTTGAAGAAATGGGGTGATGGTCAAAGAATAAAATAATTCAGTTATGCAGGATGCATATTTTGCAGAGCTAACAAAGTATAGTGATTATAGTTAATACTGTATTATATACTGTACATTTCATAAAGATACATCTCAAGTGTTTTCCCTATGCACACAAAAATTTGCAGTAATACACATATTCATTAACTTGATCATGGTAATTATTTCACAGTATATACATAAATCAAAACAGTATCATAAACATATACATTTATACTTTTCAATTGTAATTAAATAAGATCAAGGAAAAATAACTAAGATAAAAAACACCAGTTTTAATAACATTGAAAGTAAGGTTATAATAGAGTTAATAGTGGTAGAAGTAGCAGTAATTGTAGTGGTAGAATTAAGTGTTTGCATTTATTGAATGACTTCTTTATGCCATTCATTGCTGTAAGTGGTGTGTGTATAGTAACTCATGGAATCTTCATGTTAATTCAGACAAAAGTCTACTATTATTGCCAAAATAAGCATAAACAGAAATGGGCTTTTGTCTTGGTTATTTTTTTTCCTTGCTGAGATAAAATACCCGTCACCAAAAATTAAGAAAGGAAAGGTCTATTCAGCTCGCAGTTGGTATAGGTTTCAGTCCATAATCAGCTGGCTCCAAGGCAGAGTGGCACATGACAGAGGGCAATAGTTCATGGTGGCAGAAAACAGCAAAAGCAAGAAGAGCCAAATGGGGAGCAGAGGCAGGCAGTGCAAGCCTCTTTCTCTCTCTTATATTGTGTGCAAGCTACCCACCCCAGGGCAGGTGTAGCTCCCACCCCCATAATCCCAGCATTGGACCATGGGTCAACCATAAACTCTAGAAGCCAGTACCCATGACTGCATGAGGCTTTGGGGGGACATCCAGACACAAACCATAACAACAACTAAGAGAAGAAATATGAAAGCATAGAGCAAATACATGAAAGTATAGACAGAGGAAAAGATTTCTTTAATAAGACCCAGACATGACAGGAAACAGTGACTTAGACCATGTTGCAAGATAAAAAGTAAACAAGGATGGGGATGTAGCAAAGTGTAGAAGCTCTGGATTCAATTCTTAGTACCACACACATCAAAAAAATGAAAAGAAGAAAGAGACAAGAAATAAAGAAAGAAAGAAAGAAAGAGAGAAAAAGGAAAATGAAAGAAAGAAAGAAGAAAGGAAGGAAACTTACCATAAAGAAAAGTTCACTTTTAGCTTCCCTCAGTTTAATTCCATCAAACACTTAAGGAAAAGTAATGTCCTTTCTTCACAAACTTTCAAAAAACGTGGGTAGAAGAACTATTTCTACTAATTTTATGAAGTCCGCATAATCTTCCCCTCTCCTGTCTTTTTTACCTTCTGTCTTTCTTACTCCCTATTTATTTTTTCTTGTCTCCTTCTAAATATGTAGACATTGTGGGAAACAGTGAAAAATGTTCTAGTAATTGTAAAAATGGGAAAATAATCAGTAGTTTTCTTTTCAATTACATGTTTCACATTCATTTTAGTCCTGAGTTTACCCTCTCTAGATACCTCTGTCTTGTTAATGAGATCTTGGGCCTGGCATGTGGGAGACAGATTGGGTGGAGTTAATAGGTAACTGTTCAGGTAGAAATGTCTGTTCATACAAATTCACAGGAGTTCACAGAGACAAGCACCACACTGCTCAATTAAATCATTAACTCTGAGCAGGAAATCATGTGCTACCAAACTTCTCAGTTTTACTAAACTTCTTCTCTTGTGTTTGTGTTGTCATTTAAAAAAAAATCCACGGGATTAGGTTATTTATAAAGAGCAGAAATTTGTTTCTCACAGTTCTGGAGGCTGGAAAGTCTAAGCTCAAGGCGCTGGCTGGTGAGGAATACACGGTGCTTCTAAGATGGAGCCTCGCTTCTGCCTTCTCCAGAAGAGAGGAATGCAGTGCCTTACATGAAGGGAGATGGAAGAGCAAGTGAGAGACAAAAGCAATATAGAGGCTCTTATTTAAGCCTTAGTCTCATTCAGGAGCTCTCATGGGCTACTCCTCTCCTGAACTAATCTCCTAATTTTTAATAATATCACCATTTCTGTTAAATTTCAGCACCGGAATTTTGGATGGGATATACTCAAACCCTAGTAGCTTCTTCAGCAAATGGATATACAGTATTTATATGAACAGAGAAATGGAATTACATAATGTAAACATTTGCATCCCATATAATTGTATAGATGTCATTGTCCCTGTTGCCCCTCTACATTTTCCTGAATATCTTTAGGAGTCAAGAATTATTGGTTCCCTTACCTACCTATTCACCCAGCAGAAAAGCTGATCATTTAGAACAAGTAATTGCATGTGAACCTTTCCCCTTCCCTGCACCAACTCACAAATCAGAAACACAGAGACTTGAAAGTTTTGGCATCTTCACTAACCTGGAAACTAGCAGTGTTCTCTAGAGACTTCAAAAGAGTATGGGTTAATGCGAGCATTTCATTATCTGGTGAAATCTTGGCATGCCTGGGGACCAATTAGGGAACTCTTAGAGTCATTCCTCTCTGAACTCAACAATAACTTCAATTATGGTAATTTAGGAAATTGCATACTTTAGATATTGGCTTCCTAACTTTTTATGAAATGTTTCCTTCTATTTTATTAAAAGTCTGTATTCCACCGAAACATATGCATAATAGGAATGTGTTATACATGCATTTACAAAGGAGGGTTCAGTGTCGTGACTTAACCTGATCCCTCTGGTTTCCTGCTTTCTCATTAGGCTCAGTGCTAAAGTTGTTGGTTTAAGTCTGTAAAGGAAGTATTGCAGGTCCATCCAACTTGCTTCGTGTTCTGTTCTTACATGACATTGAGAAGTTAAAATTGTGTTTTAAAGTAAGAAGGATATTTGCAAATCATTTAAAGCAGTACCTTTTGGTCTCTACTCTACGGAGACTATAAGCTTATTCTTGTGTTGGAAGATCTGGGTTTGTTAATGTACTGGAGTTATTATACAAGATGGATTAGAGATAAAGGAGATAGGTAAAAAAGTATGTTAATGAAAATGTATGAAATAAGCGCTTGTAATATGGAAAATGATTAAACATTAATAAAGTTAAGAACTAATGACTCAATAATAAGCACTATTTAAAGTAGAAATTCAAGAATGTCCTAAAACATTGGTTGAATGAAGCAATAAATATACTCAATCAATTTTTGTTCATATTCTTTTTGTGAGATGTAATATAAATCTCCACTCACCATGACCATCTGTGCTATTCAGAAATATAACAAAATTATATATGCAAATAGTTATTCTAGTGCTCAACTATCAACTACAATTTAAAAAAAGATAAGAATCACTATTTCACTTGCTAAGTGAAGTTTTTCAGAGTGGCTGGGTGAGTTGCTTCTCCAATTCAACCAAGCTCCATTCAGTAATAATGATAAATTGAGCCCCAATTGGCTATTAGGTGAGAGATGTTACAGGTAACAGTAAGGAGTCATGTAGGTATTTGAGATTTGTAAGGACACTGGTAGAGTGCTAAGAAAGTCTTCAGGGGCATATTTATGATAGTTCATTCTCAGAATGGTCCATTCTTTTTTTTTGTTGTTGTTAATAAACACTGAACCCAAAGCCTAGGATATGCTTACCATACAGACTTATCACTGAGCTATATAATCAGCTCCCATTCTTGCACTTTTTAAACTTCTGCTAATCTACTCTCTTATGAATAAAGCTGCACCTCTACAGATTGAGCTGCCATCTAACGTTATGGTTCATTACTAGTAGGAAACACATTTGAATAATATATTGTCAAATGGGTAGCTTTGACACCGGCTGTTCATGTACTCTTGTAGATATTTCCTTTCCTTTACGTGAAATTTAGATCAACTTGAGTGTTCTTGTGATCATGGAACAACATTTCATGGCTGAAAAGTAGGTTAATCCCTTTCCTCAGTTTCATTATTACTGGCACCCCTGATAATAAGTGATGGATGTGTGTGAAACAGAATGAATGAATAGGCGAACTTCATAGTAGAACACGATGGGAAATAAATTCACATAATGAAGAAAAATTTTTGCTACTATTGGGCAAACCATATTTTTACAACCTAAACCCTTTCCTATTTGAAAGCTTTTGTTTGCAGATCTAAAAATCAGGTGAACCAAATACAAATACTAGTGGGCATTTGTTCCACATTGTTTTGATTACAAACTATACTGTGTGCAAGTACTGCAGAGGACACTGTGATGCCTGTCTACATCCTATCTTCACCCTCCCAGCCTCTAAACATTTTGCTGCTAAAATAAAACACTTTTATCTTTTTCACAGGATGATTTGTATTTTGGATTCTCCTTGCCCCTTAGGGAGAGTCAAAGATCCCTTCCCCTTTGCCTCCCTTCTCTCACAAGCCACTCCTGGCCCAATGACTTTCTGGTGTGTTAGTGCAGAAGCTATCTCTACCGACACCAGAGAGACAGACCTGAGGTGGAAGTTACACTTGAGAGCTCCCAGAAGGATCAAAGTAAGTCCAGCCCCTTACCTGAAGTTACACCCTTCCTGGCATCTTCACACTTTTCTGGTCTCCTTTTGCCAGTCTTTTAATTTTTTTCTGGAAACACGTTTGTAACAGGTCATTATATTTCAAATCATTGGCTGAGGGTATGCTTCCAGGAGAACTTGTTCCATGGACACCCCCAGAATTAAAAATAATTAGCAGCAGTGAATTCACATAGACAGTACTCTCACTTTGCAATAGTTAACACCAGCATTTGTAAACAGGTAGGAACTATCTGCTGCTCCAGTATTTGCAAACACTTGTGATAATTTCAGCTCATAAAACCCAATAGTGACTGTATAGGATAGGTTTTAACAGATTTCTTCCCTATCATCTTGCTTATCTCTCAGGGTGATATTGTTCTATTTACTTTTAAAGAGTTCAGGGGCTGGGGATTTAGCTCAGCAGCAAAAGCGCCTGCCTGGCAAGCGCAAGGTCGTGAGTTCGGTTCCCGGTGCCAGAGAAAAACCAACCTGGCTTACAAAGTGAGCTCAAGGCCAGCCTGAACTGCAGAGCAAGACCCTGTCTCAAAAAAAAAAAAAAAAAAAAAAAAAAGTTCAAAAGGTAATTTCTCCCTACTAATGCATTCCAGTTACCAAAATCCATTTTTAAAATTCCATATATATGTACATTGTATCCCACTCAGATGAATTCAAAAAATGTCTCATACAACATTATGTCTACAAACTCTGGGACATTCTTAATATGCATTTTATGCATCTCCATTTTAACCTGAAACAGTAGTAGTGAACGTAAAATGTGTACAGTAAAATGGTATTTGGATTTTACACAAACACAAGGTTAAAAATGTGAGGAGACTTTGAATCTCATATATAATTCACTTTGAACAGGATTTTCAACAGCATGAATTTGCTTATGATGCTTTAAAATTATTTAACTTTTTTCTGTGCTCAGTGGAATTAACCAGGGTTACTGAAGCATCATAATTAGTATTGTAGTTATTTGGAATAAGCTTTAAACCAGTGAAATATGAAGGTAACATTTGTCTTTGCTATTATTAAAAGAGATACTAAATTATGAAGATGGATATAATACAAGCTTTTAAAATTTGGATATAGGAAGAGCTTCTGATTCATTCAACAATTGTTGGAAGTCATTTATTTTCCAGGACCCATGGTACATAGTCACTTTGTGTATACTATCTGCCTTACTCTGAGGTCAGTGCTATTTTTTTTCCATGTGGAAGTGAAAGAAACAACCTCACAGAAGTAGATTTCCCTAAATCACACATAATTACCAGCAGAGAAGGGATTCTGACTTGGGTATATGAGATTCAATTTCTGTGCTGATTGTAGTCTTTTCAACTGCTTTAAAAGTGGAAAAATATAGTCTTTCTCCACATCTAGTTTTAGATGTATAATGTTTCTAAGAAGTTGCATTGGCCAGCTGTACAACGATAATTTTGAATCCGATATTTTTCTCAGAGATTTATTCTGATAGATTATGTTATCTTTTGGCATTTTTATGCCAAGATGCAGGGAGCAAGGTTTTCTTGTACTTTTTCTATAACTCTGTAATACTTGGTAGAGAAAATAAATCACAGAGTAGAAAGTATTCATGTGTAACATTCTACTACTCATTTATGGGAGAGGTGAAAAATACATATCAGCCACTGACAAGCATCAGATTCCTCTCTCCATGTTTATGCTGGTTTCATATCACTCAGGGAGGCAAGGTGCTTGCCTTCTGATTTATGTTCTCTGACAAGAGAAATGTCTATGATGATTAATTACACTGCTCTCAGATTTTGCTGTGATGTTTACTTCTGTAGCCCTAACTTTGAGGCAAATGAGTATCTTAAGTCTTGCTGTAGACAAATAGTTAACCTTACTTTCTTTTAGTAAAACAATACACAGTTTGTACTGAATGGAGTATTTTAGGGATATATTTGTAATCCAGATTTCTGTCTTTATAGCGGAGAGAGGTTTCTCTTTGTGAGATGAGCATATATAACTTTATTTCAAGGGTACATCTCTACAGATGGGAATTTGAAGGAACTTAGAAAAGTATGTTGCAAGCCTCAAAAACATTCATATTTTGTCACTTCATTTAGGTGAATCTGTCCAAATTATTGTCAGAGATATGAAAAAGGATATCAGTACAAAGATGATCATTTCAATATTGTATATAGTAAGTTATTCAGATACTAAAGTAAAAGGGATAAGTAAGTAAAGTTTGAGTTAATTATATGATAGAATTTTATATAACAAGTAAAAATCATGTTTACCGGTTTTATTTGTATAAAAGTGTTTATGATTTAATAATGTTAAGTGCCCAAATCAGGATGTACATTGTTAATGCAGTATGATCTGAAAAGACAATACAGAAAAAGAAACACATTAATTTTAAACATCCTTTATGTCAGATCTTGAGAATATCAATAATACTTATTTTTTTCAAAATATTCCTTACTTGTCTGAGTTTTCACTAAATATGTATTGTAATAGTAAACAATTTATTCAGAATGTAGACAAAAGGTTAGAGTGCTTTAGGAAAACTTCTAAAAAATTTGTTATGATATGCACAAAAATTAGGTCTGGATTTTGTGCATAAATTACCATGTAGTAGTCATATCTGGCCTGCTGCCTGTTTTTGTAAATAAAGTTTTATTGTAACATAGTTACCAAACCCATTCATTTACTTAATGTCTATGGTACTTTTGCACTCTAAGAAAAAAATTGAATAGATCTGATTGTAAACTTTAAATTATTTACCTTCAGCCCTTTTCATATATATCAATTCTTGTTCTAAACCGATAAAGCAACTTTAATGAATAAATTTGTTCCCATTTTGAAAATAGCCTCAAAATATCAGCTTATTTTCCTTGAAATTTTGTCTAACATCTTATACAAATTCTGGAAGCATATACTTTTTAAGTAAAAAGTAGTGGAACAAGGTTTTATACACATTCATATTCAGAGATAGACCTTAGTATGCTGATATATTCTTAAAAAATCTTTCTAAGAACTTGTGAAAATTCTAAGTAGCTAGAATTTATGATATTATGCAAAATATCCTTTTACATAGTATGCAAAAACTATAAGGGAATTCTTTAATCTCTCTCCAATCTCCTGATCTTTGCTAGGTTTTTTCTTTATTTTCAGGTATAGAATATTAATATTGTGTTATAAAACAAAAATTCATACTGTTCTACATTGCTTATGAAGCTTGTTTTACTTTTCCTCCAAATTCATTATTTACTTTTCTTCTTTGATAAATAAATAATGTTTTGTTTATGCTTAGAGTATGCTACATTAAACCAAGAGAGAGTTCTATATTGAACATTCTGTGTTATATTTTCATGTAATAAGTATATTATTTGGTTTTAGCAGTCAGGTTTGCTTCTCTTTTTCAGGGAAATTTTTATTATTTTATCTATTTGTGTAGTGTTTACTGCTTAGGAACACAATTATTAGGTTCTTATAATCAACTAGTAAGTTGGATTCTTTGTCAGTCCTCTTCATCTGTTTACTTTTCTGCAACTGCTGCAAATTGTTGGTATCGTTTTTCTTTTCCTGCAGTGTTTGGGACTGAACCCAGTGCCTTCCTGGTACATGTGAGGCAAGCACTGTATTACTGAGCAACATCCCGACCCTAACGTCCTAGTCTTTAGGATCTGCACTTATTATTTATTATCAAGCACTTCCTATTAATAAAAATTCATCATTTTTTTATAATTTGACTAGTAGAATTCTTCATAATGACTGTCCCAGAGCTTAAACATCATGAAGATGGAGGATGAGGAACTTGATTGATATCAAGGGTGAGGACAGTCTAATCTGACTAAGCATCATTCTTTGCAAAGGCTAAGTTTAGAAAGTACACACATAGAAGGTCAGGATCAAGAATTCAGTCAAGACGGGCTCAGAGGAGTTTGATAGGAGTTTGGTCAGGGAGAACATCTTTGCCACTTTCAATTTTCTAAATGATTTTTTAAAATTTTATTTTAAAGAGAATAAAAAAAAGAACAATAGCAAAATTTCAACAGCACGGTCAAAAACAAAACAAAAACTAAGAATGATACAGGATTTCAGAACAAAATGATAGGAATTAACAGTGGTTGTTATATTACATATTTTTATTTTCAACAAAGTTGTGCAGATCTCCAGATGTAAGAATGCAAGATTAATCAAACTGATAAAGGGAATAAAAAATAAAAACAAAAAATATTATAAATAATACAGAGTTTCACTAAACAAGATGGTAGGAATCCAGCAATGGTTGTTATATTGCATATTGTTGTCTTCAAATTAGTTGTTCATATTATGAGATATACGCATGCATCCTTGGTACTTGTCCAAAAATAAATAAATAAATAAATAAATAAAGCATTAACTGGTCCTTTCAAAAAACCACTAAGGTTAATATGTACGAGTGTGCTGTAGCGTTAAATGGCTTTTGACAAATGCATTCTGTCACATATGTACAACTATAGATATTTTTTTTCTGGTACCGGGAATCGAACTCACGACCTTGCACTTGCCAGGCAGTTTTGTGCCGCTGAGCTAAATCCCCAACCCCATATACAACTACAGAGTTGTATGGATTAATGTCATTGATTGAAAAATTTCTGGTGCCACAACTTTCCTGCTTTTCTCATATTCCCTGTCTCTCATACCAGTAACTGACCTTTTATTGTCTCTGTAACTTTGCCTGTTTTAGAATGCTGTTGAATTATAATTGTCCAGTATGTAGGCTTTCAAAACTTTTTCCTTTTACTTAGTAATATGTATTTAAGATTCACTCCCCCCTAAAAAATGATTGACCCACGCTTTCCCATGCCCTGACAGCTCATGTTGAAATTGTTGAATAATATTCATTTGTGTGGATATAACATACATTTATATATTTACCTATTGATGGAAATCTTGGTTGTTTTCAGTTTGGGATAATTATGATGAGTAAAACTGATAAAATGTTGACATGCAGATTTTTGTGTGTATGTAAATTTCAGCTCAGTGTGGTAAATACCTGTGAGTTTTATTGCTAGATTATATGGCATAAGTATGTTTAGTTATATATATATACCAACTGGGAGTGGTGACACATGACTGTAATCCCAGCACTCAGGAAGATGAGGCAGGAAGATCGCTGTGAGTTCAAGGCCAGCCTGGGCTACATAAGGGAGTTCAAGATGAGCCTGAACTACACAGGGAGACCCTGTCTCAAAAACAAAACAAAACAAAACAAAACAAATGGCTGTTTTCCATTTGAAATTCTAATCGTTCTTTGTTACTAAAAGAAAGACAGTAACTAATGTTTGTATATAAACCATGTATGCTGTAACTATGCTATTCTTGCTTGTGTTAGATTTTTTTTGTTGATCCTGATATTTTCCACAGACAGTAATATCATTTATGAAAAAAGATACATTTATTTTTTTCCTTGTTGATTTGTCTTTACTACCTTACCTTATTGTGAGGGGCTTCCCATATAAGGCTGATTAGTAGTTGTGAGAGATGATATTTTTGCCTTATGTTATGGACTGAATGTTTTTCCCCAAAATTTATATTGATGCCTGATCTCCAATGTAATATTTGGAGGTGGGGTCTTTAGGAGGTGCTTAAACCTTGAAAGTGGCTGCCTTATGAATGGAAGTAGCACTTCTATAAAAGAGCTCTCAGTATACTCCCTCAACCCTTCTACCTTGCGAGGACACAGTAGGCTGCCCATGAAACAGGAAGGAACACCTTCCCAGTTCCTGAGCACTCCAGAACCCTGATTTAGGATTTCTCAGTTTTTGGAATTTAGAGGAACAAATTTCTGTTGATTATAAGATACCCAGTCTATGGTACTTTGCTGTAATAACCCAAATAAAGGAAAACATTTAATTCCTTATTTTATGAAATAATGAAATGTGTTGTTTCATACCATTAACTGTTTTTTAAATTTTTTAAAAAATTATTTCAAAAATAAAAGAATGAAAACATATTAACAAACAGACATCCATTTACAAAATAGTGTAAGAACAATACAAGCAATACTGAATTACAGACAAAGTGGTAGGAAATTAACAATAGCTGTTGTATTACATATTGATTTCTTCAAAGTGATTTCTCAGGAAAACAAATATAGACATGCAAGACTGATCAAATACTTAATCATTAACTCTTCCTTTCAGTAAAAGAATAGAAGTCAGTAGTACAACTATGCTAGCTATCCTGTATATACATACATACACAATTTCACCTTCTTTCTTTTGTCTTTTCCCTCATCCCAGTTGCTCTTTACTTTTCAGCAGTTTCCTTTCATTTTACAATGTCTATCATACCCCCTAAAGTTTATTCACTCTTTCAGGTTCTTACACTAGTGAGACAATACGTTGCTTACACATGTAGGTCTGAGTTATTTCACTTATGAGTATAGTCTCCAGTTGTGACCATTTATCTGTAAAAGCCTGGAATTTATCTTTCTTTCTAGGTGAGCAATATTCCATTATATAAAAATACCACAACATTTTTTATCCATTCTTCAGTGGATTAACATTTGTGTTGCTTCCACAATTTAGCATTTACAAATTGTGCTGCTATAAGAATGGGTGCACATATATTGCTGTGATATGATGTTTTCAGTTCTTCTGGGAAAATACCCAGCAGGGGAAAAGCTGGAATGAATGGAACCTCTAGACCGAGTTTGCTGAGGAATTTCCAAACTGATTCCCACAGTGGTTTCACCAGTCTGCATTCCCACCAGCAGCAGAGAAGGGTTCCTTTTTCTCCACAGCCTCATCAGCATTTGTTATGGGTTGATTTCTTAATGATAACCATTTTCATCTCACTGGGGTGAGAAAAAATCTCAGTGTTGTTTTAATTTACATTTCATGAATGACTACTGGTGTTGAACATTTTCTCATGTATTTATTTGCCATTTGTTTGTTTGTTTTCTTTTTTGGTACCGGGAATTGAACTCAGGACCTTGCGCTTTCCAAACAGGTGCTTAGGCCACTGAGCTACATCCCTGGCCCTTATTTTTCATTTGTACTTTATCTGAGAAGTGTGTATTCATCTTAGATGCCCATTTTTGGATTGGATCTTTGAATTTGAGGGGAGGCTGATCTTTTTAAATTCTTTATATGTTCTAGATGGAAGACCTTTGTCTGAGGGACAGTCCGCTAAAATTTTCCCAATTTGTGGGCTTTCTTCTTACTCTGCTGGTGATTTCTTTAGATGTGCAAAAGATTTTCAGTAGGATGAGATCCGAGTTGTTGATTCTTTGAAGTATTGCATGTGCAGTTTGGTTTTGGTTCATGAACTCTCTGCCTACCCCTATGTCTTCAAAATTTTTACATACTTTCTCTTCCAATAGATTTAGTATTTCTATTTTAATACTGAGATCTGTGATCCATTTTGACTTGAGTTTTTTGTGTGGTGATAGATTTGGATCTATTTTCAGTCTTTGGCAAGTTGCAAGCCAATTTTTCCCAGCACCATTTATTAAAGAGGCTATCTCTCTTCCAGTGAGTTTTTTTGGCCCCTTTGTCAAAGATTAGGTGGCTGAGTGTGTTTGTGGTTGTGTCTGTTTCTTCCAGTCTGTTCCACTGATCCTCAGGACTGTTTGTAAACCAGTACCAGGTTGATTTTATGAGAGTAGTTTTGTAGAATAATTTTAGGTCAGGGATTGTGATGCCACCTGACTTGTCTTTGTTTCCCAGGATTACTTTTGCTATTCTGGGTCTCTTCTGGTTCCAGATGAATTTAAAGAACATTTTCTCTAGATCTGTGAGGTACACTAGTAGTATTTTAATGGGGATTGCATTGAATCTGTAGAACAATTTTAATAGTATGGCCATTTTCACAATGTTGGTTCTTCTTATCCATGAGCAAGGAATATTTTCCATTTACTGAAATCCTCTTCAATCTCTCTTTGTAATGGCTGTACTAATGTATGTTACATTCCTATGTGCAGGCTTTCCCTGTTCCCTATATCCTTGCCAACAATGATTATCTTCTGTTTTTTCAATAATAATCTTTCTAACTTGTTTGAAGTGATATCTCATTGTGGTTTTTAGTTTCAATTTTCCTGATGATTAATTATAAGTATTTTTATAAAACTTTAAGCATTTGTATGTTTTCTTTGAAGAAATACTGCTTTAGGGCTTTGACCCATTCTTTATCCAAGTTACTTGTTTTCTTCTCTTTGATATCCTTATATATTTTGAACATCAATACTATATCAGATGTATAATTTACAAATATTTTTCTCCCATTCTGTAGTTTGTTTCTTTATTGTTCTGATTCCTTTGGTGTGCAAAATAGATTCCATCAACAGTGTATTGAAAGTATTCACAAAAAATTGTGTATATACTTGACACTCTCAGACTTTTTCCTTTCTTATTATCCCCTAGGCCATATAGTGTAAAAACTATTTACATAAGTATTTACATTGAATTAGGTTTTATGAGTATCTGGAAGTGTAGTGTATAGAGGATGTTCGTACATTGTATACATATGATATGTCATTTTAGGAACTTGGATTTGCAAACATTTTAATATCCACAGTGGGTGTGGAACCAATCCTCCACAGATATCAAGGGATTATCATAATCTTATTTCTGAAATTCTGCTACTCTAGACTTTAGCATCACAAATTCTGATCTGTAGTTTTTCCTTCTTGTAGTGTGGTAGTGTGTTTAATTGGATTCCTGTAATCCAATCCATACCTGAATGATAATCATAGATCAGGGTCCAGGTCTTACTTCCTGAGTCTCCCTGGGAGGATGGATGTGGCATCTTGGTGGAATGGAAAGTTAGTTTCCTGTAACCACTGTAATACAAGGGAGAGACATACAGATTAATACAGTGCTTTCTTTTGACCTGTTCTCTGGAGTTTTCCATGTGGGCTTCCTAGTTTGGAGTGAAATTTAGCCCATATGATACTTCTTTTAAAATAAGTTCTAGAATGAGATTGAACATATGCAATAAAGTTTTAATGTGCATATTAAATGAATATTTATTTTGGGGGAGCCATTTGAACACAGATTGTTTAAACATCTAGTTTCCTGAAATTAGCAATTGCTTCTGTATATTCGAGCTTCACAGTATCTTACCACAAGTAATTGTTAGTCCTTAGGTTATCATGATTAAGACACTCCCAACCCACCATTCAGTGGAGAGATCTGACACAGCAGTCTATGTTGCCATGTTTGTTGGCATCTTCCTGTGGATTCAACATTGTGCTGGACATCAGAGGGAAGAGATAGGGATTTAAAATGAAATGAAGATACTGCCTTTTTGTTGTAAGAGCATGAGGATTATACTTGGGAAAATGAATAAGTGATTTGAAATTTTAATATTTAATATTTAATATTCTAGTGTCTTCTGCCTCTTATAATCACTTGCCACATGTAGTTCCTTATGATATTTTAGGCTGTGTTCTGCTGAACAATGATGCTAATATAGTGCCTTCATAAAAATAATTTCCTTTTACAGTAAAAAACTGTGAATTTTGCCATTATGCTTGGATATATCTTGTAGTCTGTTTCTTTTATATTTAATCCTATGGAGTTGAACCCTGGGAACAAAACTTTCTAAAATATACTCAAATGTTTACTTAAAAAGCAGATCTATGACATACTGGAGAAGATACATGTTGGGAGATAAATTAACATAGCTTTACATGTAGTTTTGTGGCAGTAGGAAGAGGAATGGAATTTAATATTCTAAAGTAGCTGAGACGTTTTCACATAGGAAGGACCATTAAATATTTGTGTGTTCTTATGTGTTGTGGCTTTGCCAGAGAGCTTAAAAAGGCAATGTAATCTTAGTGTCAACTTGACTGACTTGAGAGACACCTAGCTGATTAGTAAGCTCACTTCTGGGTGTGTCTTTGTGAGTCCTGGGGGCGTGGCCTGGGTGCTGTTTCTTGCCCCTGGCAACTTCCTTTTAGATTCTTTTCCTGTTTTCTGCTTCCCAAATACTGTGAACTGAACACTTTTTCTTCCAACAGTGTATTTCTGTTTTTTTTTTTTGGTTTTTCTCCGGTACCAGGAACCGAACTCACGACCTTGCGCTTGCCAGGCAGGCGCTTTTGCCGCTGAGCTAAATCCCCAGCCCCTGTATTTCTGTTTTGGAGACAGTCATTGACTAAAACCTCCTTTTCTCCTTTGTTTATCTCAGGTATTTAACACAGTGATGAAAAACTGACCAATACGATTTTTCCAAAAAAAGACTTCAGTGGTCTTTATGTTTGTGAAATGATCTTGGAAATATGTAATAACTAAAGATACTAGTGATGAGGTTCAAAATGTTTCCTATGCTGGTTTAATTTTCAGTATTGCATGGAGGTCTCATGTCACTGACGATATGTATTAACCTGCAATGAATTCCATCCCATTCTGTACCTAGTTGAGTAAACACTCATCTTCTGGTTCATCTGTGGGTGATATATCCTAAGACTCCTACCGCATGAGTGAAATTACAGCTGATACTTGTATTAGTTCACTTTTCATTACTATAATGAAATACCTGAGGCAGACTACTTACAAGAAAAACAAGTTTCGTTTAATTCACTTTTTTGGGGGGGGTGGGTACTGGGAACTGAACTCAGGACCTTGCACTTGCCAGGCAGGTGCTGCGTCACTGAACTATAACCCCTGCCCCATTTAACTACATTTTTGGAAGGTTTCAAGTCCAGATCAGACAGCTCAATTCTGGCCTCTGGGGAGGGCTCAGTGGCAGATGTAATCACACTATGGCGGGAGCACACTTTTAAGGAAGTATCACATCTCAGAACAAGAAGCCAGAAAGAGACTGGGTGAGGCCAGGCTTGTAATGACACCCTTGAGAGAACAAACTAGGGTCCCATGAGAAATATCTTAATCCCTTTGAGAATATGATCCTAGTTGGCCTCAGGAACTCCAACTAGACCTCACCTTTTAAAGGTTTCACCTCTTAAGGCCTCACCTCCCAACATTATCACACTGAGGGCTAAGTGCTCAACACATGTACCCTTGTGGGATAAACCACATGGAAACCATAGCAGAATAAAACCTGTATACTATCATTTTCCTTTATGCCTTGTAGCATTGCTACGTAGTACCCGAGTTGACTTACCCATCCATGTTTTATGCCTTGTTGCCTCCTTTGCATTTATTATTAAGTAAAACAAGCAGCAAAATGACAGCCTGATGTCCAACATGGTTACTAATGGCTGACAGGCTGACAGGTATGCAGTCAACACAACGTGGATATTCTGGAAAGATGGCTCATATCTTGGACACAAGGAAGTGGGATGGCATGAAATTTCATTGTGCCCCTCAAAATCATGTTTAAATTTAAAACTTGCAATTATATTTGCAATTATAACAAAGTGTAGAAAATAAAATTGCAGATAGGGCCCACTTCCATATTTTGTCCATTTTATGGCACATAGATATTTATGAGCCATAATCCACAGTGGCTGACAGATGTGCAGGCATACTTAGTCAACATTAAGAACACACTCTATTTGCATGTGGTCACCACTATACATCCAGCATATGCACTTTTCTTTACCCTTTCCTAGGTTATTTTTCAGTTATTGTGAAGCTCATTTTCCATGGATACCTGGAAGCCCTCTCCTTTGATCTCCATTGCTCCTTAATTTTTGCTTAACGTGGTATGTAACTTCATCACACCCCTTTCCTATGTTCCAGTCTGTAAAACCCTTTTCATGGTATTACTCTGCTGCAAGGGTTCCAATTTGAACCATAATGACTCATTGATAGGGTCCTGCGTAGCAGAACATTGATGTCTTATTATACTGAAAGACCACTTCACTACAAAGACTAGAGATGAAACAGAATAAAGGGGTATTGGGGTTATTGAACTCCATCCTTTAACTCACATAAGGCATTTAAATTTTATATTGTTTACAACTTTGTGTATATGAATGTAAGGTCAGGAATAATGTCTTACCTTTGTGTTATCAGCATGTAGGATTATTTATACTACCTAGTAGGCACTATGCAATGTTAGTTCTAACTAAGCAAACTATGTACCTTTACTTTGCTATTGAAGGAAGGCTCACTATGCTTATTAATTCATCGATTTGTTGCAAGATTCTTTGGACAGCATTTAGCAAGAGGAGGGTTAAAAGTTATAGTTCTTCATAATGGAGCCGAGACATGACCCCAAGACAATTTAGGTTCCTAATATTTATCTCATCAAAATTGGGAAGTTTTTGAGCATTAGAAAGACCAGGAGAAACAGTAGTATAAAATTTTATCCTTATTTTCAATGAGTTTAAATCTGTTTCAGGAGGCAATAAAAAATAACCAATGCACAGCTGACTAGGAAGAAGAGAAGTTGCTGGTTTGATCTGACCCCTATATGAGGATGCAGTTATATTTGTGGAAAAAACCAGTGCTGACCAAGCGTTGGCTAGAAAGCCAGGGTTTATGAGTAGGAAATTTATTTCCATTTATTTTTGCCATGAATAAATAATAGGAAAACACATCAGCTAGTGAAGAGTGATTGTTCTTATTAAATATTATAAATATCTGTAATTTTAATGAATTATAAATAAAATACAGTGGTACCTTAGTTCATGAATTTAATTTTTTCCATGATTCTGGTCACAAACCAAATTGGATGAGAACTGAACCAAATATAGTGGTTAGGCTCAATGCTGACCTTGTGTGGAAATTTGATTTGATTCTGTCCAATTCAGTTTGTGACCAGAATTGTGGAGAGGATTAAATTCATAAAATTTTAACTTGTAGTGTTACAAGTAATCCCGCTAAGAAAAGAGGTATGATGTCTGTGGAAGTAGTTCATATTTTTTTGAATGGTGGCTTACTAGATGATTTCAAATGGAACCAACTTGCATAGTGAAGGAAGGGAAATTTTTTTTAGAAAATCTGATTTGAGGACAAGCTGATCAATTTTTACTTATTTTTATTGAATGAAAAAATTATTCCAACATTACTGGAATATTCTGTTACATAGAATATATTAAACTTCTATATGAATTCTGTGCCTCGGTTTTTTCATCTGTAAAAGGGAGAAACAGTGTCTACTTCACAGCTGTGTTGTCAGGATCACATGTGATGATACAGAGAGAGCTCACCAGGCAGTGTCCGACAGACAATAAACTCACATCTCCGTGTCAAGTCCCAAGGCTCTTCATTTCATCCCCAAGGCCACGTCATCGCATCTCTTTTGAGATCTAATGAGTTCCACGGAAGAAAAAAATGACAGTAAATCTAAAGTAGATTATCTAAAGGTTTTGGTAAAGAAATTTGAATTAAAAATTGCAAAACTATCCCTGTTATAAAGTAGGAGTGCCTTCTAGGAAGATGAAGGAGGAAAGAAACGGAGTACCTGAAGCAAGACAGAATACAGCCCACTCTATAGGAACTGATAACATGTGAGATGGTGAGATTTCTCCCACGTTGTTTATAATTTGAACATCCTTATAAATTTCACATTTCAGAAAGTAGATTTTTCTGCTTTTGGTACTACTATTAACTATTAAAGTAAAAGTAATGACAGATAAATTTTATTAATCATGTACCATGAGCCAGGTACGGTATTAAGTGTCTTATGTATTGTATGCCATCTCATTATATATGCACAGCTAGGTAGGTACAGTAAGCTCCGTTGTGCAGATGACAAACTGTAGATTTTAAGTACGTTTCTTGGTGTCAAAAATTCAGTGAAAAACAAAGTGGAATTTAATGACTCTGAAGGTCACTTTCCTCTTCTATAAAATTATGGGGTCATATTTCAGAGTAGTCGCGTTCTTGAGGTAGATTGCTAGCCAATTTTTCATGACTATTGCCAAGTCATCTCTTCTGCCACCTAGTGGACACTGCGGTAATGACCATAGTTAACTTAAAATTTTTTTAAATCATAAAATCAGGTATGATAAAGAAAAACATTATATATAGAATACATCATTCTTTGGCACCAAAAATTTTCCTCGGAGCTACATACTGATACATATATTTAAGAAGGTGACAGTTACTTTTGACTTATCTGGGTTACATTTGTATATATCCAGTTGCACAGGAAAATCTCATCATGGATGATTTTATGTAAAATGATTTTATGTAAAATTTTATGTAAAACTTAAAAAACCAAAACAAAACTCCACAACATAAATGCATTTAACTTGTAAAACGTGTTATTAGCTTTGATAATGGAACATTTGAGGCCAAATATAAACCTCTTTATGAACAGAAGGGAAAATTGAAGACTAGAAAAAGGAAGTTATTTTCCAGGAAACCAAAGTTCAGTACAGAAATCAAGGTTATTAAAATGATGACATTCAGCATTTAATTCATTACAGCTCATGTGTCACAGGGTCATTGCCAAAGGATGTCAGAAAGCATCTGCAGGATGTACTTGATTGGATCCATGAGCAACGAGTTATTTGTACCAGGATGCCAGGTTTAGATCTAGATAAGAAAATGTTTACATTTTTTAAAAAATGCATTAAACCACACAACTGTGGTCACAATAAAGACTTTTGAGAAGTTATTTTTACTGAATACTCTGAGTAATTTTTAAGAGTTGTGATGCTCTGTAGTAACTATTTTACATTTATAAGGAAATATTGGCAATTTATCAAAGTTCTGCTCAAGAAGCAGTTGAAAGATTGTCTTCTTTCCTACTTTATCTAGAAATGTTGAGAATTAACTGTCTTTCATGAACACTCATCTCATCCCTTTTTCTCAGTATGGAAATCTAAATATCCTATTTTTCATGCCTTGGGACCGTAACTCCCAGCTATTTTGTCAAGAGAAATTTCATGAATTGTGATGGAAAGAGGTACTCTGCCAGATGGGATGATGTCTAGTTTAGACTCAGACATGGATCTTTGTGTGTGTGGCCTCCAGAAAATTATTTAACCTCTTTTTTTTTTTTTTTGGTTTTTCTCCGGTACCAGGAACCGAACTCATGACCTTGTGCTTGCCAGGCAGGCGCTTTGCCACTGAGCTAAATCCCCAGCCCCGAAACCTCTTTAAAGACTCAGTTTATTGAGATATGTTTTAAATAGCCCCTACTATCCCTTATTTTCTATGTTTGTGGAAACATCTATCAGATGATTCAGGTGAATATGCTATAAAGTATCAGGACATGAACATCAAAATGTATATAGCTAGACTGAAAAACTGAGTCAGAACAGTCATATTTTATTATATTGAGTTTCAGAGAAAACTGTATATTGTTTTATCACCAATTTTGTTAATCATTTTATGCTCATTAACATTCCAAATAAAGCCTTGAATAAGGTAGAGAAAGGTGGGAATATTTAGGTGTTACTAGGGAGGAAGAAATATCAATTGGTTTTAAAAACTAAAGGTTGTGTGTGTGTGTGTGCTTGTGTGTGTGTATGTGTGTGTTTGTGTACATCTTATCTCTTAGCTTGGGCACCCAAAGAAATGTATCTATGGTTACTGCACTGTAACCATAGATAGCCTTTGAAAAGTCATTTTGCATTGATTTTTGTTTTTGGTTGAAGGAGCTAGGAAGAAGTATGTTGAGGGGTTGGTTTGAGGGAAGATTTGGATGAAAAATGTAACACCTCATTTGTCCTGGGCTTGAATTTTTTTCTTTTTCTTGGTACCAGGAATCAAACTCATGACCTTACACTTGCCAGGCAGGTGCTTATGCTGCTGAGCTATATCCCCAGCCCTTGAATTTTTAAAGAGAATCAAAGGAATGTTTTTACAAGGTTTGTAAACATTGAGGAGCAAATAGCTGCTTGAATATGACAAAAACTTTCTCCCAGACCAAAGATATAAACAGGCTTCTCTGAGCCCTGTTTCTGACTAGACCTCATTTGTGGGATCTGTCTTTAGCCTGCCTACTCCATTTGTAGTAAAAATCTTGCTAACTTAGTTCAGTCAGCATTCCCTACCCTTGATATTTGATCACCTTGCTCTACCTTGGAGAAGAATACTGCAGATCACTTCAGTAAACATCTCTCCGCTATTTATGTCTCATTCTTGTGTTATTTCTGACCTCATTCTGTTCTTTGACTGTAAATCCCCCTTGTTCTTTCTGTGTTCAAGGTTCAGTTTGCATCTCTCTCTCCTTTTGTGCTAGTCTTGACATCTGCTATAATACTCTTGAATAAAGTCTTCCTGACCATTTTAACAAGTATTGGAATATTTCTTTTCTTTACCAGATGATATGTTATCCCAGTTGCTTTGTGCTGTTACAACAATACGGTGCAGACTTCATGTAATTTATAAAGAACAAAAATTTGCTCCTCACAGTTCTCAAGCCTGGAGGTCTCTGATTAAGGGAACAGCAGGTTCGATGTGTGACAAGGAACCCAGTCTCTTATGGTGGTGCCTTTTCATTGTATCCTTCAGAGAGGAGGAATGCTCTGTCCTCACATGATGGGAGAGGTGGAAGGGGAAAAAAGGCCCAATGTTATGCGAAGCTTCTTTCAGAAAGGCCTTAATCCCATTCATGTTGGGAGAAGCCCTGGTGACCTACTCATCTCTGTGACGTTGGGCACTAAATTTCAACACTTGAGTTCTGGAGGGAACACATGCAAAACACAGCACATGGTGTGAATCAGAATGGAATAGAGGAGCCCTTGTACGGAGAAACCCTCTATTACCTTGGAGATTTGTGGCACAGGCAGCTCTGGCTGGATAAATCTTCCTTGGCATGGACATTAGTATCCCATGGTGAATCCTGCTAACAGTGATAATGATGAGATTTTCTCTAATGTCTTCATGGCCAAAGGACTGGGCCAGAGTGGAGGAGGGGATACCTCAAGATGATGGTGACAGTGTCTGAGCTTCTCTGTGAGGCCCACAGACACCCCGGGGCGAATCCTTACAGCTGACTGGAGGCGGTACCTGAGCAGCTGAGGGCCAGAGCTAGAAAAAGTCTTATCAGTACGGTGACTCCCTTTATATCTTGATGCCAGCAAAGGGTGGGGGAGCTTACGTTTCTTATGAATAAGGAGAGGACAGTTTTCCTGAATGAACTTAGCAGAGAAGAGGATATTTACTCCAGTCGGAAATTTGCTGATGAATAGCACATGGATTTCCAATCACATCAGTGGGGATTTGATTTATAATCATTGCCTCAAGGACCTTTTCCTCCAAGCTAAAACTCAAGGAGATGGCACTTGAATGTTAATCTTTGCAGAGTGATTTATTGGAATCTTACCATTTTATGAATGGCAAAAGAGAAGAACTGCCCCCCCACCATCTCTATATAAATCATCTGGAATTATGATGAATTAAATATTCTTTCTACTAGTGACAGTAATAAGTGTTATGAGTAGCTTTTAATAGTTAGAAAGACACGATAGATAAATATCAATTACTATTAGAGGAAGTGTTTTTTAAACTGGCTTCCTTTCTTTTTCCCATGATGAGGTTAATTATTTATGACAAAGGCACATTAATAATTTCACTTTACCTCTATCCAAGCACTAAATGAATTGTAACACAAGGGCATTTGGACTGTCAATGCAATAAGAATGTATTTAAAATACTTAAACGTTTTGTATGCCCCCTATTTCTTTTGTTTCAGCCACAAATTGTACTTAAAGTAATAATGTCTGTTTAAAGTTTTTATGGGTAGAGGGAGCTTTGTGTAGTTTTCTTCTAACATTTTTCCTTGCCATTAGTCACGCCATGTGGAGGTGGCAGCATGCTGGGCAAATGCTGCAGTGGCCAGGATGCAGACAATTATTTCAGTGAATGAGGAAGGAAGTATGGATGTATTTCTAGCTCCTACTATTCAAATTTTATGGAAATAAGCAAAACCCAAACAACTGAGAAAAGCAAGGGATCCGGCCACCATCAGTTGTGTTTGTCAGAGACAAACCCAGGTGGATAGAGGAGGGAGAAAGCTTTAGAGAGGAGGGAAAAGGAAAGGAAAAGGGAAAGGGAGAGCTTCAGGTGTGCTCTGATTGCAGATGGTTTTCGTGAGGGAGGTGGAGGTGAGCTAACTCCAAGCAGTGTACCATATTTGGTTGGGGAAGGGTACGTATTCGACTTTCGCTGGTTGGTCCTGGTTGGAAATGCGAACAAGCATCAGGGAAGCTGTCAAGTATTAATCAAGTACTTTGGATTGATTAACACAGAAGTTATTGTTTGCTTACTGGGTTGTCACTGGAGATAGCAGTCTGGCTTCTGACCACATTGGCTACCTCGGTTGTTTATTGCAGACAAGAGTTACATTTTGTGGATAAGTTACCACCAGTTGCAGATCAGAATTCTATATTTATGTATAATGTTGCCATTGTTTGTGTATTTAATTAATTTACTGACAGACTGAAAAATTCACTCTGAACAGGATTTTGAAGTTCTGATAATTACATAGCATCCTGTATTTACTGCCCAAATCAAGATGATAGAAAAGTTTATCCCTCTAAAAGCCCTAATTGGAGTCAACGCCTTCTCCTGTTCCTAAGCCTTGGCCGCTACCAACCTGTTCTCCACGGTGCAGTTTGCCTTTTCCTGGACTGAGGATCTTTCTCATGCTCTTGTTGGAATGCTGATGTCACTAGCTAGCTTGACAGCCTGGTGTAATTAGAAGGTCATGCAGTTTCATGTTTCTGATGGAGGCCCAGGTTCAGGTGGCGCCTGCTCCTGGGGCCCCTCTATGGCATTCCTGGTGCTTCTGTTACATTCTCAGCTATAGATCTGTCTCTTCCCAGAAGACATTTTTCTGTCCACTAAGCATGTCTCTGGCATATCACAGTTTAAGACTACCTTAAATGTTTTAACTTTACAGTTTTTTAAGTCATAAAAAGTGAATATAATAACAGCAAATATTGAATAAAGAAAGCAGCTTGAGTTCCATTCATACCAACACTAGCAAAGTCGCAGTGCAACCCTGGTAGTAGTGTTTTTTGCTCCTCCTTGAGCACTCGGTGATGTTTACTGTCTTGCGGAAAATGTTCTGCCACAGCGCTGAGGCCTCCTGTCTGTTTTCTTCTTTTGTGGCTGCCATTTCCCTCTCCAGGACTATACCTTATGTCACGCTTTCTCACACTTCTCACCGACAGTGTCTTCTGGGAGAAATCCCCAGAAGTGGCTACAAATTGTCCTCATATACACTATTCTGGGAACTCTGTATTTTCTCAGAAGCCCAAGTTCAGCGTTTCTCAATTTTAAACATTTTAGGTGAGTTCTTATCTTTCTAATGTCATCCAGTTCCATTGAATAAGAACTGGTCCAACAGTGCTATGAGGCCAAAGAAAGAGGCAGAAAGATTCAAGATTGTAAAAGTGCAATTTACTGGAGAAGTTACTGACAAAAGTACCGTTCTGGACAGCAGTAAGTCCAAGCAGATTCTGCAATTTGGGTGATAAGTATGAGCATATATATTGGTCAGGACAACAGTGACTTCTTCCAAACTGGAATGCACCTTATCTTAAGCAAATATCAAATTTGGGTACATCTCTGGCACCAAGTTCTGGTTGTAAAGACTCACATACTATGATGGTGGTATTAGGTATTTATGTAATGCTCAGAAATTATGTAGGGGAAAACCAACCAGGGTTACTCAGTGACAATTATGGCAGTTGCAAGTAAACATAGCAATAGTCATGTAAGGTGAATCCATACATTAACTATTTCTAAAAACATCTGCCCTTGGTAAACAAGGGATGGTTCCTTGGCCTATCTCTGCATGTCGGTACTAGTCTTTCTTTATATTTTGGAAGTCAGTTATCTTGTAACCACAGTCTTCTGAGTTATTGAAGAAAGTTGTAAGCTTTCCCTTTGTCCTATGTGTGAAAATTCCTTTGCTGGAGAGAGCAATGTTTATTCTGAAAACTGCAGCTCAAGCAGAAGCTGGAGTCAGTGTGTGTCTTTGTTACCAATAATTTGATGTTTGCCCTTAAAAAAGGGTGGACAGTGAAGTGGGATCTTTTTCTATTTCATGTCATGAAAACCAAAACCTGGAGAAAAACTGACTGCTGGTAATAATGCAGCATGGTACTGATGGAGGAGTCATTGATGTAGGGTACGTGAAATGATGAGAAAGGGTGGACAAAAAAGAGGAGGACTATTTATGCCTTTCCTTGCTATTACAAGATGTCATTCAATTCAGGCACCACCCTTTTTGCTGGTTTTATAATCCAATACTTCCTGTCATGGCAGCTGCTAGGTGTGTCATTTAGTGTAGAGATTAGATTGTACGGAAGTGAAAAGTTGTTTGGTAGCCACTTGGGCAGCAACTTAGAAAAAACTGGTTTGGGCTGGTCTACTTGAAGAAGGACCCGTGGCTTTCAGGCATCTTGTTTGCAAAGATAAAATGATTGGGCTGGGGAGAAATTCAGTTTGGTTGCTTAGTTCACAGGATAACATCTTTAAACCCTTGCTATCTCTCTGTGTCTCTGTCTCTGTTTTTCTCTCTCTGTGTCTCTCTCTCTGTCCCTCTGTCTCTCTGTTTCACTCTCTCTCATTAGTTCTTCACTCTCCTGTGTCTGTATTAGTTGCTCATTCCCAATATGATTTTTCTTAGCTTTATAAACCTGACCTTCCAAGAAAGGGAGCTGCTGGCTACTCCCACACTTTGTGCTTGATCTCAAAAGAGGAGATGGTGATGTGTTGAGCTGCTAACTCATGCCAACTTCAAACATGTGGACATTGGTTTAGGGTAAGGGTAACTGGCATTGCCTATTCCTTTTCTGTGTATTTTCACTAGGGCTACCCACTGTGTTTAGTGAGACTGAGGATGAAGGCAACATTCATTGAAGTCTCCTTCTTGAGAAGTTCTCTGAAGGCTCTTTATGATGGTGAAGGTAGAGGCAAAAAGGAAATAATTGTAGGACTATGAGAATTTTGTGTATGTTCTTTTCCTCTTGAGACTATTGTACTACACCACTCTTTCACTAGCCCTGGATATTTGTCTAAAACAATCAAATTTATATTCATTAAGCGAAAACAGAGAAAGAAAGAGAAAAATAACTTTCAAAGTTTTCTCAAATTCTACAATTATTTTCCTGTGTTTTTTATGAGAGGACCAGAACAGAGACTCGAGTGAAGGCTGAAATGGTATTAATAGGCTTTCCAGATCATGCTGAATGAAGAAAAAAGTAGCTTATTTCAAGATGACCAGGGATCACAGTTCAGTAGTATAATCAAGGTGCTGGCAAGAATCTCTCCCAAATTTGGGGGCTCTGACATCTTCCTAAGAGGAAGAAATGGAACATGGTCTTACTTTTCTTGTATTATGCTCCTGTGCAGATATAATAGAGGCAACTTCTACATTATGAGAAAATAGCAGTATTTAAAGCTGAGCATGGTGGCACACACCTGTAGTCCTAGCACTCAGGAGGTTGTGGTGGAGTATCACCTGAGTGATAGGTGTATCATGACCTCAGGAGTATCACCTGAGGTACATTCACACTTCAGGAGTATCACCTGAGCTCAGGAGTCAGAGCCTGGCAACACAGCAAGACCCCATCTGAAAAATAAAAAATGTGTTCCATTTTGAATTTTATTTTCCACAAAGGTCTGTGAAAGCTTTGACTATGAAACTAGACCAATATTGAATGTCTTCAACTTGTTCCAGTAAAGTAGGACTATTTTCAAGTCCCATTCATCTCTCCATCCATTTACTGTATTGTCAAATATCTTCTATTGCTGAGATGATGAAAGTATCAAATTAAGTAAATGTCTAACATGGAAGCTAGCATGTAAATTCCCAGTAGATTCTTGTTGAGGGATCCTTGTTGTTCCTACTATCATGATATATAAAATTTATTGACTATTTGTGTATGTGTGTGTATAAATTGAAGAATATGCTGCAATGGTTAAGGGATAATTTGTTGGTGATAGAGGTCAAACATATCTTGGGACTTTTGATGATGACTTGAAAAATGAAGGAAAATTTCTCAAAGAGGTGATATTTGAGTTGTATTATGAAATATAGTAGATTGAAGAGAGTTGCTGTCTTAGTTACTTTTCTTTCATTGCTGAGACAAAATATCCAATATCCAAATTTAAGGGAGAAAAGGTTTATTTAGCTTAAAGTTTGTGGAGGTTTCAGTCCATAATCATCTGGCTCCAAGGCAGGGTGGCATGGCAGAGGGGCAATAGTTCATGATGGTGGAAGACAGCAAAAGTAGCAAAAGAAAAAGTGCTAAACAAGCCTCTTTTCCTCCCTAATACTGTATGCAGCCTACCAACCCTAGGGCAGTAGTAACACTTATATCAGTAGTCCCAGCACTTGACAATGAACTGGTCACAAACTCTAGATTGAGCTGCCTCCAAAAACCCCACCCCCATGACCCCATTAAGCTTTGGGGGGCCACCCAGACACAAATCATAACAGTGATAGCATTATAATAACTAGTAAAATTGACTGTACCATAGTAGATGTAAGTTTGATGTCTAGTTATGCGATATAGTTATGTCTGCTTCCTTAAAACTATACCAGTAGCCCATTCATGAAACAAAGCTAGGTTTATCAGACCTACTGAAACATAAAGAACATCACTTTGAAAGAATCTTCTTGGTGTCTTAGAGGAAATAAAAGTTAAAGCACAAATTATCAGGTGAAAAGCTTTAATTGAAAGGTAAGAAACTCTATGTTGGGTAGCAGCTACAGGGGTTCATATCTAATGGAAGGGATCAGGCTCCCCCTACCTCCCACATACACAAAGAAGCAGCAAGGCAGTTTTGAAGTACTAACTGAGATGGGGCAAGATCTGGTTGATCCTTGTCTCAGTTGTGTTTTCATAATTAAGGAAACCTTAGAGCTTGAGAGGCGGCCCTATTCCCAGGAAGTAATTATCTAATTGTGGTGGCTTTAGTTATGTGGGCCTTTGCTTTTCCTGGAATCCAATTATTTGCAGGGTTAGGATAATAGATAGAGATTTCTGGGCATAGCTGAATGTCCCTGTAAACATCTTATCCTGGTGTCCTCAGTCTTTTGAAAGGCAATGAGATAGGCAGATTTAGGGCTAATAGTGACAAACATGTTTGTATGCAGAACTGAGAAGGCTGTGAACTAGAGTTCACAAAATGAAGGTCAAGTTTAGGTATCAGTTTGGTATTTGTAAATCCAAGTGAAGTCATAGTTTTTAGGAAAAAAACACTTTAAAGTCTCTGACTGCTTGAGGAAAAAATTCAAATCAATCTTTTGATGAGTAATAGACTAAGTACCCAGAATTCTGCCCCTCCTTTGTCCCTATGGTGGTCCCTGACTATGCCATGACTATGTGAGAAGGGAGGGGTAACAGAAGAGTAATGTATTTTGCCAGTGGTACGGGTGATTTTTAGATTAGCTTTGTACATGGAGGGAACTAGTTGGCATCCAGAGGATTTTATATCCTCATTGTTACAGTAGATTATTTTAAAAGCAACCTATTTGTCTTAAACAGCACATTCTTTTAGTTGATTCATTACCTTAACTTCCAGGAGGAAGATTTCCTGAAGTCAAGAATGTAATTATGTTTGTTTGTTCTCAGAACTGTTTAACACAGGATAGGAAAGTAGTTTGATCTCCATACTCACTAGCTATGTAACTCTCAGCAAATGCTTTCTACCCCCACACTTTCTTTAAGAAGAAGCTAATAGAATTAATGAAGCTAATAGAATTAATGAAGCTAACAGAAGATTTAATGAGATCTTAGGGTTTTGGACTCAGCCCATAGAAAGCATTCAGTTGTAAGCCTATGGAGCTATCAACGTCAGAGTCATCAACAACCTGTTGACTTCCTCTGCATCTTAACTCTAATAATGATGGCCAGAATCCTGGCTTGCTAGCTACAGTTCTTCCACTAGTCCTCTGGCTGTGGGTGAGTGGAGCTCAGTATCTTTCTTGGTGAAATAAAGACATTTGCTTTCTTCATTTCACAAAGGATTTCCAACGTTTCCTTCAGGTCTATGAATAAATTTACCCTGGAGCGACTTGTCCTGTAACCTTTTTGTGTCTGAGCTCACTGTGCCTGTGCTAGTCTCTTGTGGGATATGGAGAGTTTAACTCACTTTTTTGAAACATTTGTGTTCCTCAGCAGCCTTAGGCCATTTTTGTACTGCTAAAGGGAATGAGAATGCTGAGCTATTAAGCTGATCAAGAGGGACATTCTGCACCATTTATGTTCTAGACCCTCCCTGACCCAATGGAATGAGTTGTTTTAAAGGAAGATAGAAATTCTAGTGGGGCTCATTCAGATATGGTGGAAGTCATTGGAGAACAGTAGGTGGTACCAAATTCATGAACAAAGGGCACAGATTTGGAATCAGAAGGATTTTGCTCTTACATTTTGGGAAATCATTTTGCCTCACTGAGGCTTGGAATTTTCATGGCAAAAATAGAGATAATAATAATGAGACTATTATGTTGCTCAAATGAGACAGTAAATGATAAGTGCCTTTGTAAATAGGACACTTGGCCAATGATACTACTCATAATATTCCACAAGCATTTACTGAGTGCTTATTACATGTTAGGATCTGGTATCTGGGAATATAGTGATGAACGAGCTAAACAGAATTCTCCATTTCCAGTGAGCTTATATGCTAGTATAGAAGGAACTCTTACTAGAGCAAATCAAACACCTTATCCATATGAGACTTTATTTTAAGAAGTTTAAAGAAAGCAGAATGGGAGCATATATTTACTGAGCACCTACATACTATGTGCCAGACCCTAGATGTTTTCTCATGTCGAGGTTGAAAGGACACTTTGTAGAAGAAGTTCTAATTCTTCATTCCTAAATTCACAAATTAGGAATTTGAGATGTAGAAAAATAAAGTCAACATAGGCTAAGCATTTCTAATCCAAAAAATTGAAAATATAAAATGCTTTAGAATCTGAAGATTTTTACCACTGAGGCTTAAAAGATCTATGCAATATTCTGAAATCTGAAAAAAATCATAAACATGAAACACTTTGGGTTTCAAGCATTTTGAATGAGAAATACTTAATTTGTAGTAGCAATTCAATTTCAACTTTTCTTGATAACAAAGTGTTGACTCTAAGACAGTAATTATCATATTCTTAAGCCTCAGAATCCCTATTTTGGATTATATTTGTTAATGAAATGTGAGGTTACTTTTACATATTATAAATAAGCTGCTAAAATATTTCCCTGACTTCTTATAATTCTTTCATCTCTGCCATATCTTATTCATAGAGACACTGCACTCGCTTTGAAATTTCTATTATATGCATTAATGAAAAATAAATAAGTACTGAAGGAAAGAAATCTCCTTCAACTAGTTAATTATTATGTTTTATATTAATGGTTACAGAAATGTTACCTACTTCTGTTGTTATCAATTATTCTATTTTTACCTATCCCGAGTCAAGAATTTACCAGGTCACCATGTAGAAGATACTGAAAGGACAAGATAGGCTGCAGGTGCTAACTTTGAGAAAAGGTATATTTCTTACTGTAGCTTTAGGGAATTAGCTGCCAGAGCCCTGAGGAAAAGAACTGGGACCTGAGAATTCAGAAAGCTGAGTTCTTCCCCCCAACACCTCCAAATAAAGGGCATGCATTCCTAGGATGAGTTTCAGAGCCTCTCTGCCATTCCTATTTGTTAAAAGTTTGCAGGATCACCTTATACATGGACTGTAAAATAGTTTTACTGATGAAGTAGGCAAATTACTATTTTGTATCTGAGAAAACAGAAAGTAGAGAATTTTGCTCCTGCTGTATTTGATTGGGACTGGAAGTGAGCTGACAGATTGCCTGACCATGGGTTGACTTGTTTCTGAGCATCAGTGATTAATCAAGAGAAGAGAAAACAGCCGCTTGGACTTTGCAACCAGAAAAAGGGAAAATAAGCAAAATTGTAAGGAAAAAAAATAGCTTCTCATAAATTAGAACTGCTTTAAGAGACAGATAACTATTTGAAAGTGCAAACAATAGAGAACTTATGTAGATTCCACAGTATCAAGCAAACTCATGTATACACAAACACTAGCATGACTTTCAGCTAAATACATCGATCAAAAATGTATGGAGGGGCTGGGAATTTAGCTCAGCGGCAAAGCACCTGCCTGGCAAGCGCAAAGTCGTGAGTTCAGTTCCCGGTACTGGAGAAAAACCAAAAAAACCAAAAAAAAAAAAAAAATGTATGGAAACTACAGACTGAAATTAGTGCCCTTGATAACTAAGGGAAAGAGACAACACAGAACACAAGAGTGACATTAAGAGCACATGGAATTGTAAGAGAAAAGTTAAGGCACTTGGATGTTAGACCCAGGGACTCTTATATGTGACTGCACCCCCTTTAGAAAAAGAGGAAGGAAATGATAGGTGATTCATATTAAATAAATGTTAGAAGAAAATCTTGAGTTAAGACTTGAATCAGAGTTTGAAACACTCTCAGATTTCTAGGCAGTATTAAGGAAAGACACATATGTTGTAGAAAATCTTTAGTTTGGAGAATAAAAAGAAACCTTAGAAGGGGCTGGGGATTTAGCTCAGCGGCAAAGCGCCTGCCTGGCAAGAGCAAGGTTGTGAGTTCGATTCCCGGTACCGGAGAAAAACCAAAAAACAAAAAAAAAAAAAAAAAAAAAGAAACCTTAAAATCTTCTCCTTCCTGGACACAAAGAATAGGTTATGATCCAGGGCAAAAAAATTTGCACAGGTATATGAATTTTCTACATTGCTATACTACATGTTAGAAGGAAGAATATCACTTTAGTTTACTAAATAAAAAGCCTTCCATACACTATCAAAATATCTTTTCTATGTCAAATGAAAGAAAGTGTTAGATAGGAATGGATTTCTATTCTATTTTATGCAACTAATATAAGCAATGTGTTTATAAAACTTCTGATAACTGAACAAATATGTTACCATACCAAGACCTTAAACCAATAAAATAGAGGGAAAACAATCCTTGCCATATATCTGGGCTCATGTGAGTATATGAGTATATTTAAATAAAAATGAATAATAATAAATGGCATTGCATGTATATTATAAATACTAAGCATGGGGTCTCAAAATTGCAATTGCTGACCTAAATAGTCTGAAAATAAAATAACTAAACTCCAAAGAATCAGGTTAATGTGGTTTTTGGCCTGATTTAGCATAAAAATACTTTTCTGAAAAAGAGAAATCAAATGTCCATTATCTTTTTCTAGCTTGTCTTATTTAATAGATCTTCTCTGGAAGACATAGAGTGTCCAAAATTCCAAGAAAAATTTTGGGCAGATTATTTTTTAAAATAGTATCTATTTAAAACTCTATTTTAATGTTTTCAGGTATTGGACTCTGTTGGTGGGAATGTAAATTACTGTGGTCATTTTGGAAAACATTTTGGCAGTTCCATAAAATGATTAACATAGTTATCTTGTGATGCTTCCCTTCTACTCCTAGTTATTTATTAAGAGAAATGGAAATATACATGCACAGATATACTTGTACACACATTGTTAGATATATTATGTATAATAGTCCAAAAGAAGAGACTCAAATGTTCATCACCCAATGAATAGACAAATCAAATATAGTACATCTGTATAATGGTGATATTGTTTGGCAACAAAAGGGAATGAAGTATTGATACATATTAAAATATGCAAAAACCATATTATGCTAACATATTATGTTATACATATTATGCTAACGAAGTAAACCAGTGAGAAAGAACCACATAGTATATGATTTTATTGGTATGAAATTCCAGAATAGGTAAGTTAATAGACAGAGAATGAATAGTTACCAGCGACTAAAAGAAGAAAAGAAAAGGTATGTAGGACTGCCTTTGAGGTTAATGAAAATGTTGTAAGATGGATTGTTATGGCAGTTGCATACTGTGAGTATGCAAAACAATTTGAATTTTTTCACTTTAAATGGAAAAACTAGGGCTAGGGAAGTAGCTTGGTTAAGGGGCACTTGCCTAGCATGCTCAAAGCTCTGGGTTTAATCCCCGTGAACCACAAATAAATAACTAAATAAACAAGTAAATACACAAATAAAGAACAGATTATAGTATGAAAACTATATATCAATAAAGCTGGTTCTGTTTTAATGTATTCTTTTTTCAGTTTTAAATTTTTATTTATTTATTTTTAAAAATTAATTTTATCAGTACTCTCTTGACATACTTAATGATCACATACATCTCACAAAGAATCTGTACCTTTATACAATTTGTCCTGATCCTTGTCCATTTTCCCTACCCTCCTTGCAAACTCTCCTCTCCCCTTTTACAAATGTTTTGTTTCCATTTTTTTCTTCTATTCTTTTTCCTCTTTTCTCTTACTTCCCTTTCCCCTCCCCTCTCCCTTATTCTCCTTCCAATTTGAACATTTTCTTTCTACTTTCCAATATCTATCATCCATTTTCACCCTTATTTACTCATTTGATTTATCATACAAGAGAAACAATGCTATTTAAGCATGTGTGTTCCTTATTTCACTGAAAGGTATGGCCTCAAGGTGCACTTATTTACATGAAAATGTCTCAAGTTTATTCTTTCTTATGGCAGAGCAGTACTCCATTATATTTAAAAACTACATTTTCTTCATCTGTTCATCTTTTGACAGGCATCTGGGCTGTTTCCAAGATTTAGCTATTACAAATTGTGCTGCTATAAATGTGGATGTGCATCTATTACTGTGGTATTATGCTTTTAACTTTCAGGAACAGAGCTATCAGGGGAATAGCTAGATCAAATGGAACCACTAGTTTCAGTTTTTTGAGGAATCTCTATACTGATTTCCATGTTGGTTTTATCAATTCATATTCTTACCAACGGTGAAGAAGGGTTCCTATTCCCCCACAGCCTCTCTAGCTTTTGTTACTGGTTGATTTATTGGTGATAGCCATTCTTTTTGGAGTAAGATGGAAGCTCAACAGTGCTTTAATTTGTATTTCTTGAATGACCAGTGATACTGAACATTTTTTCCATATATTTATTTGCTGTTTGTACTTCATATTAGAAGTGTTTATTTCAGATGCCCATTTTTGGATTGGATCTTTAAATTTGGAGGGTCTGATTTTTTTAGTTCTTTATATACTATAGATATTAGCCCTTTGTGGGAGGATTATCAGGTTAATAATATCTCTTATATATTGTGGGGTGATCAGGTCCATAATCTCCTGAATGAGTGTACCAGGAAGGGTAAATAAAAAGCAGCACATTGAATAATTTTAGGGCTCCAGAATGATCAGATCCCTCTCACAGAATTCAAGATTCTGTCAGGGCTAAGACCAAGACCTTCTCTGGGTGGCCCATATTTATTTGGTTATCAGAAGAATGGAAGGGAGTACTCAAGAAGGGTGGAATTACTCAAGGACTTCTCCAAGTAAGGTATTAAATTAATCCTTAATAAGGATAAACTTAATCTAGGAGGGAGGTGCCAGAGCCCTGGGGAAAAGAACTGGGACCTGAGAATTCAGCTCTGGGGAAAAGAACTGGGACCTAAAACCAGGAGGAAGGTGCCTGAGGCTATAGTCTTTATCTAGTTGAGACACTTTATCCAAGTGTCCTTGGCTGTGATCTTGTTTTATCCTTTAAAGCTTTCCAGCTTCATCCACAATTACAGGTTTTAGTAGGGATTAGTGACTCACAGAGGTTCACTTACTATGAGTCCATCTCCTACTTCTAGACAAGCGGTGCAGGCTTAGGACAGATTCACAAGTAAACATAAAAAAGCCAAGTCTTTGTTTACACCTATGTCTTTAACCTGTTTTATGTTGTAGTAGCTTAAGTGTTTCTGTTTCAATATTTAGATCTTTGATTCATTTTGATTGTAATTTACTGCATGGTGAGAGATATGAGTCTAGGTTTAATTTTTGCCATATGGAAAGCCAGTTTTTTTCTTTTCCAGTGAAGGTATTTGGCATTTTTGTCAACAATAAGATGGCTGGATGTGTTTGGAGTTGTTTCTGCATCATCTGTTCTGTTCCTTTGATTCTTCTCCTTTTAGCCAGTGTCATGATATCTTTACCACAGTAGCTTTACACTGTAATTTTAAGTTGGGGATTGCGATGCTCCCTGCCTTGCTTTTGTTTCCCAGAATTGCTTTTGCTATTTTAGATATCTTCTGGTTTGGAATGAATATTAGGAATGTTTTCTCTAGTTCTATGAGGTATATTACTGGTATTTTGATTGGATTTTATATCTGTACAGCAGTTTTGGAGGTATGGACATTTTCACTATATTGGTTTTGCCTATCCAAGAACAAGGGGTATCTTTCTATTTTTTGATATCCTCTTTGATCTCCTTCTTCAGAGTACCCTAATTTTCAATGTAAAAGTCTTTTACATCCTTCATAAAATTGATTCCTAAGTATTTCATTTTTCTTGATGCTGTTGTGAAAGATGGTATTTACCTAATTTCTTTCAGTGAGCTGGTTATTTATATACAGGAAAACTATAGATTTTTGAGGGTTGACTTTGTACCCTGCTATGCTACTGAATTTGACTATTAAGTCTAGGAGTCTTTTGGTAGAGATTTTGGGCTGTTCTACGTGTTCTAAAAATAATGATAATTTAGCTTCTTCCATTTCTGTGTTTATTACTTTTTTTTTTTTCCCTTTTCTAATTGCTCTGGCTAGTGTTTCCAGCACTATATTGAACAGAGATGTGATAATGGGCACCTTGTCTTGTTTCTGATTTTAGAGTGAAAGTTTTCAGTTTTTGACTTTTCAATATGAGCTTTGTTATTGATTTATCATACACAGCTTTTATCAGATTGAGATAGGACCTCCTAGTTCAATTTTTATGTAGTGTTTTTATCATGAATATGTATTGGACTTTGTGCTTTTCTCTAGATTTTTTGTAGAATTCATCAGGGAATCTGTCTGGGTCTGGAATTTTCCTTGATAGATGTTTTTACTTCTTCAATTTTATTGACTGATATTGGATTGTTTAGAACTTTCATATCTTCTTGATTTAGTTTTCATAGTATTTAGGAATTTATCCATTTCTTCTGAATTTTCAACCTTATTAGAATACAGGCTTTCTATGTAGCTATTGTATGGATTTATGCAGTATCTATTGTGAATTCCTCCTATCAATTCCTAATTGCATGAATTTTGTATTTTCCTTATTTTGATGAGTTTGGTTAAGGGTTTCACTATTTTATTTAATCTTTCAAAGAACTATGGTCTGATAATCTGCATGGGCTAATTTCAGTTCTTTTGCATTTACTTAAGCATGTTTTATGAGCTGATTTATTTTGTCTCCATACAATGAGTAGCTGAGAAGAATTTGTATTCTGATGTTGTGGCCTGGAACACGTTGTAGACACCTGGTAAGTCTGTTTGTTCACAGATTTGGTTCTGTTATGATGTTACTTTACTGATCTTTTTGTCTCATTGATCTAACTCCTTGTGACAGTGGGGTTTGGAGGTCCCCCATTATAATTGTGTTAGTGGTTATTTCATTGTTTTTGTTCTTTAATATTTGTTTTATGTAGTTCATTTTGCCAGTATTTGGTGCATGTATGTTTGTGATTGTTATCTCTTTTTCTTGGAGTTTTCCCTTACGAAGTATGTAGTGATCTTCTTTGTTTCTTGTGATGTCTTGACTTAAAGTTCACTTTGTCAGCAAATAGAATAGCTACTCCTGGCTTTTTCCAATTTCCTGTTACATAAATTATTATTTTCCATCCTTTGACTTTCAATGATGATTTTTTGAGGGGGGTTAAATGTGTTTATTCTATGGAGCATATTGTTAGAATTTGTTTCTTGACCTAGTTTGCCAATGTTTTTTTCCTTTTTTTAATTTGTGAATTGAGATCTTTCGTATTGATGGTTATAATTGATAGGTATTGAGTTTTCCATTAATTGTCTATTGTTGGTTTCCTTTCCATTTCATTTAGCTGTTTGCCTTGCCTTATGAATTCATTCTACTGGGATTCTTAGGATTGTTATCTTCATTGTCTCTTTCTAGAATATCCTTTGGAAGATTTTGGGATGTTAATTTGGGTGTCATGAATTTCTTCAGGTGTTCCTTATCACAGAAATATCTTATTTTCCATCAATTTTGCAAGATAATTTTGCAGGGTACAATAATATGTGTTGGAGATTGTTTTCTTTTAGGGTTTGGTTTATCTTTCTCTTTATATACTGTATTTTTAATGTTCACATCATATTTTAAAAAATATATTCCTAAAGGCACATGTGTGTCTGGTAGGAAAGTAAGGTTTCTCATTGAAAGATAAACCAGAAGTTTTACATTAAATGGGATGTTTTTGATCACTGAAACTTTTAGTCACCTAAAATTTAGTCTATTAGAAACCCTGCTATTTGCACTTTAAATCTTGGTGCAAATCTTTTTGAAAAGTGCTACTTTTCTTATCAGTGATTGTAAGACTTTTCGGGTCAAAGAATTTTTATTGCCAACAAATATTTACTGTCTGCTTACTATATAAAATTCTCACTGAATAGTGAAGGTGGTACTGAGAATAATGTAAGACTTCCGGCTGAGAGTATCATGAGCCCAGGATATCTAGCTTGAAAACTGCACATACAATTTATTCTACACATGATCTAATATGAAAATATATCCAAATTCCCTACCTTTACTTGTTTAGTACATATTTTTTATCAGAAATTATAAACATTTTGCCTTCAAAAAGAAAAAGCTGACTTCACTCTTAAAGATTTTGCAACTCCTCTTATGTGTTTCTAAAGGAAAATATTATTTATAACAGTTACTAAACCAAGGCAAAACAGATTTCATCCAGGGGAACTATGTGGGAGGTATAGTGACCACTACAAGAATGTTTGGCAGGAGCGGAGAGAGATTTGGCTCAACTCCAAATATAATAAGAAGGGTTTGAAGTTATAGCCAAGGAGCAAGATGAGAGTCAGTGGCTAGAAAATTAGTAAGATGAAACATCACATGTAAAGGAGTTTATGGCTAATTTGATCTAAAATGATTCTTAAGAAAGCACACAAGCACACAAATTTGGCAAGAATTTGGATATCTTGCCAAATTGACTTAGTAGGATTCTTGTTAAAATTGAGGTCTGAAGGGGCATGCCCAAATATGGGCTCTAGTCAGTCTTAAAAGAGTCTGTCTGAAGTTTGGTGAAGGAGGGAATCTTTGTCAGTATTTGTATCAGGTTAAGGAAGTTGCAAAAAGCAGAGTTCATTCCAAGATAAGAGATGAAACTACAGGGAGTCTTCCCTTTAAAATAGAGGTTCCTACAGAGACATAGTGCAGTACTGACTTATTATTGCAAAACAGGAAAGTCATGTCATAGAGCAGAGACTGTTGGTTAGAACTTTTGAGACCAAACTGAAATAAGGATTTGTTAAGCTGTTACAGATGGTAGCCAAAAACAGAGACCAGTCTTGAGACAAATTCCATAGGTTAACAGCAGCATGACAACATAGCAGGTAGGAAAATTGAACCTAAATTGGCTGTAGATAAAAGGGTCAGGACAATGCAATGTTAGCAAAGTCCTGGGAAGGGAGAGTAAAGTTTAAAGTGAAGTTATTTCTGCTTCTTGGTTGGTTGATTTTGAAAAGCAGAAAGTCATATTCCCTTGATGGCCAATCTTCAGTATACAGGAAAATAATTTGGAGCACTTTTTCCTTTGTTGATTTAGCTCGAAGCTGTCAGTTAAAATAAATTTCTCTTGTCTTCCCTATTCTATTCTCTGGCCTGTAACTTAATTCAGAATATCTCAGAATTCTTTCATGAGATATGAGCAAAAGACATAGTGAATGTTTAAATAAAAAGTTATTACAGTACAATACATATTGCCATTAATTACACTCAAAATACTCCCCACTACTTCCAGCACACTTATCATTCTTTCCACTTTCTCACATAGTTCAGAAGTCCTGTCTCATGAGTGTCTTTGCATGGCTGTCACCGTGTCTTGAACCACTTCAAATGTTTATAATACTTTCTGTCAAAAAACATTGTGGTGTGTCATTATTTACCTTATTCACTGGACCCCTATTGTGTGACTTCTGGCTTTCTTCAAAGTCATTTTCAATTAATTCAGGACATTAAGTTAGCCATGATAGTAAAACTAAAGACACTCATGTAAAAGGACTTCCAACACTGCTTTAGAAAGTGTCAAGAGTCACCAGGTAAGTGTGTCTGAAGTGAGGAGGACTATTTTGGGGGAGGTGAAGGCAGTGCATCTTTTGTGATAAATTTTTTTTAAAAATTTAAACTTTCACCCCATATCTTAATCATGTTACATATCAAGACATTAGCAATTTGCATGTACTACATAGTGGGTCTTTTTCCAATATGAGAGAACAGTTCAATCTCTTCTTGCCCCTTTATATATATTTTATTTTTGGTGTTGGAAATTGCATCCAGGACTTCATGCATACTATGGTCGTACACTGTCACTGAACCATTTTGTAGCACCACCACCCCCCGGTTTGAAGATTTTGAGTCTAAATGACTCATTGACCCATTAATCAGTTGTATTCACTCAGATGGTCATGGAAGATGTCAAGAGAAGGTGTTTAGATTTGATATATTGCCTTTATGTAGATTCCAGTCAAGGTGGAAAGGGCCTCAGGAAAAAAAGGTATTACTGTTTCTTTGACATGAGCTTCACGAGGAAGAGGGACACCACACATGAGGCACTGTACTCACTAATCCAGTCTCATCACTGAGATGAAATCATATTTGAAATAGGCAAAGTGAACCTTGGTACCTCTTACTTTAAACTCTTAATTAGTTTCTCAACAATTTAGGATAAAAAAACAAAACCATTTGTATGGCCTTCAAGGTTCTGAATGAGCTGTTCTTGAGCTGTTCACTTAATTTCCATGTGAATATTTATTGAGCTTTACTGAATTTTTGTATAGATTTATATTACACTCTCTCTAAGCAAGCTCATTAACACTGTGGTAGCTTTCAAGGATGCCAAAGGGTCCCTGAGGTTTAATATGTGGTTGGGTTTTGAGAAAGGTGAGGATTGTCATTGGAGCTGGGCTTAGTGAGAATCTCACCTTGCAGTTATGAAGCTGTGGATGATTTGCAAACCTTCATGCACTTATAGATCATGCTGCTGCAGGGCTATGATGAGGTTGGTTGATAAGCTTGGGGTGGTAATTCCTGGCTGCAAGCTTATTGAGGGAGGAGAAGCTTGGTGAATTTCTTCTCTTTTATCTGCCTTTGGTGTTTCTTATCAACAAATAGTCCTTTGGTTAAATTGTGTAAACATATTAAGAGAGAGACAGAGAGAGAGATACACACACACCCAGAGAAAGAGAGAGAGAGAAAAACAGAGACAGAGAAAGAGAGATTGATTTGTTCCAATCCTGTCACTTGGGAGTCTATATTTCAACGGAACTCTCACTGTATAATGAAAAGGCCCTTATTTCTTATTAGCTGGTACAGCTTAATGACCTTTGATCTTTGCCATCTATAACTATTCTTACGTGTGATGCAAATTACTCATTCAGTTCATCTGCTCCATACACCTGTGTTTCAGTGGCAGCCTTCATTTCTTTTCAAGAAGTATCTTAATGAATATGTATGAATTTTGGTACAAGGTTAGTCCTATCTCACTATTTACAGTCTTTATATAAATCTTGTAAACCATTTATTTAAACAGATAAACATTTAATATGGACACATCCTGGGTGCCCAAGGGATACTCTCTGAGGAGAGTGCTTACTTCATTTGAGAAACGTTTTCCAAACAAGACTGTCATGTATCTGTCAGGGATAAGAGCCGGCATTTATTTGAGGGGCAATCAGAGCAGTCAACCTGTACCTTGGAAAATCCCTAAGGTCACCAAGGGAAGAGTGCTTGGTGATGATAACACTGAAGCACAAATCTTGACTTACCTGGATAATTTCTTAGGGAATTCAATTCTCAGGCATTGTTGAAAGGCCTTCTTTCTCTTTTTCCTGCTATTGATATTCTTTCTTTTTGTTCCTCTGTGAAATCTGCAACTTCAGGTAAATTTTGTCCAAAATGGTTATTATTTTCATTATGCACACGAGTTTTCACCCATGGAGAGTAGTAGAAGGAAACACGCTCCTGGGGCAGAATCCAAGTGGCTGTTGCTTGTTGAGGTCAGTGGGCCGCGTAGTGACGGAACCTTACAGCTCTGTTTACAGGCATCGCTTACCTCACTGACAACTTTATATTCTGCGACGTCTTAGCATATTTCAGGTAGCCATTGTTTGGAACACATGCTAGACAGGTTTATTTTCTGTTGCATGAGTTTGTTTACCTGAGAAGTTTGACAAAGTCTTAACATAAAGTGACTTTTAATTGTAACTTCATGAACTGACTTTTTAGAAGAATAAGATCATACCACATTGGATGCAGAGAGAGCAGAATGAATTAGTGTCTGAAGAGTAATATAATGTGGAAAATGGATATTTTTAAAAAGCTGTATGTTGCTTAATATGGTCAAAAGGCTTCTGGCAGTAGTGTGGATACTGCTAAAGCCAGTCACAGCAATATTTATTGATGTAACCTTAATTTTCATAAATTTTAGTATCTTACACATGGAAAACACAATTCTTTGGGACATATCCATTAAATATTACATTGTGCTGCTTGTCTACATGCTTGATCCCTCAGGTTCTCACAACCTAGATTTAGAAATATAGCAAAATGTTTATACATAATTAAAAAATAATAAATTCAATTAACTACTTGTTTATTACAGTCTCCCAAACTTGCAATATACCCTAAAATGTGCCTGAGGACTTGACAGGTATGTATTTTGGACATTGGGACTTGTATTTTCTAGTCCCCTGTCATTTCACTTGATTAATCTAATTCTTTGGAAGTGAGTGCATCACTTGTAGAATTCTTAGAAATTTTCTTCAAGACTGACATCTCTTTTCCTTTATCTCTGATGTCTAGCAGATACTACTGTTTTGGGGAGGGGAAGCTGCTAGCATGTGTTGGGATGTGAATGAAGAGTTTCAGCTTCTTTGTAGACACGTATCCTCTGAGCATTCTAGATGACATGTCTCCATGTAGTACACAGGACAGGTTACTGCATGTTTTTGGCAATCAGCTCTACATATAGTTGTACATTTGGTCTGTTTAACTAGAGTTTTGCTACACAGAGTTTCCTAATTCCAAAAAGCTACTTTTAAATGTTACTATGGCTCCTCCACCAGCCAGTATATTGGGTGCCTTATACAATTTTATTCATTGAAAAGGTTTTTCTACTTAATAAGAGAAAAAGTGATTTGCAAAGCAACTCTATGTCAGTGTGACTAGTTATTTATAACTGAGATAGTAAATCCTGTATTGTACAAGGAAATTTATGATAGGGATATAAAGGGATTAATGAACTACCAATGTTAAGTTTTATTCTTAAAATCAGCTTAAACATTTTCTAAGGGCATGCTTATTCTTAGATACACTTATATCAGCAATAGCACAAGATAGGACACTTGAAAATGTCAATTACTCATTAAAAATTAAATCTACACAAATAGGTATTACATGGTGATGTTATATTTGAAAATACCAGAGGTTATTTGATAATCAGCCTTAAAGGGCTATCTTGGTATCATTACTCTAAAGCAAAAATATTACTTATCCATCTTATTAAGTATCTTCTAATGTTGTCTAGAAAGATACTTCAGCTGTATAGTGATATTTTGCAACACAAATCTGTGAGAACTATTTCCCATTGGAATATATAAGTTTTTAGATTAAATGTGAAGTCAGATTTAATTCACTTTTATTGAATTATATGATTTTATACAGTGATACTTTTAATTTGTTTTAGAAAACTAAGGTAGATGTTTTTCAACTTCCTAGATTTGCATGGTAGGCACTGAAGAGGGAAATTTAAATCCAGGTAGCCTGACTCTAAATCTGGTAGTTTTCACATACATTGCAACAGTAACCAAATGCAGAGCAATCAAAACCATTTAGATGTGGTGTATTCCTTAGGGTTCTCTAGAAGGAATTATCTATCTATCTATCTATCTATCTATCTATCTATCATCTATCTATCTATCTTCCTATCTTCCTATCCTCTATGATTCATTAGGCAGACTTTCAGGATAAGATGTGGGAGAGTCCACAGTGTTCATCTGTGTGCTAGAGATGCAGAGGATTCGGTAGCTGCCCAGTCAAAGAACGTGGAGGCTGTAGTACAAGAGGAACCAAAGACATAGCACCAGTCCAGGACTGAAAGCATGGAGGTTTCCTAGAGAGTTTCTGGTATGATTCTGTATTGAGAGGCTGAAGAAAACTGGAGACTGGTGTCCACAGGCAACATAGCAAAAGGTGTATGTGCTCAAGCAGAATAGAGATCTTCAAATGCACACCAACTTTCTCCTTTCCCTTGTATTTCTTTACTTTATTTTTCAGCATTACTGGAGTTTTAAAAAAATTAAATGTATTGGTACAACTTAGATGTACATAAGGATGACATTCATCATAGGGAACTTGTACCTGTGCATGATATGTCTTAGTTCCTCTTTTTTTCTCTTTCCCCTCCCCTTACTTCAACCCTTCTTCCCGTGCTTATTAGCTTGGTTTCCATTTTATCTTCTTTTTCCTCATTTCTTAAAACTTTTCCTTCCAGTTGCCCTTTTCTTTATTCCTGTTTCACAATATCTATTATACATTTTGGTCCTTATTTACACTTTCAGTTTCTCACACTAGAGAGACAATAAGACATTTATGTATGTGTGTCTGATTTATTTCACTTAAGAGTATGATCTTAAGATCCATCCATTTAGCTATAAATGACTCTAGTTTATCCTTCTTTATGGCTGAGTTGTATTCCATTATGTTAAAAAAAAGCACATCTTTTTATCCATTTTCATCAGTTAATGAGCATTTATGTTGTGTCCTAGATTTAGTAATTACAAATGGTGCTGCTATAAACATGTGTAACTGTGGAATAATGATTTTAATTATTTTGGGACAATATCAAGCAGGGGGATAGCCGGATCAAATGGGGCCTCTAGTTCTAGTTTTTTGAGGAATCTCCACGCTGATTTCTAGAGTGGTTGCACCAGTCTGCACCCCCACCAACAGTCTAAAATCCTAGTGGATGGTGCCACCCACAACTGGGGTGAGTCTTTCCCCTCAGTTTTCTGGCCTACATGCCAATCATCTTTGGAAATGCCCTACAGACATACTCAGAATTGGCTTTACTAACCTGTTAGGTGTTTTTCAGTCCAGTCAGTTTGACACAACACAATTAATACTTGTACTAGGGCTTTTCCTCTGCTACAGTCTTGTCAGGATTAATCCTCACTGAAATCAGGTACTGAAATCTATTTCAACCATGGTTCATTACTTGTATTATTCTTTGTACATCTTAATTTTCTTGTTTTGTACTCGGAGCCTAAAATAACTCTTTATATACATGCATCTAAAGCCTTAATAAAGCACAATTTATCTTTGTAAGAGGAAGTCACTGTTCATACTCCAGGACTAATTAGCTAAGGAACAAAACCAGTTTATGAGTAGATGAGAAAATTCTGGTTGGGGAGAGAGACAACATAATGGTTAAAAACAAGATTTGGAGTCAAAAGTGCCTGGGTTTGAAGTTCTAGCTTCCCTGAGCTCAGTTTCCACATCTATAAAATGGGCATAACAGTTACACATCCTTCTTAGACCTATGGTGAGAAGTAATTGGTACTACGCATGGCAGTACAGAGTGCCTGGCAATAGGATTTGGTCTCTTAAATGATTGCTGTTACTGTCATTATTGCTATCACTGTTGACATGGACTCACAAAACATCTTGGCCAGTCCTTTTTGAAGGCTAGACTTCCAAAACCTACCTCCGTAGACTTAAGACCACAATACTCAGAGCAACACATGTACTATGGCTTAGGCAGGTATTAGAGCAGAATCTTTGTTTCCTGGCACATGAGTTTTCCTCCTTCTGTATTCACAGAGTAGTTCATATGAATTCTGTTCTTTATCCCCCTGGATCACAGAGTGACCACTGGATGGGTTATAAGATCATTTCCGTGAGGTCTGAACTTTGGTGAAACAGAAAGTTAAAAATGACTTGTTTCTCAGTGCTTTCAAAAATAAGAAAACTTCTTGAAGCTCCCATTATCAGCTGACATGACTTAAAGCTTACAATAAATGGTACAATCTGGCCTGGGGTAAAGCCCAGAGTCACCTTTCAGGATTTAACGTTTTAAGAAATAGCTGAAGCAAGCTGGGTAGGCATGGTGGTACAAATTCAAAGCCAGCCTGAACGATGCAGCAATATAGCAAACCATTTCTCAAAATAAAGCTTTAGGAAATGGTTGACAATGTAGTTCAACACTAGAGTGCTTGGCCTGCATGCAAGAGGCTCTGGGTTCAATCACTAGGACCATTAAAAAATAAATAAAACTGTTGAAACAAGGAAACATTAAAGGAGCATTTATCTTTTAGAGAACCATTGGAAGCTCAAAGACCCATTTTTAGTAAAACTTAATGTATTTATTTTCTAACTAGTAAGTGCAGAAGTATTTGTACTTCTTTCTAATTGCATAATTAATATTTATGTTTCTGTTATGACTTTATAATATATATCAAGTAGTAGACAAAATCCAAGTGATGGACCTCATAGAAATTCTATCCTGGGAACAGAGAAATGAGTTCAGACATCAACTATTAGACAATAGCTTATAAATACATGTGCAGTGATTGGGGAAGAAGAGAATAGTACAGATGTACTTCAGAATGTCTAATCTTTCTAGGACTTGGCCTTGGGTGAGTCTCTTTGAAAGAATTTGTGTTTACACTGAGATTTTAAGATAAAAAGAAATATAGTAAGCAAAGATGGGAGAGAGGGTTCCTTGCAGAGGAAGATCTGTATTAGTTTCCTATTGCTGCTATAAGAAATGTACCTTACAGTTATGGTGGTTAGAAACTGAAAAGGATTTTTCTTGGGATAAAACTAAAGGGTCATTAGGGAGAAATTTATTCTGAAGAACCGTTAGACGAATCTATTCCTCCACTTTCTTAGCTTCTAGACATTTAAGACTCACTTCTCTATCTTGAAAGCCAGAAAAATAGCATTTTTCAATGTGTCTCTGACCTTCATCCCTTCTATAAGGATCCCATGGTTATAACATTTGCCTGTATCCTTGACAGTGTATTGTAGAATGTTATCCCTATCTCAATATTGTTAACTTAATCATAGTTAACTTCATCTGCTGTGTAATTTTACATAGTCACAAGTTCCAGGGATGAGGATTGGGATATTTTGGGATGGGGTGGGTCATCATCCTGCATGCCACTGGGTCTTTCTTTTCCCAGGGCATTTTGTTTTGTTCCCAGGGAACATTTTGTTTTGGCACTGGAAACTGAACCTAGGGCTTCACATAAGCTCTGCATATCCTCTGCCACTGAGGTACAACCCAAATCTGGAATCAGTATTCTTGTTGCTAATAATTCAGGTTCTGGTTTTAATGGACATCAAGGATTTTCAATTGGGCCATCAAATCTATAATGAGATAGGGAAAAACTGGTTTCTCTCCTCTTCTTGCGTCATATTTCCCCTCATCACTGAGGTCTTTTTCCAGGCATCCTTGTGTAGCAATAGGCCTGGGTCCTCAAGCAGAAATCCCCTTCCCTATTCATCCATCTGAAACTTCCTCAGTCTTCAAGATTAATTTAACTATCACTTCCTTTGAAATACTCTGGCTCCTGTGTGGGGGTGTTATGCTAGAAACCCAATGCTGGAATAATGGTGGGGCCACTGGTGATCCAAAGGAATTCATTTATTCAGCCATTTAGCAAGTATTGATTTAGTGCTGTAATGGGTTGGGGGTCTCTGAAAGGAGATATGGAGACAAGAGTTGAGTAAAGAATGTTTATTAGAGATGAGGGTCTGTGAAAGGAAGAAAAAAAAGCAAGTTTGGGCAGAAAAGAAGTCAAATGGTGACACAGGTTCTAACAATTCTAGCTATCTTAAGTTTGGGGATTTGTAGTGAGTATTACCTGTCAACATGACCTGTGCCAAGGGTCAACTGGCAGACTCTGGGGTTGGTGTGCCACTGGATAAGTAGGGCCCTGTGCAAGGCAGAGCTGGAAGCTATTAGTGGATCCCATCCCCTGAAGTTAAACAGTAAATCAGTACTTGAATGCACCAGAGGGTATATCAAAGGACAAAAGAGATGAAATATCCCTTTATACAATTTACATTAATGGGGAAGGCAGATAATAGACAAAGTAATAAGTAGAATATTTAATATGGACATGTGAATGAGTGCTATGGAGAAGACTAAAGCAAATGAAGGCAGCTGAGGGAGATTTATACAGTTTTAAATATCTGGGAAGGCCTTACTGAGAATATGACACTTGAATAAAACCCACAGGTGATGAGGGAGGGAACTCCATTCAACTATGGGAAGAGTCTGAACAGAGCAAAGAACAAAATTCAAAAGTTCTTGTAGAAGAGCAAGGAAGCCCTTGCTGCTTGGGTAAGGGAATTAAGGAAGAGAGTTGCACGATGTGAGATCAGAGGGAAAACTGGCTCATCTCATGATGACGCATATGGAGCTGCGGGAGCTATTCTAATGATGTTATCTTTACTTGAGGTAAGAAAGAAAGCCATTGTATGGTTCTGAGTATTTTTAAAACATGTTATCAATGGAGTTAAATATAGTGTTATTACAAACAACAGAAATGGAAAGAAAACAAAACAAAACACTGAGTCATTTGTCACTGCACAACCTGAAACACTAAATTCCAGCCCCTTGAACTCAGGGAGCAGCAGTAGGCCAAGGAGGCCTACAGGGTTGGTAAATAAAATGGGGAAAACTAAGCAATCAACCAAGTAAGCTAAAGATTGGACAAGCTGGTACATATCAAGACACATTAATTCCAGGTTAAAAATTGCATCTTGTCTTCCTTATCAAGAAAATGAACATACACCCACATTAGAGGCCTAGATAGCCTTGAACTTTTCCATTTTGTTTCTTTGCTCAATTTATTAATATGTAGCATGTCTATTCATATTTGCCAGTGACAACCATAAAAATATATTGATAATTTACTAATCAGAAAAGGGCTACATAGCTTCCTCATCCATGGAATAGTTACACTGGGTGGCTATCATTTTTGAGGAACTATATTTGTGTCATTTCAGTTTCTTTAGTGTGTGAACTGACTGATTCTGTGGATTTAACCTTCATTCAGTGAGCACTTGGGGAAGATGATAAGTGCTAGACATTTGGGTATATACGGTAACATGTGCTCCTGAACTAGCTACATAAGCATTACTTGGAACTTGTTAGAAATGAGTTGTTGAAGCTTTGCCAGTTGGGTCTTGGCAGAGGTCATGTTGACTCAGACCTACTTAGATATTCTTGGGTTGGGGTTGGCAATCCATGGTTTAATAAGCCCTTCAGTTGATTCTGAGAAATGTTACAATTTGAGCATATTGGACTAGAAAAGAGGAAGTTAAACAGGTAACAGTGTGCCAGAAGGAAGCCTCTAGGTGCTGGGTATCTCTAACTTGATGCAAACATAGATCACCTCTAAAAGCATAAGGTCCCTCAGATGAACTTTGAAAATCGGAGTGATTCACTTGATAGAAAAGGAAACAAAAAAGTTCCTCCATACACAGGAGCCAGCCCAGTTCTGGAGACAAAAACCTCACTGGAGGTATCACCCTGGGACTCGCAGAGCTGGTGTCTGTCTGCTGGATAGTCAGGATGAAGATGGAGAGACAAGTAGATTAAAAAAAAATTACCCCTCTAAATAACTCTGTTGGCTTTACACCCTCAGAAAAGTCTGTGGCTGGCTAGATGTGTTGGTGCATGCCAGCAATCCCAGCACTAGGGGATCTCAGACAGGAGGATTGCTAGTTTGAGGCAAGCCTGGGGTACATATCAAGATCTAGTCTAAACAAAAAAGACTATGGCTGAATTCTTGATCATCACAACTGGAGAGAATCCAGAATGAGAGGATCAGAAACAGGAAAGAGAGCTCTGACTTTAGATCCTAAACTCCTGCCATCATGATAATGGCTCATGTTAAACTAGAAGGATTTTTGTTTCCAGATATTTTGTATTTTGTGGAGGGTTCTTCCTATAATGGCAACAAGGAGTAGATCTTATCTTTCCGATGTGTGTGTGTGTGTGTGTGTGTGTGTGTGTGTGTGTGTGTGTGAGATGTTGGGGATTTAACCTAGGAAGTGCTCAGGTATAGAGGGCCCTTCCTTGTCCTCATCATGGCCTAGAAAGTTTACATTTGTAATCCCATGACAAGTTATTAGAATCCTAGTGGGTTAATTCCAGTCTACCACTTCCAGTGAAACCCGTGGTGAGAATAAAGGACACTAAGGCATATTTGTAGTTATAGGGGCCCAAAGGATCCTAAGTCCAGCCATAATGATAGCCACCCAGACCAAAGGCCTCAGACCAAGGTGGAACCTGGGTTTTATTCATTCATGAAGAAGGGAGTGGCTTGAGGATGAGTGACTGTGAGAACTACAGGAAGTAGGTGAGTGCCACGATCTGGGCTGGACAGGAGGTCTGAAATCACCTCTGCAAGTGCAGAGAAGGATATGCAGAAAGAGTAACCTGCATGACACAATTGAGATAGTACCTATTGTTTTGGGGTTGGTGCTTTAGCTCTGATGTGTAATCTTTTAAGTCCAAGGAAGTCATAGCCTGTACCTCCAGGCTTGATCCCAGCGCACAGTGTGAACCTTGGCTCAGCACCTTGGCTAGACCGACATGCATTGCTTAAAGCCAGTTAAAGGAATAAGGAAAGGGTCCTAGCCAGCTCTGTACATATCAATACATGGAAATAGGGTCAGGCTCAGCCAAAATGGAGACAATTGCTCCTTTCAAGGAGAGTCGCCCAGGTGGTCCTCCACACTTAGGTACATCTGTAATACTTTTAATTTTTTTTTAAAATTTTTAAATTTTTGAAACAGGGTTAGGCTCTCCAGTCTAGTCTTGAACTAGAGATCATCTTCTCTGAGCCTCCCTAGACACTGAGGTTGCAGGTGTGACCTCCATGCCTAGCACTTTCCGGTTTCATGCCCTAATAGTGATGTTTTATGTCTCTGTAGCTGATTCCGAGGGGATAGTGGTGTTTCTGGGCCTCCTGTACTTGTGCTTCCAAACCAAACATGGACATTAATTCTTTCTCAGCCCCCATGTATCCTAAGGCTTCTTTCTCAGCAGTAGCTCCTGATGCATTTTCCTGTGTTTTTGGACTGCCAGACCTTTATTACTCTAATTCTTTGTACTATTCCTTGCTGTTAGTCAGCCATTAGTTAAGTATTCTGTGAGCTAAATTACAGTACTTGGGGAGTGAAGTTTTTCCAATATTTTCCTCCTATGCTGTGATAACTTCTCTAACTTGAGGTAAAGTATACAATTGACTCAAGATCTTGGTGTTAAATAAATTACAAGGTTCAGAATGGCCCAACCTTGCATTTTGTCCCTGACATTTATGTTTCCTGCTTACTTTTTTTTCAAGAAGATTTGTACTTTTTCTTGATGGGCCTTTTATTGTTGCCTGGAAGGGATTGCACAAAAGGTATATTTTTACATGCATTGTTCAATTGTGAAATTTCAAAGTAGATTTGTTAGGCTTTTAGGAATTACAGTACTCAGATTCTGAGATGTTTAAGTGGAATTGTTTGTTTACTTTATCCTCTGCAGCCTTTAATATGTGCTTGTAATCAGACTGTTCAATCCTATTAAGTGTTCAGGGTTTCATTTCCAATTCAGGAGAGCCCTCTAGACTGATTCCTAACAGTTCAGGGACATTCTTTCTGTTTGCTGGTGCACTGAGTTTAGGAGTGAAAGCAGATGCCAACAATAGAAAATCTGTCAGAAATGTGACTTTCCCAGTAAGCGTGTTCATTCCTCAGCTGGACAGTGTGAAGTCATGCATAGTGATTCTTTCAGGGTGGACTTCCTATGGACTTGAAGGAATCCATGACTTTTTTTTTTTTTGCTTGTAGAATTTAGTCAGATTGACTTCTGGCATTGTGGTGTGAGCATCCCAGAGAAATCCTTCCCTAGTGCAACCATTTCACTACTGAAACTGGGCTGTTTTAGACTAAGGAAATGACATTAGATGGTAATCAAACACACAAGAAGAAGCAAAGAGAACCAAAAGTGTCAAATAATGTTAGCATAAATAATGTTAATATTAGTCATTGAAATAAAATTACATAAAGTAGTTAAGCCAATATAATGTTGCCTTTGACATATAGACATGTGTTACACATAGTAATACAAGGGGAGGAGGGGTTATAAAGATACATATGAGTGATGCTTTTATATCTCCACGAAATTGTTAGTATGCAATTTAAGATGAATTGTAAAAGCCTTAGACAACCAAATATCACATTTCTTTATACATTTATCACTTGTTGAATGCTCAGTTGATCTTACATCTTGGCTATTGTGAACAGTGCTATAGTCACAGTGCAGTGAAGATATCTTTTGATATATTGATTTTATTTCCTTTGGGTATATACTCAGTAGTGGCATCGGTGGATACTGTTTTCCACAAGGATTCTATTAGCTTACATTCCAGCCAACAATATGTGGGAGTTCTTTTATCTCTATATACCTGTCAACATTTATTGTCTTTTACCTTTTGATAATGTGTGTTTGGGTTCAGATGATATCTCATGGTACGTTGATTTACATTTCTCTGGTGATTAAGTGATGATAAACATTTCAATATGTCTGTTGGCCAATTTTTCTGCTTTCATTTGGGATATATTTTTTCATATTTTTGCCCATTTTAAGTCAGATTATTTATTCACCAGTGGATGAATATGTAAAGAAAATAAGGTATAAAAACAATACAGTAATATTTTGTTATAGAAAAAAAATGAAATCCTACCTTTTACAGCAATATGGATGAACCTGGGAGACATTATATTAAGTAAAAGAAGCCAACTACAGAAAGAACTGCACTGAATGATTTCACTTATATGTGGAATTTAAAAATATTGATCTTGTTGAAGTCCAGAGTATAATGGTTGTGCTGGATTAACTAATGGTCAACCTGTAACACCCAGCTGAATTGAATCAGCATGGTTCTGATTGTGCAAGACTCACTTAAGCATTGTTACCAAAAGTATAAAAAGGAGAACTAGAGGGGAAGATGTGGTACTGTTGATCTTCCTGTAGAAGGTTGTCAGCTGGTTTTCCTGATATGAATTCAGCTGTTCTCATTGTCAGAGGAGTTCTGGTCCTTGCCATCACTGAGGATGGCTGTGGGTATCTGCAGGGGAGCTCTGGTCCTTTCTTTGAATGTTGCCTGCTTGCTCCAGGGCAGACCATTCAGCTTGCTGGCACAGATCCTTCATTCCCTGGGTGCAGACTTTCTAGATTTCAACACTGACCTTTGGGACTTCTAGTGCAGATCCTTGATACAGACTTGCATGAGACATTGTTGTGGGCTCTAGGCCTCCAGTTGGACTCATGCAGGACATTACCATGGGGCCTAGATCTTCAGCTGGACTTGTGTTGAACATTGCCATGGGATCTAAGCCCTCAGCTGGATTCTTTGGGTGTCTAGTGTGTAGACAGATCTTATGAACTGTTCCACATTTGACTCTTTGGGTGAATATTATAAAATCCTATACATTATGTATCCTTTGTTAAATGTTTTCCTTTGTAAACCCTGACTACAACAATGGTAATTAATGTAACAGAAAATGCCTTCCAGCCAGTATACTTTGTTTCTTAGTTACACAGGTAATCCAGTTGCTTCTGTCTCTTAGAAACACCTGGTCACTGTGATGCATAGCTGGTCACTATGATGCACATTGCATAAACCAATCCTCAATTGACAAGCCATTCTGCCTTTGTACTTAGTGCCTGCTTATCTGATGTAAGCCCTAGACCACCAGAGATCAGGGCCTGATATTATGGGAATGATTCCAGTCAGTGCCCATTGACGTAAAAATATTTGCTTCCAAATCCTAGGTGTGGTTTCGATGTTTCTCTTTGCCCGTGCATCTGGTATGTAGCTCAGGAAGACCACCTGTGCTGACCTCTTTGGACACCACTTGTGGTCTTCACAGATGGAGCAAGGACCTCTCCAGGTCCCAAAGGGAAGGGTGTACCATTGAAATTTCTTGAGTCCCCTCAGAGATCTAGAGGAGGAGTTCTGGCTCCCTGATCAAGTGGCTCACATTAGACTCCAAAGGGAAGAGGAAACAATCTGAATGTCTGTTTGTCTATCTGCTGGCTTGCCTGATTCCAGTTAAGATCCCTGGGGCACCCCAATTAGTCTATCAGTCCCGCTGAGTTCGAGCAGAAGAAGAGCTTGATCAACTCTTGTTAGTTAAGGCTACCCTTAAGGGAAGGGGGTTGGAATGTTTAACCTCTGAGTGCTGCCGAATGACTGTGTGAGTGAGGGGAACAGACTGCTCCATCTGTGCACCGACACAGGGAAGCACTGGTCATGGTGGGCCCTCACCTGCGGTTCCACGGTGATCGACATATGGCAAAACAGAGGCCTCACACCCTCCTTAGCTAAGTTGCACCTAAGGGGTGCAGCCAGGTGGGCATCTGAATGGTCCCTCTCTCTGAGGCTCACCCACCTTTTGTCTGTTGTGCTAACACACACTGAGGAAGTCAGAGATGGGAATTAATTAGTCAAAATCCACAGTCCCAATTTGACAGCAGAAAAAAGGGCTTTTATAGAGGGAAAAATGAAAACAAACTGCTCCCTGCATCTCCAAGAAAGAAAAGGAAAAGGAGGCCCATTCTTCCTGAGACCTCTGCCTTGGCATCCTCACTGGCTGCTGCAATTGTTGCCAGCAATAATCTACTTCCAGCAAGTTGAACTGGTTCCAGCTACCCATTGCCTGCATTTGGCCACAGAGGCCCTCCTTCCAGATCCTTCTGCTTACATGCCTATCCTGGTCAGATGGCATCATCTAACACCTATTTGAGATGACTGTCAACAATTCCACATTTTGACTAGGGAAAAATTGGACTGTCAGCCCTGACAAATAAGTTGCACCCTGTCAGGCCTGAATAGACAGGACAGACTGAGTTCTATCAAATTTGGCCCCTGACAGCCCATGGTCATTACAAAAGTCAGGGGCAAAACTGTGACTTTCCTGGTAGACAATGCAACAGAGCTCTGATTTCAAACATTCCGTCTGGCAAAAAGTAACCATCAGTGGGGCAACCGGGACTCTTGCCTCACCCCTTCCGCTAGACACAAACTTACATCCTGGCAGGACATCTCCATCAACACTCAAGCTGCCTGCTGGAAAGGCACAGAAGTTCTACTACAATATACGGCATAAACTGGTCACAAGCAATAAACTCCACAAATTTCTTAGAGCTGCTGGCTTCTATAAAATCTGGATCCTTGAGTTCACAAAAACAATGATGCTGACTCAGACTGTCAGCCCCTGGGAGCACACAGTGGTCTGTCTGTACAAATCTGCTTCCTGCTGCCCTGCTGCTGTTTGGAAACCTGCCACCAATGATGCAAAATAATCCAGTCCAAAGGCCTAGACCCCCTCCAGGGATCACACTGACTGAAACATCAACCCGGCCATAAGACCTGTCCCCACCATTTGCTCTGCAAACTCAAGCCTCAGTGCTGGCACCTGTACCCCTGCAGTCAGCTCAGGCTTCAGAATCTGTATCACTGGCTCTGACCTCATACATTGTAATGGACTCTCCCTTTTTAAAGATTATAGAGATTACACAGAAATAAAACATAATCTTTCAGAAACAGCTTGCAACCAGTTAAAATATCAGCTATATCTCTGGACATTCTTTGCATACCTATAACCGAGGTACATATTAACTACCTCTATAAGTTTCAGAAATCCAGCCCTAGATCCACTGAAATATTTGCCCTTACCAGACAGCTCACTGAGAGAGACAGTGCACTCAGAGCCCTGCTTTGATCACGCTGGATGCTGACTACTCAGCACATAGCTGAAGCCCGGGGACCTCATTCACAGGATTTCTCCATAACTATTCCCCTTGATTTTTGTGTCTTTTCAGGATGCTTACCCCAGTCCTTGCTTCCCCACCCTCTTGCTAGCTGTTTTTTTTTTTTTTTTCCTTAAACTGTATGGATGACTGCTCCAAGAAAATAGAACAATCAGACACTTGACTAAGATTTGATGAGCAACCAAGACACATTGGACATGCTCCTAGGTCAGATTAACTCTTCCTAAAAACAATTTAGGGAAAAATCTCTGTAATAAGACTATCTTGGGGAGCTTGACTAGGGTGCATCCTAGGACCACTGACAACCTTAATGTTACTGCTTCCAGTCGGACCTTGTCTCAGAAGATCACATGTAACATGCCCAGTAAAGATTTGCTGGGGAAACTAAAAGAGGGGGCAAACGTAACAGAAATGCTCCCCCCTCAGCCAGTGTACTTCTAGTTCTTAGTTGCCCAGGTAATAGTTCCTGTTCCAGTTCTGGTTGCTTCTGTCTCTTCGAAACAGCTGATCACTGTGATGCTTAGCTGGTCACGATGATGCACATTGTACAAACCAGTCCCCAATTGACAAGCCATTCTGCCTCTGTGCTTCATGCCTGCTTGTCTCATGTAAGCCCTAGACCACCAGAGATCAGGGTCTGATATTTTGGGAATGATTTCAATCAGTGCCTATTGACATAAAATAAATTTGCCTACAAACCCTGGGTGTTCTTTTTGTGTGTCTATTGCCATTTAAATACCAGAGATGGAGTTGGGTAGGGGTCAGAGAAAGATGTGTGTTGTTGGTGAATGGATACATGATTATAGTCAGATAGGAGGAGTAAATTTCATTGTGGAACAGGTTGACAATAGTAAATGATCATATGTTATATTCTTAAAAACTGAGCTGATGCCACGTCCCAGGTATGAGATGGTCCATTTGCTAATTAGTTAGGTATGATCATTTCAAAAACACTATGCTCACGATAAAAACATACAATTTTATCTATCCAATATTTGTATATTTGTGTGTACATATACGCAAGACTACATTGTTAAAATAATTTTAAAAAGTTGGAACACTTTGACATTGCTGGTAGCATTGTAAAATGCTGCAACCACTCTGGAAAAGTTTGGCAGTCTCTCCGAACCTTAAACACAGGGTTAGCATATGGCCTGGCTGCTTCACTCCCAGGTACATATCCAAGGAAATAAAATGTATGTCCACACCAAAACTTGAACACTGGTGTAACAGAAGCGTTATTTCTAATGGCTTAGATATTTAAATAAATCACGTCTATAAACTGATTAATGAATAAACAAAAAGTGGTACACTCTCCTAGTAGAGAAGAATTTATTTAGCAAGAAAAGAAATAAAATGCACACGCTACAACACTGGTAAACTGGGGACATCTGGGAAGATGGAGGAGTGGTAAGAAACAGCAAATCAGCCTTTCCAAGAGTTGGAATCCGCACATGGAAAATAAAAACTTGGGGAAGGAGAGAAGAAAGCGGTGGATTCCTGGGATCCAGGAAGGATATGATGGGAAAATTGGAAGAAATTGAAGAGACAGACCACAGTGCAGAAAAAATAAGAGGTAATCAACACTTTCTCCCCTATCCCATGGCTCACTGCTCCTGAGAAAGGAAGAGCGAATCTACAGACACACAGTAAAAGTGGGTGACTCCACAGGCTTTCAGCAAGAAACCCCCAGTGGAATGGAGCAGCAGATGCTATGCAACAGCCGGTGAGTGACTCCAATCCAAGCATCTTCCATAGCCCCAGGACACCATTATAGAGAGGGCTAACCTCTCTATAATGAACCTGGGACTCAGAGCTACCACAGGTCGGTTTTATCTCAGGGCTCCCAGTGTTAACCCTTCAGGGTGACTGGATGAGGGACAGCTATGAGTGAGGTGCATGGTCCGGGAGCCATGGTCCGGCTGGGCTGACAGGCGATAGCCAGGGTGTTACGAGCTAAATGACTCAGGCACTGCCTTCGCAAGCAAGGTTCAGCCTAAATTTCCATGGGTTTGAAAGTTCCACAACTGGTACTCCACACCCTAACCCTGCTGCCGGTTGCTGTTAATTATCCAGCAGGGGCCTGGGCTCTGACTGCCTCCTTTGTCTACCAGTGGAAGCGGAGTGATGCGTTAAGTTGGGCACTGCCAAAAAGGTAGACTGCAAGATAGTCACAGGCTTGAAATCACAGACGAATTTCTATCTTTTTTTTTTTTTTACTTTGTTTTTGGTTTTATTTTATTTTTGTTAATTTGAGTTTTAAAATTTGTGTGTGTGTGAACATTTTTTTTTGTCATAAAAATCCGCAGGTTACAACCAGTGCCTAATGAGAGGATCCAGACAGAGATGAGTTCAAACACCCAGGGACAGGTCCTTTCCACCCCCTACTCCCCAGGTTGGAATCATTTAATTCCATCCTCACAACTACCCAGTGAGATAAAGAAGCACATTTCTATACTTGATAGACAGGGAAACGGAGGCCTGGGTAGAGCAGGGAGTGTCCACAATCACAGCCAGCGCTTCCTGGAGTGCGGCACACCTTCCACTCTCTGGTCACAGCGGCCCTGAGGGGAGGTCTGTGGTTTTTCACGAGCTCATTAAATACAGGCAGAGGACTAGCCCAGCATGTCCTAGCACTCAGGAGGCTGAGGCAGAAGGATTGCTGCAAGTTCCAGGTCAGGCTGGGTTACATAGTGAGTTCAAGGATAGCCTGGACTGCCTACCAAAACACTATCAATAAACTAAACCAAACCAAAATGAGAGAATAAAGAAGAAACAACAAAATAAACACAGTTGAAGGGGTTAGATCTTGTACCCTGAGAGCAAGGCTACTAGCATCAGGGGTCCATCAACTCCTGGGGTGGGCAGTACCAGGCCTCCAGGGGTCTAGGGAAACAAGTTTCTGCCAACACTTGTAATCCCAACATAAACATTTTACGGGCCACCTCCTCCCATCCACAGCCAGCCAGGCCAGCTGTGTAGGCTGCACCCAGCTCAGAGCTGCGAACCTGGCCCGCCCAGGAGGGGCGATTCCTCCAGCCATGGCCCTGGGGTCTCTCCAAGGCCGGCGTGGGGCTCCGCAGCTTGCAGGAGGGAGGGAGAGTCAGTGCCTCCTCTGATAAGAGTGTACCAAGCCCCTTCCCGGGGCCCTGGGAGAGGAGAGACCCTCCCCAACCCCTGGGTTCCTGGAGACCAGGTTTTCGGGTTGAGAGGCCTCTTAGGAGCGACCACAGAAAACTGCTAGGGAGCTCGGCGCCGATCTGGGGAGAAGTCCCCGCCCCGCCTGCTGGAAGCGTCCTCCGAAGCCCAGCGGAGTGAAGCTTCCAGGACAGCCGGGCCAAGGGGAAGAGAAGAGTGGCCAAGCGGCAGCAGGTGGGAGCGGAGCCTCTGACAAGCTCGGGTCCCCCTGCTGGGGGCTTTCTGAGGAGCTGTGGATGGTGGGCTCCTCCCTCGGGGGCGTACCGCTCTCAGGTCACCCCTCAGCGTGCTTTGTAGCCGCTTCCCTCTGGTGGCCCGCATCTAGCAGCTTTAGCATAGAGGCAGAAAGGACCTGAGAAAGTTCGTGGTCCCTCTGCCTCCCATTTGCTAAAGTGAGGTCCAGAGAGGAAAGCCACCCACCCAGGGTCACACAAGGAGCTAGGGATGTTGAAGGCAGGGTTCCCGGAAGCTCCGGGGTGGTCCCAACTTCTCCCATCGCGCCCACCTCCCCCATCCTTGGAAAGCCCACTCTAGGCGCTTAGGATCTCCAGCCAGGGCACCTCGTTCCCTCCCTCACGCTCGTTCCAGCGCAAGCTAAAGGTTCTGTTTTAGATTATCTGATGGAAAGTGGGAGGGGAAGCAGGCAACCGCAGCTAGGAGCCCAAGAAAGGCAGAGGGTGGAGGTTGTGAGGAGGCAGGGCTCATCTAGGGGACGCCTTCTCGGGGTGCCTTTCCAGACAGCAGAGTGGGAAGCCAGAGCAGGAAACATGGTTTGTTTCCCTAAAGACTTCTTCCTGCAGAGGTGCTAATACAAACTTCTAGGCTGCCACTCACAGCCCACTGCGGTTTCACTGGCTTGCTGACCAGGTCCCCTTTTTCCCAGCTGGCTGACCTGCACATGCCCACTGCGGACTGAACTTGAACATTGTTTTTAGCTTAGTTTGGCGGGTTTTTTCCCCTTCTTTCCTTCCTTCTTGTCTTCATCTCCAGTTTCCTGAGGATTACTTAATCTTCCCTTGTTCTTTAGCCTTGCTTCTAATCATTCTTCTGTAATTTTCTTATTTTTCCTCTTCTCACTTTTAAATTTTCTCTCTTCAATTACTTCTCTCTTATTTTTACTCTCTCTTATTTTTACTTTATTTTTCTTTCTTTTTTCCCTTTGTTTTCTTTTATCTTCTATTTCTTGCCAGTTTTTGGTCCTATCCTTACCTAATTCTGTAGATATCTTTCTACTCCCTAAGTGGTCCTTTGTACCACTTCTTTCTCCTCCTCATATGACAGAGTTTAGAGTTTCAGAATTTTCTTTTTGCATCCACCTATTTGTAAACTCTAAATCTTTGATAGTATAACCATAGAGTTTTGTTAATCCTTTGAAAGTCAACTCTAAAATTTGCTGCTGAATTTTTTTCTATCACTAAAAGAGATTTAGCTGTTACAGTTAGTACATATTACCTAACAGTTCCTTCTTTAAAAATAAGGGTGGTACATAGCTGGTTCTTATAGTATATTAATAAAAGATTTATTTGGAGCAAAACTACTGTAGGTGTTTTACTTTATATTAACAAGATCAAATACTTGTCATCTTTCTCTGTAAGCCAACACTCAGACTGCCTTTGTGACATTAATGATACTGGAGTCCATGCCCAGAAAACTTTGGCATTGGACTAACTACACTGAATTCTCCATTCCCAAAATAACCAAGGTGGTCAAATTTGGGGCTGTGGCAAAGGAGTATAGGTAGCCATCTCCAAAGTACAACACTGTAAAACAAGGGCTTTAGACTATAGGCATCCAAAAATCTCAGCACAAAAGAAAACAAGTAAACAAACAAATGAAAACAATAGCAACATGGGAAGAAAAGGCAAGAAACATGGCTTACCAAACCCCCAAGGTTCCTGAAGCTAATCAAGGGTTACCAAGAAGCAGACTAGTATAAGCCACACAATAACCGAATTATTCACAAACATAACAGAGAAAGTTAGAAAATAGCTCATGGAGCTGCTAAGTGGGTTTAGAGAAGATATAATTAGACATATCATGGAAGTAATAAAGAAAAGATGCAAGAGCTCTCAGAAGACACAAACAGAAAGTTAGATAAGCTAAACAAAACAAAATGAAATAAAACATGAATGACCAGTTCACCAAAGAATGAGAGTGCATGAAAAGGTTTCAATCAGAAATATAGGAGATTAAAAATCATTTTGAAAGTTTGGGCAGCAGGACAGACCAATGTGAGGACAGACTTTCAGAATTAGAAGAGAGTGATGCCTTCAAAAACCAACTACCCAAAGACACTTTAAAAACAGTAACAGAAAATAAAAAATTGATTGAACAACTGCTAGATGATACAAAAAAGACTAAAAATAACTGGAATAAGTGAAAAGTCAGGAAACAACAAAAGTCCCGTTCACAGAAATGGTAGAGAATTCCCCAAATATAGGTAAGTGAGGCACATAGAACACCAATTAGTCATGGACAAAAGAGAACCTCTCCACTCCATGTTGTACTCAAAATTTCAGAAGTCCATCAGAGGGACAAAATCTTAAAAGGTGGTAGAGAAAGACAACAAATCACATACAGAGTTAAACCTATTAGAATCACAGCAGACTTCTCTACACAAAACTTCAAGATCAGGAGGTATTGAAGTGTTTTAAGCCCTAAAATATAACATCTTCCAAACCCAATTTATGTATCCTGCAAAACCTTCCCTTAAAATTGATAGAGAAATAAGGTATTTCCATGACAAGAAGCACCTCATAAAATTCATGACCACCAATTCAGCATTACAAAAAATTCTCAATGATATTCTAGAAAGAGACAATAAGACTAACAGTGTCAATAATGCAAAAAAAAAAAAAAATGAAAACATGTAGTGGGATAAGCAGCTAATTTAAAAAGAGGAAACAATGAGGAAATCAGCAACAGGAAAATAATGCAATGACAGGAATAAGTTAATACCTCTCACTAGTAACTCAATATGAACAGCTTCAATTCCCCAATCAAATGGCATAGATTAGCTGACTAGATCAAGAAAAATGAAACCCAACCATGTGCAGTATACAGGAAATATTTAATTCAAAAGACACAGATTAAAAATCAGAGAATGGAAAACAATACCCCATGCAATGGGAACCCAGAAAAATCAGCAACTGCTATCTTAATTTAAAAGTGAATTTCTATCTAAGACTGATTAGAAGAGACAAAGAGGGTCTCTACACATTAGTTAAGAGAACTATTTGACAGGAAGTGTTAACTGTTATATATGCAGCAAATATTTGTGCACCCAACTTCACAAAATAAACACTAGTGGACATGAGCAATCAGAAAAACACCAATACAATTATAATGGGGAACATCAATATCACACTGTCAAAAATGTACAAGTCAAATAGACAAATCAACAAAGAAATAGCAGAGCAGAGCCAGACCTTCAAACAAAAGGACTTAATAGATATCTGCAGTGTTTCATCCAACAACAACAAAATATGCATTCATTACAGCAGCAATGGGACTCTTTCCAAAATAGACAATACACTTGCCAAGAAAGCATGATTAAGTAAAAAATACAAAAAAAATTTTAATACAAGTACAAAAAACTCAAAATTATCCCATACATGTTATCAGATTACAATGCAATGAAACTAGTAATCAATGACCAAAGAAATCATATAAACTAAACAAACACATGCAACAATTAAACAATACTCTCTTGAACAATCAATAGATCAGAGTTGAAATCTGAAAAAAATACTGGAAAGTTTCTATAATCAAACAATAATGCCAGTACAAGATACTAGAACCTATGGGATGCCATGCAAGCAGCCCTAAGTGGAGGATTCATAGCAGTGAATTCCCACATCAGAAAAATAGAGTGAGCTCACATGACCTAGTGATAAGCCTTAAATCCCTAGAAAGACAAGAAAAATTTGAACTCAAAATTAATACAAGGAAGGAAATTATAAAAATTGCAGTGGAAACTAATGAAATTGCAGTAAAAATACAGGGAAATGATGAAGAGTTGATTCTTTGAGAGATTAAATATAATGCACAAATCCATATCTAAGCTTACCAAAATAAGGAAAGAAAAGACCCAAATCCATGCAAGTAGAGATAAAAAAGTGAAATCACAACAGATCCTGATGAAATTCAGAAGATTATCAGTAACTATTTTGAGAATGTGTACTTTAACAGACTGGAAAATTCAGAGGAAATAGATAAATTCCTAGATACATATGAACTACCAAAGCTGAACCAGGAAGATGTAAAAATCCTGAATAAGCCAATATCAATCAGTGAAACTGAAGAAGTAAAAAAAAACCCTACAAACTCAGAAAAGTCCAGGTTCTGATGGATTCCCTGGCAAATTCTACAGGAACTTTAGAGAAGATCTAATACCACTACTCCTTAAGCTCTTTAGTAAAACCAGAAGAGAAGCACACGTTTCTCAAGAAAATTAACAGTAGAAATTCCATTTGACTCAGGTATTCCCTTTCTAGGTATCTTCCCAAAGGAGTTAAAGACATCACACCACAATGTTATCTGCACACCCAGCTAAATATTAGAATAGTCCTTTTTGTCCATTAAAGATGAATGGATAAAAAAAGTGCATTTATACACAGTAGAGCACTACTCTGCCTTAAAAAGGATAAATATGAGTCATTTGTAGCATGATGGATGCACTCTGAGATCATAATGCTAATTTACATAAATCTAGTAATCTGTCCATTTCTTCAAAATTTTCTGATTTCTAGGAATACAATTTTTCGTAGTTGTTTTTAATAATCTTCTTGATTTCAACCATGTCTGTTGCAGTTTCACCTTTTTTATTTTTAATTGCTTTGATATGAATTTTTCCTCTCTGTCTCTTGATAAGATTGGCTATAAGTTTATCTATTTTGTTTATTCTTTCTAAAAACCAGCTTTTCAACTCATTGATCTTTGAGTTGCTTTTTTAGTCTTGGTTTCATTGATTTTTTTTCTCACATCTTTATGATTTTTCTCCTTAATTTCAGTTTGGGCCTGGGTTGTTGTGGTTTCTCAAATATCTTAGTTTTCTCAAGGTTATTTATTTGCATTTTCTCTGTTTTCCCAATGTCTTAAAAGTGATTTTGTAGTGCCTCAGAGGTTCCCATTAGTTGTACAGACATTTTCATTAAGTTCCTGAAAATTAAAATTTTTTCCTTGATTTCTTCTGTAAAGCAGCATTTCTTTAGGTGAGTCTTAGTTTTCCAGGTATTTCTACATTGTCATTTCTTTTGTCATTGATTTCCATTTTCATTGGATAGTGATATGACAGTACATGTGGGGTGATTTCAATCCTTTTATATTTATTTCAGCAGGCTTTGTGGACTGCAATATGATTGATTTTGGAGAAAGCACTGTATGCTGCCACATTGTGGAATACTCTGTTGTGGAATAGTCTGTATATAGCTATTATATCCATATGTTCAAAGGTATATTTCAGCTCTGATATTTATTGACATTTTTGTTTGGTTGCTCTATCTCTTTGCAAAAGTGGGTTGATAAGATCCTCTACTAGGATTGTGCTAATATTTATTTGATCTTTTCATGCTAAACTTTATTTGTTTTATGAAGATATGTGTTGCATAAAAATTTACAAGTGCATCTTGGTTACTTTTCTCTTGTAGCTGAGACAAAATACTCAATGCCCAAAATTAAAGAAGGAAAGGTTTATTTAGCTCACAGTTTGTAGAGGTCAGTCCATACTTGGGTGGCTCCAAGGCAGAGTGTCACATGGCAGAGGGCAACAGCTCATGGTAGTGGAAGATAGCAAAAGCAACAAGAGAAAAAGGGAGGAGTGTCAGCTGGAAAAGCAAGCCTCTTCCCCTCCCTTATATTGTATGCAAACTGCCTGCCTCAGGGCAAGTGTACCACTCATACCCCTAATCCCAGCATTGGACCATGAATCAATCATAAACTCTAGAATCCCACCCCATGACTGCATGAGGCACTGGGAGGACATCTAGATGCAAATCATAACAAAGTTTTAGTTCTTGTTGAGTTGTTCCCTTAATAAGCCTGTAGTGACCTTTGTTTAGTCTAAGGAGTTTTAGGTTGAAGTTTACCTTGTCTGAGATTAAAATTGCTACTTCTTGGTTTCAGGGTACTGGTGAATGAAATATTGTTTTCTATCTTTTGATTTTTAATCAGTGAATGTCTTTTGGATTACATTAGTTCTTAAATGCAACAGAAGTTTGGATTCTTTTTTTTAAAATCCATTTGCTGGTCTGTTTCTTTTAACTGCATAGTTGAGGCCATTACTGTTGAGAGATATTACTGAGATGTGTTGTTTATTTACTATCATTGTATTTCTTCTGTTAGTGGCTTCTTTGATTTTTTTTCTTGCATTTTTGTTGTTTATTTATGGATCTCTCCCAGTATGTTTATTTCATGAGGGAATTTTTGCTTTATTGGTTTTATTATTTCTGTCTAGGATATTCTTGAGTATTTTCTGGAATGTTACCTCGTATTGATATACCTCTTGACTTTGTCTTTTTGCATGAGCTGATCTTATTTATTCATCGATTTTAAAGGAAAGCTTTGCTTTGTATGTTAATCTGGGTTGGAATTTGTTTTTAAGAATTACTGTACTTCACTCTAATACCTCATTTCGCTCTAAAAGATAGTTTGGCCTTTAAGGTTGATGCTGAGAAATCTGTTTTAATTCTAATGAATTTACCTTTATATGTGTTTTTTGTTTTGTTTTGTTTTTCATTGACAGTTTTTAAAATTCTGTTTTCTTAAAAAAATCTATTAATTTGATAAAGATAAGCCTTGATAAACTTCTTTTCTTATAATAATTGCTTGGGAGTTCTGGAAGCCTCATTTACTTGAATGATGAAATCTTTTTGCATTTTTTGGAAATTTTCTTCTATTATTTCTATAAATATATTAATAATTCCATTTGTGTTATCTTCTAGTTTTTCTCTAATTCCAGTTAGGCTTAGGTTGGCCTCCTTAGTATAATCTAGTATCTGCTGAATTGTCTTTCCTTCTTCTCTTTGTGTGTGTGTGTGTGTGTGTGTGTGTGTGTGTGTGTCACTTTTTTGAGTACTACTTCATAATTTACCATTTGTCTTCAATTTCAGGCACTTTCACATTGGTCATTTCTGTAATTCATGAGTGCTATATAGTTTTTTATTTCAGATATTTCTGTCTGATATCTTTTTGAGGATTCTGTGTCTTTGGTGAATTTATTATTCATGCCTTGAATAGTTTTGGAGAACTCTTCCAATTTATCACTTATTTACTCTGAATCTACTTTTGGGACTTTGAGTGATATCTCTGAACTTTTGGTTCATTTTCTTTTTTAATTCATCTAATTTCATCTCTTCTATAACCTTTTCATAGAGTTTTGCTACCTGATATTTGATTTCGTCTCTATTTGTGCCCTGTTTCTCTGCTTAGGATAGTTGGAAGACCATGGAGACCTTCTGTTGGCTTGCTTTGGCATGATCCTGTACGTATGGATATTCCTTTTTATTATTTATGACTCCAAGGGAGTTTAAATATTGACATAGAGAGGAAGTTAATTATTAGCCCTACTATGTTCCTCTGGCTATAGTAGTAAACTCATCAACAACAATGGAATCAATAGTCAGCTGGATATTGACAAACCTTAAAAACACTTATGAACAGCCCTAAACCAGAACAAAGAGAAATACAACTTTAGTGAAAACAGTTCGGTTGTCACAGCAAAGTTCTAACCAAGAACTGAGTGGCAACAAGATTTGGAGGTGAAAATCAGCTTTATTTATGCTGGCACACCTGACCTGGATTATTCCCAAAGAAGCTGGGCCCTGAAGGCTCAGGGAGGGAGGTTTTCATCTGGTAGTGAAGTGTAAGTAAGAGGCAGAGTGCTTGTTATTTGGGGATTAGTTCTTACAGTGCGCGTCACAGTGAGCAACCATTTCTGGGAAACAGAGGTAGCAGGAACTAATAACAGGGACTGAAGTAAACTGGAGGTTACTGGGCAAAAGACACTAACAGAAGCTGAAGTATACTGGCTGGGGGGCATGTTTGGGAACAAGGGCCCCATATACTGACCTAAAGTATTTCAGACCACTAGGGTTTGCTAGATGTAGGCAGTAGTGCCAGAGCTCAAACATACTGTTAGACTAAATGCCTTCTTCTTACCACACCTGCTGACAATTATATCCTCCAAACCTGGCCTCCCGCAACAGAATACAGACCCTTTGATCTTCCTGGTCTGATCAGGCGCCTCTCAGGGATCCCAGTTTAGGTCTCACCCTCTCCAAACCTATCTGCTAAAGCTGTCTCTCACCTAGTTTCTGTGACAGCACAATACTTCAGTCCTGAAGTAAAAACCTCCTCCTGTGTGTTGGTCTCTTCTTCAATCAGATCAGTCTGTTGATTCTCATCTCTGTTGCTCTGTGCTGTGGAGACCCCAGGGGCAGAGCAGTGTTGGCTGCCAGTGGAGCATGTGATCCTGAGTCCCTCCTTGGTCAGTGCATGGTCAGCTCAGTTGAGCTGCCTGCTGTGATGACATTAGCTGGGAGCAAGATACATGGCTTTTGTTATGCTGTTTTGCCATTAAGTTTCTGAAACAGAGAGACTTTGATATAAAGCTGAATGGAGGCCAAAGCAGCCTTTTCATTGTTACTTAGTGCTGCACATTTCCTCCCAACAGATCAACAAAGTCAGGTATCAGACACTTTGACAATAGTCTTAGTTTCTATAGCTGCTATCTTTATTACTTTTCCCATTACTGAGAGAAAAATACCTGACCCTCAGAGTTAAAGGGGAAAGGGTTTGTTTAGTTTAAAGTTTGTAGAGGTTTCATTTCACAATTGGCTAGCTTCAAGGCAGGGTGGCATGACAGAGGGACAGCCATTCATGGCCGTAGAAGAGAGCAAAAGCAACAAGAGAGAGCATGAGACAAGCCTCTTTCTGCCTTTTATATTGTATCCAGTCTACTAGAATTAGGTCAGTGCCAATCCAGGCAGTGGATGGATCTAGCAATCACCCACCCTTAAACCCAGCACCTTTAATACCAGCATTGCCCTACAAATCAGCCACACACTCTAGATTGAGCCACCTCTAAAGAAAAAACTTTATGAGTGCATGAGGCTTTGGGGGACATCTAGACACAAACCATCACAGCTGCTTTAGGTTGAATGTGGTTAAAAAGGTCTCCAATTGAGTTTGCTGAGCTTTCATGCAGCAGTAAAGTCTGATCTGGAATAAAATCTTTGAACAGCCTATTATGACAGAGCATAAAATGTCAAGAGGGAAGGACTGGGATGCATGCTGAATTAGCATCTATACTTTGATTAACCATAAACTGGTGGAGACATAACACATAAACATGTCAAAGAAGGGCAGAGACATGTTATATTATACTTGAGATAAATTAGGACAAATTTATTATTTTGGTAGAGCCTTTGAGATACTTACTATCAGACACTTACGCATGTAAACTCTTTCTTACAACCTGTTGACTTTATCTTTTGGTGGAGCCTACACAAATGACTGTAGTAAGATTTTAACAGCTCTCCTCTTATCCTTGTATCCCTTCTTAATTTTATGCCTTGGTTTTTCAAAGGCATCACTGATCAATTGTCATTTTCATTGTCCCTGGGCATCAGAATGTTGTTTTGGATGTTGGCTGGGCTGACATAGCCACTTTTAGTCACATTTGAGCAACAAAGAGATTTAGAAGGAGCTGTTCTTTGGCCAAGTTTACATGGAGTCTAATTGTAGTACATGTTTATATAATTTAGAATTCCATTAAGATAGCAAAGTTCTTGATCTGGGAATTTATATTGAGACCAGGCAGTTTTGCATACTAAAAGGGAAGACTGAGAGTTAAATTTAAATCAGTTCTCTTTTTTTGGTTGCTACTGCATACTTTTTCTTTTAATTTTTTTTATTTTAAAGAAAATAGTACAAAAAAAGAACAATAGCAGAATACAAACAAAACAAAGCAAGGACATTAAAAATGATAAGAGCTTTCAAACCAAATGATAGAGATTAACAGTAGTTGTTATATTACATATTGTTATCTTCAAGGAAGTTTCTCATATTATCAGATGTAAGAATAGAAGATTGATTGAATCATTAAAGGGAATAAGAAAATAAGAATTTAAAAGAATATTAGAGACAATACATAGTTTCACTAGACAGCCCAAGTGTGAGATACAAAGTGTTGAGATCATAGGGCTCACACTTACATCCTATGGTGATGTACTGTCTGCCCAGTGTCCCTTAAGAGTATTTGCCCTCTTTTCCCATGGATATCCCCACAAAAGATGATTTCCAACCTGAAAAAGTGAAACATGTTTCCCTCTGGGGCCAATTGTATCTTATGATCACTGTTTTCTGTTGGTCAGAATAGACTAAGAGTGATGAGAAATGGTGACCAAAAACTCCAACATTGAGTGGCCACAAAGGGAAGGGAAAGATGGAAGCCTGACCACTTTTAGACCTTCTCAATCAGGAAAGGACAAAGCCAAATACTAGCAGCAGTGAAAAATCAGGAGGCAACAGTGCAATAGTTATGGTCCCCTCTCAGTATACACAGATTTGTCTCAGACCAATTTCCACTGCCACCTGTGTTGTGTATCAAGAGGTAAGGAGAGTCTTGAAAGAAGAAAAGTGGGCTCTTACCCTTATAGACAATAAAAGCTGCCCCCTTTTCTTCTGCTGTCTTCACTACTCACCAGGCCCTGCCTAGGATCCATTAGTTGCGAACAAGAAATAAAGCTCTCCACAGTGGGCTGAAACAACCTCCATAATGGCAGTCAGGGTCACAACCTGAAAGCCTCTGTGTCACACCAGGAAGCCATCTTGGTGACTGGCAGTGGCTCATGAAACATTCTGTCAATTGTGCACAAGCGCCAGCGTGAAGAAAGCCTAAGAGAGATAAGAGAGAAATTATTGTATGGGCCAGCAAAATGTCCTGGGAAATGGTAATTCAGAGGCCAGTGATGTAGGTAGTAAGATCAGAATAAGAAAGACAGTTTAGTCAGATCAGAATACACTGTCAGTGAGGGAGTGCACAATTTTCTAAGAGAGGAGTAGCATCATTAGGATGAGAGCTTGGGGTTTTTGTTTGTTTGTTTGTTTTGTTTTTTCTCCGGTACCGGGAACCGAACTCACGACCTTGCGCTTGCCAGGCAGGCGCTTTTTGCCGCTGAGCTAAATCCCCAGCCCCGAGCTTGGGGTTTTTAAAAGAGTTTGAAGGCATTAGTAAATGCCCTAAAGGAGACGTAAGTACTTCAGGATTTATTTTCCCAGGTTTCCTGGTTTGTACTGATTTTTTCAGGAAAGCCTGTATTGTATCTAAAGTTGCACCTTGAAGTGACAAATTGGCAAGTCTATTTACTCCAGTTTCACAGAGGGCTTTTTAAGTTTTAAATAAGGATATCTATGCACATTAACTGTTTAAAGATGAGTCATGGCTCATTGGGAGGAATGAATGAGTTTTACAAAGATCGGTTTTTAGACTGTGCAGCTTCTGGTTAGTGTTACTAAATTGTTTCATGAATGTTCAGCATGGGCTAAAGAAGGATGTTTCAATGGATAAGTTGTATACTGCAGGGGCATTTTAACTCTTGTGTTACTAATGGTTCTGTCTTGGTTACTTTTCTCTTATTGCCAAGACAAAATACCCAGCACCCAAAATTAAGGAAGGAAAGGTTTATTTAGCTCACAGTTCATGGCAGTTTCAGTCCGTAATCAGCTGGCTCCAAGGCAGGGTGGCATGGTGCAGGGGCAACACTTCAAGGTGGCAGAAGACAGTAAAAGCAACAAGAGCAAATGGGAGAAGAGCAAGCCTTGTATGCTGGCCCATGAGCCCTTCTCTTCCACAAGGTGAAGATGTTTACAAAGTAAGGACCTTGGCACCCTGCTGAATCACTTAGTTAAATTGTTGAACTTCAAGTTGACACAGTGAGCAACATCCTAGAGCACCAAGGGCGTGTCCTCTAATCCACCAGATTAGAGGACTGCTGAGTTATGTAGTTAAGCTTCTAGACATCAAGTTGAAACAATGTATCAGCCATAACAGGATCACTGCCACAGTTTCCAAAATGTATCAAATAAAGATGGCTGGACATCTGTGGCAAGATAATGATCTCAGCCATGTTTGATATAGTAGTAATAGTTGGAGAGCTTATAGCAAAATGCTGCTTGACTCTAGATTAAAATCTACAAAATTTCAGTTCTGTACCTCTAAGGAGTTCAAAGTTTAGCTCAGAGAAGGGCATGCTAGCCAGAAATCACAGGGTAGTGCAACATGAAAATGATGTCCTATGATGTTTACAACACACTATGAAGATATAGAAAAGTAACCACTTGTGGTTTGGATCAAAGAATCTTGATGAGTGTTTCATGATGGGTTAGTGTGTGAAATGAGTTATTAAAAGAACAGAAGAATTGCCATGTTTTTAGAAATAGAAATTGAATGTGAATGATCCCCTCAAAGGAGAGGACACTCTGTAGGATACATAATGCTAGCACTGTGATTCTTAACCATGGAGTTTATATAAACATCACTTGAGGGAGTTTGCTAGTGGTATGGATTCTGGATTCCACTATCAGAAATATGAAGATTTCAGGTGGTTCCGTGGTAGGTGGTCCATGGATCATATTTGAAGAAGTGTTCAATTGCTGTGTGCACAGATTGTCTCAGTGGTATTAAACAGTGGAAGCATGGATATGATGATATCACATGTGTAAAATACACAACTGATTTCCTCCTAGATTGTAGATATAAGATTGGGTAAGTGAGAGAGTATGGCCTCTGGCTACATAAGTGTTACTTTGCCAAGGATATTGACTTACTAAAGCATTAAATAGTATCACTTATTCTTGCTTCTCCCTGTCTTCCCTATACCCCTCCTCCCATCTCTTAGCTACACTTGTAATTTTAATGCTGTTAAAGCTGACTTTGCTTTTTGTGCTGTACCCTTAGTTAAATCTTCTGTATTTTTCCTATATATTGGTTTCAGATAAACAGTGTTGTAGTTACTGTGCCTAGTGGAACAGTGTTTTTAAAGAACCACAGTATATTTTAATGACATTTCTTTCTTTATAGCCTAAAAGACACAACTCCTGTGCGGCTCAGAGTAGAACACTCATATCTTTCTTAGGATCAGTTACCTTAAAGTGTAAATCTGTGCAAATGCAAATAAAAGGGGGTTGGTGAGTTAAAGGCACACAGTATAGGAATAACCCTGAACAAGACATACCTGCGTCATGCAACTTTCAGTTATACCAAGGTGAAGTGGACAAGTTCATGCTGACTCCCAAGCAATGCAAAGATTTTTCTGTTCACATTTACAGTATGGTTTTATTAAAAACTTACATGATGTGTCAAACTTATATTAAATATATTTGCATACAACTTGATGTATTCTTTCTATATAGCTAAATGTATTCTTTCTGTATGTGTAACTAGGTGTATTCTCTATGTTCTCTTTTTCTCTTCTATATGTGTGAATATATTGTCTATATGTTTTCATGTATATGTTTTCTCTCTCCACATATATATTCTCTACTCTATTCTATTCTCTATTCTCTAATATCTTCTTCTTCTCTTCCTTATTCTCTACACACACACACACACACACACACACATGCACACACACACATACTCTCACATTCTCATTCTATATATAACTATATACTGAACTTACATATTGAAACTTAGTGGGCTACAAATTCCATAGTGACCTCTGGTATACACATGAAAATGAGACCCACTTACAAAGATTCACATTTTGAATGTCAGCAGTAGAGACGCACTGTGGGGGGAAGTTTATGGGTGGAATCTTTGACAGGAGATGTGATGGAATCTTTGATTATCTGTGGGGAGGATGACAATGTTTGCCAATGTCCTTAGAGTTCTCCTGCTCTAGAGTATCTTGCCTTCATCTGCCATCTTTGTTTTCAGTTTCAATTGTTCAAGGTCCATCCCGGATTCTAAATACTACTTTTCCTGGGAATCCTGCTAGGCTGGCTCTGCCATGGTAGGCTCTTCCATGGTAGGTGTTAGTCTTATGCTGGCACACATTTTATCAACCCTTGGAAGAAGATAACAGGATGCCCATTTTAGAATAAGTACACTAAGGCTTTGGGACCTTAAAAGAGCAGTTCATATTTACACAGCCAACAAATGGCTGGGGGTGAACTCAGGTTTACTGAATTTTGTCTGTGCTTTTTCCCTCACATGGTGGTTTTACCACCTCCCAACTCTCCCACTTTGTGTGTGTGTGTGTGTGGGTGTGTGTTTGTGTTCACTTTGTACTTAACACACTCTATACAATTCTTTTTATATGTGTATGCTTTGTAAGAATGGCATAAATGTTCTTGGCTTCTCAGCACTTCCATCCTCAACATCTGGTTTACGGTAGGTAAATATTTACCACAGGGTGCTTTTACTGAAGACATACTGGGAGATTCCCATAGACCTTGATCACTGCATCAAATTAGGCTCTCTGGTCCGAGCCTGCACTTCAGACTGATCAATTCAGCTATCAGATTTTCACTGATGCTTGCACAGCTCTCAAATGTCTCTGAATTACACATTCCAAACTAGCTTCACAGTTTACCCCCTCAGTATTACATTCCTAATTATTTTCCATTTATTGGAGCCAAAGTAGTTGACTCCTTAATTTAGCTAATTCCCTGCAACAACTTTAAGCACACCCTCTCACTTATACCTACAGAATGTAGTCAAAATCCACTCATACTTGCAGTGGTCAGATCCTGGCCTGCATCTTCTCCTACCTGGATGACTATTGTTGTTTTCCTACTGTTCTGCCTGCGGTCTTCTTGCCCTCTCTCAGCTTCTCTCTGCAGATAAGCTAGAGAGATCTTCTTAAAAATACAAATCCCATCTTGTTATTCACTTTAAATCTTCTTTTAAAGACTTTACATGATACTTACAATACTATCTATATCTTTTGCCATGTCTATAGATTTCCACATTCTCTATTTTCTGTAAAAATCTCCCACCATGCTGTTTATCACTTTCTGTCTTGCTGTACCTCAAGTCTTCCTGTTCTTCTCTGTATTGCTTGAATGTGTAAATCCATTTCCACTTTGAGACTTCTAAAATAAACTATATTTTCTTAAACTTCTTTTTTCAGCTATCTAGACAGCCTGTTATTCTTCTTTTAGGTCTTAGCTAACACCTTATCTCACCACTTTTTTGAAAGTGGTCACCCCTCTTTCCAGTTCCTTTTCTATCATATTATCTTATTTATTTGCTTTATATGTGCATATTCTACAGCAATTATGCATGACACACTATGAGAACATAAACTTCATGAGGGGAGCAACCTTATCTGTTTGTTTAGTTCTGTCTCCAGGACCTGGCAGGTTGCCAGGGTATAATAGTTTTTTTGGATATGTCATTGGTGAAGGAAGGAAGGAGAGAGAAAATGACAGAAAGAATAACTACTGAGAGAGATCCCAGTATCTAGCTTCTTGTAGGAGGAATGCTGAGATAGCGAAGGAGGACAGTTTCACACAGTTTTTCCTACCTGAATGGCATTAATTTTCTTAGAAGTGGCCAAATCTTCTCACTCTAGGGCACTGATTTTTTTCTGGAAAAAGATCCTGGTGCAAAATTAACCAGTTATGTAGTCATGCTAATTTCATGTGGAGCTGCTGCTCTAAAGGGAATTTCTTTTTCTTTCTGAGCCTCTGGGAAATATTGTAATGCAAGCCATCTCTTAAAAGACTGAATTTGTGTTTATTCACTTTTTTTGAATGCTGGCAGGTGCTCCTTAACAATCTCCATCTCACAGGCACAGCAGCTAATACTGCCAGAATTTTTAAAGGCATTTTAGAATGGCAGCATAAACCGGGCTAGGTAACAACACTACAACCCATCAAAAGTCCACATTCCTCTTCATGTTTGATCACTTCCTAGTGGGAAGGAGGCACTAAACAAGGACTGTTGGAGTGAGGTGGCAATGTGGAGAGTTCCTGGGCACAGTGAGGCAAACCTGTGCTGGAGTAGCGGAAGAGTCCCACAGGATGGCCCCTGCCTGTCTTAATCACTTCCTTGCTGCTAAGATGTAACACCCAACATCCACAATTTAAAGTGGAGGCTTGCTTTGGCTTATGTTTTTAGTCCAAAGCAGAGGGTGGTATGGCTTTGGTATGGTATAGCAGAGGGTTACGGTGTGAGGGAGGAAAAGAGAGAGGCCCAGTGACTCACTTCCTCCAGCCAGGCTCCAACCCCAGCATCACATTTATCTATAAGCCCATCATGGCACTAATCTACCAATGAGTGTCACACCCCCATGATCCAGTCACCTCCCTAAAGCCTCACCTATGATGTATGAGGCTTTGAGGGGACGTCTAGATATAAACTTTACACTGCCATGGATGGCTGGTGAGAGGTAATTACTCCCAAGAAAGGCACCAAGATGAAACAACTTTCTGTTTGTCAGTAGGAGTACAGCAACATCCTTACGTGTATGTACCCAGTCAGACATTGGCTCTGCAGGGTCTCCATTTGTTTTAAATGGTGTCTAAAGCTTCTCTCTCTTTTCCCATGAAATGACATTAAAACCAATGTGGATGAAATTTAGCAAGTACATGCAATGATTCAGTTTTCTCAGTGATGTCAAGAAAGCTTAGACAAGATAGTGACACATAGAGAATGGCCAGAAAATAGGGACTCAACATAAAAAGCCTGTAGGGTTTATTTTCATAGCTAAAATGTCTTCCAAATATAGTGCTTCTCTGATCATCTCCAGACACTGCATTTATGGGTAAAAGAGCTGTGCTTTCTTTTGAGGATAATCGGAATTTAGTAACATTGTTCAGCTATTTATAATTCCCTTTTAACTTTATGTCTGAAAATCTGTTCCCTTGCTTCTATTTTTTTTCCGGAGTAGAATGATCATTTTTCCCAGCAACTAACCCTGACTCATTTCAGTTCATTTGTAGACTTTTTTTCTCCCATGGTATCATTTCTGTCTTTTTCATTTTTAAAATTCCTCTTATTTCCTATACATGTAAGAACCGAATGTATAAAATGTGTCTGATAGAAGTATTAGACTTTACTTACAAGAGTTCAATAGGAATTGGAATTAGTGTTAAATTAAGGAATAAAACAGGCATTAATAAGATTTAAGTGTTTCCACCTTAATGAAATATGTATAACCCTGTTTATATTAAAGATAATTTTACATGTATTCTATCAGAAGTGATGGTGAAAGTTAATTGTATAACTATTTTTGCATCTTCCCCGCATGTTTTAGCTCTAACACTGACTTCTACTTATCCTTTTGTCAGATGGGACTAGTGAACAATAAAGGAATGTGGAAGCCTCCAGTTTATAGCCAGCCTGACAGAGGCATAGGTAACAACCTGGAACCTAGAACTTGCGATTTGCGTCTGGGTGGGTAGGTAGACTTGTCGGACTAAGGCCTTCATGTGTGAAGTCTGTGCTAATTTTACTTAGTGCCAGAAATGAGTTCAACTGTATCGTACCCAGCTTGTGTGCACAGTATTGCTTAATCTGAAATACAATAAAAATCCACAGAGTAGTGGCAAAGAGGGCAATTTTTCAATTTTTTTTAAAGAATTGCAGTTTTAGAATGAAAATTTAGTTAGAAAAATCAAACCATGTTCCAAAGAAATTCAGGTTGTACAGGGATTTTAAAGGGAAAGAAAATTGAATACAAAAGAAATTCTAGGCAATTTGCACAAGTTGCTTATAAAAGAAGGTGGGTGCAGGTAAACTACCCTGAAATTAGGCTACCATTTATGGTACTTGCACTTGTAGTTTTCAGATGGTTTTGGAGACTTTGTTCAGTTCAGAAGTTTGAACTTCATAATGGGTAGAGATGTGCAACTGTCCCTCTCAGAATGGCTCCTTGCATCAATTTTACATGATCATGACTATTGTAACCCCTTTCTTTGAAGCTGGTTTCACACACAATAGACAACTGGAGAAGCCATTGGTGTGGGAGAATCCCCCAACACACACACACACACACACACACACACACACAGCAAAAGTGAAGTACTGAGAATGTGAGGCTAGTAGAAGAAAGGTTTTTTACTATTCAGAAGGACTATTCCTTTTTTTATTTCTTTGAGTCAGATTGAGACATGGTCTTGCTCTGTAGTTCAGGCTCACCCTGAACTCTCTATGTAGTACATGCTAGCCTTAAACTCAAAGGGTTCCTCCTGCCTCAGCCACTTGAGTGGCTGAGATTACATGTGTGTGCCACCACACCTGGCTAGAAAAAGTAAATGTATTCTTAATATTTTCACTAGGCACATAATCCTTTGAACTTCTACTCTGACTATGCCTAAACCACTCAACAACACTAGGTATAAGCTTATCTTCTAAGTAGAGTTTACAGATTTTGAGAAAACCAAACCAAATGAAAGAAAAATGTATAATAAACAAACATACACTACTATGCCATTTCCCAAGCAATATTTGGGACATATTTATTGCTGTGGTTAGAAATGTTCCATGAACCCCTAAATCCATTTGTTGGAAAATTGATATCTAATGGAGCAATGGTTGGGAGGCATAAATTTTGAGGCGCTTGGATTGTGAAGCTCCCCCTTCATGAACGTATCAATTCATTCAGTGATTATTGCATTACTCATTATAAAAGAAAACTTTTGCCTCCATCTTGCTGTGATCCAGGAGGAAATTATTCATTAGATACTGGTACCATGGTGTTAGATTTCCCAGCCTCTGGGACCATTGTCTAAATAAATCACTATTTTTAAAATAAAGTACTGTTTTTATTGTTATAGTCACAGAAAATGGACTATAATATCTACACTATAATATTTGTTATATTCCTAAATTTTAATTTAGTATCTTATATTTTATCTAGCAATGTCAACACTAAGGGAATAATGTTGAAGAGTTGATTTAATTAATAAACTAGAAGCAGCAAATTAAGAATTTTTAAGCCATACTTAATGTGTCCTGAACTATAATTTGTCAGTTTTTTTGTTTTAAAGAGGATAATAAATAACAAAATAACAACATAGACAAAAAAGAAATGAAGCAAAACAATAAAAATGATACAGGGTTTCAAAATAAGATGATAGGAATTAACAGTGGTTGTTATATTACATATTGTTATCTTCAACAAAATTGCTCAGATTACCAAATGTAAGAATGCAAGATTGATCAAACCATTAGAGAGAGTAAAAAATAGCAGTAAAAAAACTAGAAATGATAGAGCTTCACTAAACAAGATGGTAGGAATTCACCAATGGTTGTTATATTATGTGTTGTCTTCAAATTAGTTGTTCACATTACCAGACATAAGCATGCAAAATTGATCAAAGACTTTAAGCATTAACAGTCCCTTTCAATGAACCATTAGACATCAGCAGTAGAATTATCCCAGCTATCCATCCATATGCATATATATATATATGGGATGGGGATTTAGTTCAGAGGCACAGTGCCTGCCTGGTAAGCACAGTCGTGAGTTCAATTCCCGGTACTGAAAATATATATAAACACCATACCACAGAGATGTATGTGCACACATGTTTATAGCAGCACAATTTATCATAGCTGAGTCTTGGAAATAACCCAAATTCTCATCAATGGAGGAATGCATAAAAATGTGGTGTTTTTACACAATGGAGTATTAGGTATTTAAAACAGATTAACAAAGTTTTTATAGGTAAATAGATGCAGCTAGAGACCATACTCATACATGAAATAAATTGGACCCACATGTGTAAACAGTGTATTGTCTTCCTAGTGTAAGAATCTGAAAGAGTAAATAAAACTCAAAAGTTATAATAGATATTACGGCAGGGAAAGAAACTTCTCAAAGGAAGGAACAACTGGGATGAGGGAAGGGGAAGTAGGAAGAAAGAACAAACAGTTTTTTTCTTGGTGGGACCAGTACCAAAGAGATGCAATCTAGAGAAGGAGAATTTTAATCTGGCGCCTGGTTTCTGTGGATTCAGTCCATGGTTGGCTGTTTAAAGCCAGAATATCAGGAAAGAGTATGTGACAGAATAAAGCTGCTCAGTTCATAGTCAGAGTGAAGCCAGTGCCAGATTTGAAGGAGCAAGGGGCCAGATACAGTACCCAAGGTCACATCTCCATGACCCAACCAGACACACCCATAAGTGTGTTCCACTAATCTCCTGCAAGGTTACCATACCAATAAAGCTTACCAATCACACAGAAGAAAATCCAGAAGATGGATATGGTGAGAGGCTGGCAGAATGGGTTGTTGAGGCAATTTAAAAGCTTATTTGAGGGCTGGGGATTTAGCTCAGCGGTAAAGCGCCTGCCTGGCAAGCGCAAGGTCTTGAGTTCGGTTCCCGGTACCGAAGAAAAACTAAAAAAAAAAAAAAAAAAAAAAAGCTTATTTGTTCATTCACTCAGGTTGCATTCCAGTTACTGATTCATGATTGTTTCTCTGGTGGAGATAGTAAAAATTTCTTTGAAAAAGTCAGCAGAAATATATGGAATAAGACACGTGAGATGTGGCAAGAAAATGCATATAGAAAAAGAACCATGAAACTATTACTATTAATGCATCCTGCTGCTTTTGACAATTTTGTTTGCTTTTTACCTCTTTGTTATCCTTTGACTCCAACTGTTTTTTCTCTAATTCTAGAAATCTTATTACTTATCTTCCTGTAAATTGTCCTATATTATCTCAAAAATCTGTACTTATAAGAACATAAGAATGCATCTTCAAATGTACCTGAACCATTGATATCTGCTTTCAATAACATGTACTCATGTATTTAATATATCTTGTATTTAATATATCATTCCCACTCACATTTATTGGGCAGAATTTCTTTTTTTTTAATTTATTTTCTTTTTTTTTTTTTTTTTTGGTTTTTCTCTGGTACCGGGAACCGAACTCACGACCTTGCGCTTGCCTTGCAGGCGCTTTGCCGCTGAGCTAAATCCCCAGCCCCTTGGGCAGAATTTCTGTTTGTCTTATGTATTAGAAAGCAAACAGGATGAATAAAGACCTAGTATTTTCATAGTAAAGATGGTAGGAAGATGTTTACTACAGATAAGTAAGACACTATGTTGTTGCCTTCACCTGCAATACGTATGAGTTTACTGTGTCCTTAACTGCTGTAATTAGTTGAATGCACGACTTATCACAATTCTCTGAGGTAGAGCTGTGAGGCATAGCAGGTCTCCTGAGGAGCACATCTCCCTGATGTTTGTCTAACCTGAGTTTTCTTTCCTTGGTCCCCAGAATTTGGGGAGACAGCAAAGGAAATCCAGAAAATCGTAGGAATTCTCCAATCTCAGTATAATATTTGTGCAAAGACTAACACCTGCTCCTCTTCTATCTGGGGAAATCATAGAAATCCTTCTGTTTTGTTATGTGAAATAGACAACATTTTCTTGAGAATCTGCGTGTGAGAAGTGAATGTGATGGCTCTCATTAGCACAGAGCCTAAAAGTTGCAATTCAAGCATCTTTAAAAACATTCCAACTGTTTATCTGAAGCATTTGCCATCCAGTAAGGGCCAATCTTTATTATTTAGTGGAGTGAAACTTATTCTGGGGTAACTAGATGACGGTGCTGAATAAATTTGCATTCCTAGTATAACCTGATTTTTCAGCTGAGGATACATGATTCCTTTTCATTTCACTCAAGGTTTTTCTTGGCTCTGTTATTGTGAATGATGCTGGTGAAGATGAGTTTTATTCCTTCCTGAGGCTATTTATTTGATTTGATAGGGATGTTATAACCTCACCTAGATGGCTTCCAAATACAGGAAATATTCTAATATAGGGTGGAAATACAGTTAGCATAGCCTCTGGGTAGATGTTATGGCTTCATTAGTCTAAAGCCGCAGTGACTTCACAACTGAAACTCCAGCAGGTAGGTGCCCTTCTTAGTTTGTATAGAACTAGTTTTCGTGTACTGGTCAGAACTGATACTTAGAGTGCTAGTTGTCAAGCTGTCCATAGTGAAATTTAACCTGAGAGGTTAGTTTCTAAAATTGGACTATGTAAAAGCACGTCTCAATTATCAAAAGCTATTTAGACAGAATTGTCATAATAAAATTTCATGAATATTAATTTATGTTCTTGTGGAAATGTTTCTTTCTTTTTTTTTTTTTTTTCTTAAAATCACCTTTTATATTTCCCCAAGTTCCCTGCTTAGGGGATCATATTTACTATTAAGAGGAATATAGAATGCCCTAGAGTGCTGGTGGCTTTTACACATGTGACTTAGAATGTAACTGAGATGTAACTCATTTCCTTCTCATCTTTTATGTGTTCTTTGTCTTTTTATCTCTACCCGAGACTGATCCTATCTGAGATTATCTGGCTCACTTCCACCCCTACCTTGGCCTTAAAGTTTTCATGTTTTTAGTGTTCCACATCCAAAATAATTTGTTTTTTTTATGGGAGTTCCCAGTACCCAGCTGGATGCCACAAGAAATCTGATAAAACCCTTTGTACTAAAATGGTCCTGGTGATAGGGGTCTTTGTGTCCCACACAGGCAGGGCATTTGCATTTAACAGAGATTTAAAGCTCAACTATCAAAGGTTCATCTTTTTGAAGAGAAAATTGAAACTGAGGTAAGTTAAATAACTGGCTAGGTAATATGATCTATTTTTGTTATAAGGTTAGAATCTTGGTCTTAGGTTTATAACTCATTTAATTTTCACTCTATTGGTGTTTCTTACACTTGAGTTATCCCTATGAACCATTTACAAGCTTTGTTAAATATGTGCATACATGTAGCATTAACTACACATCTGAATCTAATGGACTTTTAAAATTTAAGTTTTATTTGAATTTTATGTATCAATATATACACATATACATACATCCATATTTTAATACACTTCAACTTACTGCTCACATGAAAAAAGGCTACCTAAAATCATCACTTCATTCAGATAGATTGTTGTTTTAGAGTTTACGTTAGGGGAACTCTGCCTAAGTCAATCACATTTGTATAGTTAAGGGAACTGAAGCAATGAGAATTTAAGTAATTTTCCCAAGGCCATGCAGCTGATAACTAGCAAAGCTGGGAGTCTCACTCCTGCAGTTTGATTCTGTGTAACTTTGAAGAGCAGGATGAAAGGATTGTAAAACACTATGCTTATTGTTAACAATAGTGTACATTGCATCAAAGTTTATTAAGATTGTAGATTTCCTGTTCAGTAGCCTTACTACAATTAAAAAAAAAAGAAAGAAATTGGAAAGGAACATAGAATTGTTAATAAAGGTGTAGACCTTAAGATTGGACAGCCCTCTTGTAAATTTAGTCTTAGCCACTATTTGTCATTATCACTTATTCACATCATGATATCTATTTTATTTTAATTTAATTTATTTCATTTTAGAGACAAAAACCCCAATAAAAATGATACAGAATTTCAAAACAAGATGACAAATTAACAATGATTATTATATTGGATATTGCTATCTTCAAAGTAGGTGCTCAGATTGCCAGATATAGGCATGCAAAATTGATCAAACAATATAAAAAAATCACTGTTTCTTTCAATGAACTAATAGAAATTAGTAGTACAATTATCTTAGCTATCTTGTGTATAAGTACATATTTTCCCCTTCCTTTGTCTTGCTTTTTAAGATTCCATTTTTAATCTCCAAAGTGGAAAGAATTGTTTCTGCCTTCTGGTGTTGTATACACTATGCCTATCACATAGCACAAAATATGTAATATCCATTACAAGTCCCAAATCTCTACAAAAGTTAGTATGCTTATTTTAGGGACAGGTAGGCAAAGAGAAATGGAAAGGTCTGATACAACTTCTGGAATAAAACAGATTATTTGTAACACTAAGTTATCCATAAGTGACTATAAATCTTTACCTGCAATCATCCTAACATGATTTTTGTGTGCTAGCTTAGGAATCCAAACACATACATTTGTGGGTGTATGAGTGCATGTACATGTGTGTGATACTGCTGATTGAACCAAGGGTCTTGAAAATATTAGTCAAGTCCTCTACAGCTGATCTGCATATGCAGTCCTTTTTCCTTTTTTATTTTGTGACAGGGTTTTGCGAGGTTGCCAGGCTAGCCTTGAGATCCTCTTGCCCAGCCTCTAGAGTGGCTGGGATTGCAGGTATGTGCCACCACACCTAGCTGCTTATCTGTGCTTTTTATTGGAAGGAGACATCCTAAGACCCAAATTATAAGGTTGGAAACATTGGATAGATAATTTGGAGAAATAATTTTCCCTAGGAAATCAAGGTTATTCCTGACTGCTAAATGATTTAATCTTCTCAATTTTGAACATTATTGGACATGAAGGAAAAGATTTTTATAAAAACACATCAGAAAAATATGCTGGTATATATTTCTCAGGTCAGTTATTTACCTGAGACAACCTGAAATAGTCATGTTATTCTCATTTGCCTTAATGCTGCAGTGAGAGATTATGTCTACGGAACTTTTAAAAAATCTTGTTAGATGAATGCTTTAAAAACGGCAGAATGATAATCTTTTTGAAATCCAAAGCATTATTTGAAAGATAGCTTATCTCTATGTCATTGTAAAACCTCTCTAAACAACTAACATCATCCTATAGTAATCAGAAAGACCATGAAGTGGCTGTTTCTCTAGATAACCAAAATTATGTCCTTTGACTATTTCTTGCATAAAGAGAATAAAGTCCTATGGAAATGATGAATTGAACACATAATTAAAGTAATCTCTCAAAATTATTAATTATACCAACAATGGAAATTTTACAGAACAAAAATCAAGTTATACAAATAATTTACCTTTTGTGAATTCAGATTTGACATAACAGAAGTTACAGTAACTCACTACATTTCTTTGTGCTTCAGTGTACTCAGTAAGGAAAAAAGTTCAGCAGTGAACATTCCATATTTCATGTAAAACAATGGGGAAAAATCTGAGTCAGTTTTTTCATAAGATAACATATACTTTGTTTTATATAACAACTAGGGAAAAAGGTACAAAAATTGCTGTTTTTCATGTAAATGTGATTTTGTTACCTATATTTGCTCACTCTACTTTATCTGTTCTTTATTTTGGGGACTTTCTAAGATAGAATGGATCAGCATATAAAGTTAACAAAAATGAGGTGAAGAAGAAGATAAGAATTTAACTATGATACTTGTTCACTGAATTAAGGTCTACACTGATAGGTTACAAATTGCCATGCTACAGGCCAAATTATAAATAGTTTCATTAGAACACAGCAACTTTTATTTGTTTACATATTATCTTTGGTGGCTTTCACAGCAATATGGCAGAGTTAAGTGGAATGGCTGTGAGGGAGATGATATGGCCCCTAACCTTAAAATGTCTATGTCATCTCTTAAAGATAAAGTTAGCTGATCCCTGACCAATGTGATAGGTGGAAGAGAATTAATTTTGCTTATGACCTCTGAAGAATCCTGGGTGGATTAAAATGGAATGACGAAATATAACAGTTCCTAAATTCAGTTTAGAGCCATTAAGGCAAGGGTGGTGGGGGAAGGGTGGTGTTATTCCTCAACCCAAGTGTTTGTACTCTAAGAATTTGTCCTCAGCAGCCTAAAGAAATAACATAATTACTACCTTGTAATCTACTACCATCTTACTGGTACAGAAAAACCATAGTGAGTCCCATGGCAAATTCAAGTGGATGGTCATGAGGTGTTTTGCAGCCCAGCATTCCAAGGAATAAATATCTTTTTTTTTTTTTTTTTGGTTTTGGTTTTTCTCCGGTACCGGAAACCGAACTCACGACCTTGCGCTTGCCAGGCAGGAGCTTTGTTGCTGAGCTAAATCCCCAGCCCCTCAAGGAATAAATATCTTAAGACCACACTGCAACTTCCTTCCCCCTGTGTCAAGTGCAGCAAGGCTCTCTCTTCAGTGTCCCACTGGGCTGCCATGCCCTTTCATAATTATGCATATCTGGTTCATAGACTCTAAGCATTTCATATTTTATCATGTCTACTGTCTGTACCATGACAAAGATAACTGGTGTTCTGTGACTTAAACCAAAGGGTTCTATAAACATGAACAGTGACAGTTTTAAATTAATTAATGGGGAAAAACTAATTGATACTGTTATGGTTTATGTCTGTGTGTCCCCCCAAAGCCTCCTGCGGCCCTGGGGCAGGCTATTAGAGTTTGAATATGGGTGTGAGAGCTGCACCCACCCTAGAGGGGATAGTTTGCATATGTAAGGGAGAGGAAGAAGCTGCTTGGGGGCATTCCTTCCCCATTCCGCCCCGGTGTAAGTTAGTTGTTGCTTGCGGGTTAGCTGTGCTGCCACCCCGAGATGCAGCCCTCTGCCAAGTGCCACTCTGCCTTATAATCTGCCAAGTACGGATTGAAACTTCCACGAACTGTAAGCGAAATAAACCTTTCCTTCCTTAATTTTGGGCATCAGGTATTTTGTCCCAGCAGCGAGAAAAAATAACCAAGACAGATACATTCTCAATGTTGTTTTCCTTAAAAGAGTGCCTGAAATCTTTAGTGTCTAATAAATTGCTCTTTATTAATAATTAATTTATGTGCCTATTGATTATTAAGTCATATATACTGGATAAAAATTTTTGATGAGTCTACTATTAGCATCTACCAGGTTCTATATAAGGGGACTAGAATGTAATGAAGAAACAAGATCTCTTTTCTTTCCCCATAAGACCTACATCTATTAGGTAGACGTTAAACAATTTTTAAGTACTGTTGTCCAAATCACAACACTTCTACATACTAGTTGTTTCAGTTCATCAAACTGTATAACAACCTTACGCCTCTGATTTCTCCCACATAAAATGGAAAAATAGCTCATTTTGTATTATAAGATTAAAATGAGATATGATGCTCAAAGCATGTAGTGGAGCGCTGGCACATTGTATTTATGAATAATACTAATGCTCATTATTTTTGCAGATGAACATATGAGTATGTGTTTGGTTGGGGCAGATTTTATAGAAGGAAATGAAAATGTGCCAATGACAACATAAAATGGTTGGGCTTAATTTTAGGTACTATGGAAATGCTGCTCTGAGAAGGGGCTGAGATATGACTGCGGGTGAAGGTGGGAAAAGTATTTTAGCCAGAGAGGACAGAATGTACAATGGCCTAAATGCAGAAAGTGACCTTACAGAATTCTAAAATACAAAATAAAAATATTGAAACTATAATTTAGAGAAGGAGCCACTTGGCTCCCATTTGTGGATGTTATTTCTACCTTAGCCTAAACATGTTAAATAAGACAATATACAGAAACACACAGAAAAGGGTCAGGGATATAAAAGCGTGTGATAAATACTAGCCATTATTATTTTTGCCAATGTGGTCATCATTGTTGCAAAAGCCGTCTAATTTCTCTTCTCAGCTTTTCTGTGTTCCCCATCTTATTTTCCTGGAATTTAAATTCTTAGATTAAGAAAAACTATTTTTCTTACTTATAAGAATGATTTGTAAATTTTGTAATACCACAGAAAATTGTTCAAAAGAGAATAAATCTAATGAAAGCTAAGATACTACTTGTATGAAGAATTCACATTTACTCCATGGAGAACCTCTCATTCAATTTCAGGCATCCCTTTTATGTAGTCCTGATCAATTATTTAATGTTTCTTGAGGACCACAATCAAACCATATATTTAGGAGTTTTCTTTGTTTAATTTAAAAGGTTCTTTATTTTTAGAGAGAACTGATTTCTTGTTTTATTTTTTAAACCATAGCTTATCAGTGCTAAGCTGCAAGACATTTCTATTTTAGAATCTGTCATACTGAGTTGCATGTTATAGTTAGTACAGCCAGTCTATTTGGCATCATGTTTTCTTGCTTAGTGTTCTGTAAACAACAAAACAACAAAAACAAAGACAAAACAACACAAAAATAATAAAAATGATACTGGATTTCAAAACATGATGATAAGAATTAGCAATAGTTGTTGTATTACACATTGTTATGTTCAGTGAAGTTGCACAGATTATCAGATGTAAGAATGCAAGATTGATCAAACAATTAAAGAGAATCAAAAGTAATAAAAAACATTAGAAATGATACAGAACTTCACTAAACAAGGTGGTAGGAATTCAACATTTGTTGTTATATTGCATATCGTTGTCATCAAATTAGTTGTTCAGACTATCAGACATAGCATGCAAAATTGGTCAAGGGAAAGTAAAATTCATGCATTAAGTTTTCCTTTCAATAAACCAACAGACATCAGCAGTACAATTATCCCAGCTATCCATATATATGTTTTCTCTTACTTTTTTCTTTCTTTTCTCCTTACCCTTCCCCATTTGTTTCTTTCCTTTGAGAGATTTCTTTCCCTTTCATAGTATGTATTGTACCTTGTGGATTTTATTTACTCTTTCAGATTCTTACACTAGGGAAACAATACAATGTTTACACATATGGGTCTGATTTAGTTCACTTATGAGTATGGTCTCTAGTTGCATCTATTTACCTATAAAAGCCACAAATTTATCTTTATTTATAAGCTGAGTAACACTCCATTGTATCAAAATACCACATCATTTTTATCCTTTCCTCAGATGATGGGCATTTAGGTTGTTTCCAAGATTTAGCTATGACAAATTGTGATACTATAAACATAGGTTCACATATATCACTGTGGTATGATGTTTTCTGTTGTTCTGGAAAAATACCTATAAGGGCAATAGCTGAGTTAAGTGTGACCTCTAATCGTAGTTTTGTGAGGAGACTCCACACTGATTTCCACAGTGGTTTCACCATTCTACACTCCCAGCAGCAATAGAGAAGTGTTCCTTTTTCCCCACAGCCTCTCCTGCATTTGTTATTGGTTGATTTCTTGATGATAGCCATTCTTTCTGGGGTGAGATAGACTCTCAGGGTTGTTTTAATTTGCATTTCTTGAATGAGGAATGGTGTTGAACATTTTTTCGTATGTCATTTGTCACTTGTATTTCTTCATCTGAGAAGTGTGTTTTCATCTCAGATACTCATTTTGGAATGGGTCTTTGAATTTTGGGGTCTTGATTTTTAAAAATTCTTTGTATGTTCTAGATAGAAGTCCTTTGTCTGAGAGACAGCTGGCTAAAATTTTTCTCAATTCATGGGTTTTCTTTTTACTCTGTTGGTGATTTCTTTTTCCGTGCCAAAACTTTTTAATAAGATGAGGTCCTAGTTGATTCTTTGAATCCCAAGCAGTCTAGATTTTGTTCATGAGCTCTCTGCCTTCCCCTATGCTTCAAGATTTCTACCTAATTTCTCTTCCACTAGATGTAGTGTTTCTGTTTTAATATTTATATCTGTGATCCATTTTGACTTGAGTTTAGTGCATGGTGGTAGACATGGGTTTATTTTAATCTTTGGCATGGGTAAAGTCAGTTTTTACAGCATCATTTATTAAAGAGGATATCTTTCTTCCAGGGAGCATGTTTGGCCCCTTTGTCAAAGATAAGGTGGCTGAGTGTGTTTGTAGTTCTGTCTGCATTTTCTAATCTGTTCCACGGTCCTCAGTTCTGTTTTTTTTGCCAGTGCCATGCTGCTTTTAGCACTGTAGCTTTGTAGTATAATTTCAAATCAGGGATTGTGATACCTCCTGCCTTTCCTTTGTTCCCCAGTATTGCTTTTACTATTCTAGATCTCTTCTGCTTCCAAATGAATTTTAGGATTATTTTCTCTGCTTCTAGAGGGACACTATTGGGATTTTGATATGGATTCCATTAAATCTTTATAAGAGTTTAGTGTGATCACTTTCATTATATTGGTTCTGTCCATCCAAGAAAGTAGAACTTTCCATTTTCTGATATCCCTTCAATCCCCTTTTTCAAAGTACTAAAGTTTTCAATGTCTTTTTCTTCCTCTGTTAAACTGATTCCTCAGAATTTTATTTTTTTCCATGCTGTTGTGAAAGGTGTCATTTCCCTATTCCTCTCAGTGATTTTGCTATTTGTGTACAGGAGTCCTACTGATATTTGAGTGTTGACTTTGTATGCAACTATGTGACTGAATTTGGTTATTAAATATACAGTCTTTTGATGTAGTATTTAGTGTTTTCTATGTAGAGAATAATGTCATCTGGGAATAAAGATAATTTAACTTCTTCCTTACCTATCCTTATTCCTTTTATTTCTTTCTCTTGTCTAGTTGCTCTGGCTAATTTTCTCAAAACTATATTGAATAGGAATGTTGATAGTGGACATCCTTGTCTTGTCCCTGATTTTACAGCGTAAGTTTTCCATTTTTGACCATGTTGGCTGTTGGTTTGTCATAGATATCTTTCATCAGATTGAAATAAAGATCTTCTTTTGCAATTTTCTGTAGGGCTTTTATCATGGATTTCTGTTAAATTTTGCCAAATGCTTTTTCTGCATCTACTGAGATGATCATGTGTGGTTCTTGTCTTTGGTTCTGCTAATTTAGTTTATTGCATTTATTGATTTGCATATGTTGAACAATCCTTGAATATTTGGGATGAATCCCACTTGGTCATGGTGTATACTCCTCTTCTTGATGATTTCCAGAATTCTGTTTGCCAGTATCTTATTGAGAATTTTTGTATCTATGTTCATTAACAAGATTAGGTCTTAGTTCTCTTATTGATTGAATCCTTCTCAGGTTTTAAGATCAGAAAAATTTTTTTTTTTTTCAGGAGAGACTTTGGAATTATTGCATCCATTTCAATTTCATTAAAGAGTTTGAGGAATAGTGTCATTAGGTCTTCTCTAAACTCTAGAATTCAGCAGTGACTCCATCAGGGCCTGGGTTTTTCTTTGTTGGTGGTTTTTATAAGTTATTCTTTAATTTCACATACTGATATTGGGTTATTTAGAATTTTTATATTTTCTTAATTTTGCTTTGGTAATTCCTATGTTTTTGGGAATCTTTCCATTTCTTCTGTGTTTTGCATCTTATTAGAGTTCAGGTTGTTGAACTAGATATTGATGATCTTCTGGACTTCTGCAGGATCTGTTGTAGTCTTACCCTCTTCATTCTTAATTACAAGGAGTTGAGTCTTTTCTTTCCTTTTTGATAAAGTTAGCTAAGAATTGTCTATATTACTAATCTTTTAAAAACCAGCCCTTTGATTGATTGATTCTCTGTATTGTTTTCTTAGTCTCAATTAGACTAATTTCTGCTCTAATCTTTCTGATTTCCTTTCTTGTATGTGCTTTGGATTTAACTTACTCTGCTTTTCCTGAAAGCATGAAGTTCAATATTAGGTTCTTTATGTGAACTCATTCTGTTTCACTTATGTTGAAATTCTCCACTATAAATTTCCTTCACTGAACTGCTTTCATTGCATCCCATAAGTTCCGCTATGTTGTTTTTGCATTATCCTTCAATTGTAGGAATTGTCTAATTTCTTCTTTAATCTCATCTGTGACCCATTGTTTGTTCAGGAGATTGTTATTTAATTTCTGTGTTTATGTATTTTTCATGTTTTTGCCATTTAATTCCAATTTTATTGCATTGCACTATGATCTGATAATATGTGGTATAGTTTCAATTCAATTGCATTTACTTAAACGTCATCTATGAGCTAATATGTAGTCTACTTTGGAGAAAGACTTGTGTGCAGTTAAGAAGAATATGAATTCCGATTTTTTGGGGGGGTGGAATACTTGCTGATATCTATTAAATCTGTTCGTTTAGAAGTTAAGCTCTGATATTTTATTGATTTTTTTTTGCATAGTTGATTTATCTGTTTGTGACAGCAGACTATTTGGGTACTCCATTATATTGTATGAGTGCTTCTTTGAGTTTTTTGTATCCATTACGTATTTTATAGTTGTGCATGCTGATATGTGGTGTATATATATTTATGATTGTTATCCTTTCTTCTTGGATTTTTCCCTTAAAATATATGTAGTGATCTTCCTTGTCTCTTCTGATCTGTCTTGCCTTGAAATCCATTTTATCTGAAAATAGAATAGCTACTCCTGCTTTTATCCAGGTTTCTGTTGCATGAGTTTTCATCATTTGACTTTTAGTTTATGCATTTCTTTTTCACTTAAAGGTGTTTCTTGTATGCAGTATATTTTTGGATCTTGTTTGTTGATCCAGTCTGCCAATCTGTGTATTTTGATTGGTGAATGGAGACCATTTACATTGATGATTATAATGGACATGTATTGACTTGTCTTTGCCATATTATTTTCCTATTGTTGGTTCCTTTCTTTCCCATCTTTGCTTACCTAGCCTGGTGGACTCATTCTATTGAGATTCATGGAATTGCTGTATTCATTTTCTTTTTCTATAATATCTTCTCTTAGACCTTTTTAGAGTGTTGGTTTTGTGGTCATGAACCTTTCTGAGTGTTGGTTTTGTGGTCATTAATTTCTTCATGTATTCTTTATCATGAAAGTATCTTATTTCTCCACCAATTTGAAAAATAGTTTTCCAGGGTACATCAATTTGGATTTGAAGTTGTTTCATTTAGGGCCTGAAATACTTTACTCCAAGGTCTCCTTAATTGAAAAGTTTGTTTTGAGAAGACTGCTATGAATTTGATGGGCATTTTTAAATAGGTGATTTGTTTCTTTTTTTCTAGCAGATTTTATTATTCTGTTTTGTGTTGAGTTTCTGGAATTTTGACTATTATATGCATAGTTTTTTTTTTCTAACCTTGGCTTATTGGACTTCTTTTTTGTTTGTTTGTTTGTTTTTTTCTGGTACTGGGAATCAAACTCACGACCTCACGCTTGCCAGGCAGGCACTGTGCCACTGAGCTAAATCCTCAGCCCAGCTCATTGGAGTTCTGTATACCTCACTTACTATGTGTCAAATTCTTTTCTCCATACTTGATAATTTTCTACCTTACTTTTGTGAACAGATTTTTTGTGTTCCTTGTGCTATCCTCTCATTTTTCATTGATTATGATCAATCTTCTTTTTTGGTATCAGGAATTGAACTCAGAGTCTTGTGCTTCTGCCACTGAGCTATATCCCTGGTCTGATCAATCTTCTGTTATTCCTGTTTGCATCATTTAGCAGTTGTTGGATTGATTTTTTAAAGTCTTTAAGAATTTTTTAGGAAGACTTTCCTAAAATAAGTATTTCATTTGATAATCACTAACTGTGAATCTGTCTTTTAGATTTGACATTCTGTCTTCACATTGATTGATTCTTCAGTACATAGTTCCATTAGAATTATAAACTTCCTGGATATCTGTTTGAGTCAGTTTCATGGAATTCAGTTCTTTTTTATTTGAGACATTCATGCTGTCCATTACTTGCCTAAGCTCCTCTATTCTTTTTTTAAAAATATATCTACTCTCTTGGTTATCTGGTTGAATGCAATCCAGGTCTTTCTAAACTCCTCTCTTTGTTTATCTATATCTACTTTAGATTCACTAACCATGTCCTTCAATATGGTCATTATCTTTTCATTATCTACATAATTATTTTTGATTTGTTTTATTTTCTACAGCCTCATTTGTATGTTTTCTTACTTCTGCTGCTACCATTTCAGATAGCTCACCTGGGTGGGTTTTGCTTTCTTTCATCTCAAAGACCCCTGTTTTGTCTTGGGTGAGTTGATTCTGTGTCTTTTTTATATTCTGTTTCTTTTAATTTGTTTTCTGTATTGATGCTTTTAAATTGGTTATTTTAGGTAGCTTTGTTACTAGTGTCAAGATCTCCTTAGGAAATAACTGCTTTTCAGAGATATGTTCTAGATGTAGCTGGCTTATGAATCTGCCTCTTTATTTTGTTAGGGGTAAGAAGTTACTGCCTATCTGGTCGAACATCCAGTTCTTTGGTATTGGACCATAGTATTATTTATGAATCCCAGACAATTTTGGTATTGGTATAAAAGGAAAAGAAATTGATCACAACAACTATGTCATGTTGGCTAAAGTAGTACAAGCAGTAATAACAGTAGCATTAAGCATGGTCTAGAAAATTACAAACTGTTGTATCTGTTAATTTGCCAACTGAAACCATAGGTACAAGATTTATAGTTTTACAGCAAACTCAAAAAAATCAGAAAATTATATACAGTAAATATCCTCTCTAGAGAGTGATTTTATGCTCAGAAGACAAAATTTAAAAGGGATAAGAGGAAAAATCAAGAAATAAAGAAGAGGAAGAGATTAGCAGGAAGACTGATGGACAAAGAAATATTACCTAAGCTTTGGAAAACTGGTGAAGAAGACAGGTAGGAAAGAAAGAAGAAAAAAAAAACAAATACAAGAACAAAAGCAACAAACCAAAAAAACCCCCTAAAAATGATGTTTACATTCATGAAAATATTAAAAAATCAAGGAAAAAGAAAAAAAAAAGCTAAGAAAAAAAAGATTTCTCTGTGATTCTGGGGTCTACATTTTTGTAGTAGTGCCCAATTCAGGGTATGTTGCAGCTGTCACTAGTAGATAAAGAGGCAGACAGAGCCCAGGTCCACGCTGGATGTTCACAGCATGCCTGCAGTAGAACTAAGGCAAGGTACTGAATAATCCCAGAAGCCTGCAGTCAGAATAAGTGGTTGCCAGTTCTGATGCTTTCAACTCCATAGATATTCAGGCCGATCCTGTCCTTTGGTTTTGGGATTGGGGCCTGAGTTGTTCAGCTTATAACACTCTGGGGGGTCTCTTGCCAACCGGATCTTAGCTGGCTGACCTGGGTGCCTCCTGAAGTTGTACCTCACCCAGTTGCTGGAAACCCTGAGAGGAAGCCAACCTAAGGCTGCTCTGAGTCCTGGGTTCAGCTGGCCACTGTCTAAAATGACATCAGGTGAAGCACTTTTTTCAGAAGATGCTTAGGCTGGAGCCACTCACCAACTGTTGTAGCTCACAGCATCCACTGGGCCATTCTACTGGCTCATTTCTACATGGAATCCTGTGGATTCACTTGCTTGGAGGCTTCTTGAGTCACCTACCATCACTGTGCTTCTGTAGGTTTGAGCCCCACTTTCCTGCCATGAACCAGGAGTCAGGAAGAAAATGAAATTTGATACCTCTTTTTTCTTGATTGAGTTCTGTCTCTTCACTTTCCCAGCGAGTTTCAATTCTCCCTTCAGATACTTCCTGCCTTCTGTGAATCCAACTCCCTCATTCTAATCTTCCCCAAGTTGTTATCTACCTTTTATATTTTATACAAAGCACAGATTATGGAAGGGTTAGACTTGATTTCCAGTACCATAGTCTTAATTTCTTTCTCTTTATCCTTCCAGGTTACTCTCTGTCTTCATTGTTGCTATGTATTGTCTAATCTTTTAATACATCTAATTATAAAGGAATCATGATTTAATTTTCCCACCTACCTGCAGACAAACACCATATATACTGGGGATTAATTGTTCTTTGGCTTGCCAGCATCCCCTTTCATGATTTCCCTATGAATAGTCACTCTCACCTGCACAGTTGGCCAAGAGATTTAGATGGGGCTGAGGCCTGATTAGGAGTAAATTAGTTAGGTCTGAGTTAATCAATGCTTTGTACTTAGTATAGGGAATCCTGAACTGATCGGAGGAAAGAAGATGCGCTAAAATTTTTCCTTGGGAATCATGGCCAAGTGACTCTAATTCCATGTTTAGATGATAATTTGTTTATGCAATCAATGTTTCCTAGGGTCAAAAGCATGACAAGTATATGTTCAATTTCCTTTTGACAAAACCTATTCTTTATAAAATAACACATAAGTAGCACATTTGCAGAGTGCATTTTTCCTCTATGTGAATGACATATTGTATAAAGTCTTCAGAGGGAGTCTTCACACTGAAAGCAACAATAAAACAGAGTTATTCCCCACAGGGGATTTAAAGTCACAGCCTATTACACTTATTGACAAAGGACAAATTATTTTCTTCACTGTATCCAATTCAGGGAAACAGGTGATCCAGACTCCTAACTCATAGACTTTATCTTCTTCATTTTCCCAAGTTATTTATCAGAAATATAAAGTATTAGGACCGTATATTGGGTGATTACATAATTTTTCATTTTGTTAAATTCCTCTCTTTTGAGGACGAATTCTTAATAGAGAGCTTGCTTACATTCTCCAAAGTATTAGAGATTGCTTGGAGTGACTTAGACTTTAAATGTTTACCATAGTTTGACTTGAATTGCATTAGTGATTCAATCAGTGACATACTCCATTAACTCAGTCTTTTCATGTTTTGAAACCCCACTTTTCCCTTAACAATTGAAAAGCTACATTTAATTAAGTTAAGAGCTCGTAGTTTGAAGTGTTAAATTTTGTTGCATGATTAGAATTATCTATGAAAGTACCCTTATAGAACATCCATGATAATTCTTTCCTTGGGGTCAACATAGACAAAAAGAGGAAGGTGATAAATAGAATTATCTTAATAATTTATGCCAAAAAGAAACAACACAATCATTGTGGTGATAGTAAATAGTGTTATACTCAATAAGATGAATATATCTTTTGATGGATTCTTTGGACTATGTAGTATATTTCTCTTTAAAATGCAGCCCAAGGTTTTAACAGAGCCAGGGGGCTCATAGATTTCAGATTGACATCTTTTATTCCTCTTTAATGACAAAATGTTACAGGTGTTATGATTGATTCACAAAACTTCAGGGTAGCATACAAGTAGGGAAAGAAACCTTTCAATTGAAAATCAGGAAACCTGATTCTCACCAAGTACTACTTAGTAAATCATTTAACTGCCCTTCTGTTAGTGTAAGATATGTCATGATTGTTCTATTGCTCAGTATGACATGAGCACAAATTCAGTCATCTAAAGTGAACAGGAGAAGAATCTTTCATTCATAGGTTAAACACACAGCATTACAAAATGAAACAAAATTTCAGGTATGATAAGTTGTTATAAATTCACATATATCTTGTGAAGAGCAAGTTACTTAACCTCTTAGTGGCTTGATTTCCTCATTTTAAATGAAAATTTTGATATCTTTTTGTTTTAAAATTATTGTATTTAATTTTTATACATATGTGCAGACATCACAATTCACATATCAGGCACATATTTGTCCTGTCTTAGTAATTGTGACATAGGAAACATTGAAATGAAAATTTGACGGTTCTTTCTGTTCTTTCTTAATAGTCATCCTACGCACGGGTATGGATACAGCAACTATTTGCCAACTCGATGGCAAAACTAACTTCCTATAAGTTTTACAAAATTCCCTCTTTTTTGTCAGTTTTGTGTCACTATAACTAATATCTGCAATGAACAACTTAAAAAGGAAAATGTTTAATTTTAATTTTCTTTTAAATTTTTTACTAATACATATTTGCAGTACATAATGATTATATTCTTGGTAAAGAGTTGGTACATGTACAAAACACGTCTTTTTATTATTTGTTTGTTTATTTTATAGAAAACAAGAAAGACAAATTTTCATAACAAAATAATAGAATAACAAGAGTTAATACATTACATGTTGTTATCTTTAAAGTAGTTTCTCAGGATACATGACATGGGCATAAAAATTTCTCCAATTGCTATTAGGACAAATATTACTTTTAATGAACTAAGAGACACGAATAGTATAACTGACACATTTTTCCTATTCTCTACTGTCCTTTCCCCTTTACCCGTGTTGCATCCTATTTCCTTTTGAAAAATTTCTTACCATTTCATAATATCTATTGTACTTTTTGAATGCTATTTATTCTTTCTGTTTCTCACACTAAAGGAGACAATACTATGTTTACACATGTGAGTCTGTTTTGTTTCACTTATGAGTATGGTCTCAAATTGCATCTATTTACCTATAAAAGTCTCAAGTTTATTATTCTTTATAGCTAAGTAGTACACCATTGTATAAAGAGACCGCATTGTTTTTGATCCATTTCTTGGTTGATGGGCATTGGGGTTGTTTCCAAGATTTGCTTATTACAAATTGTGCTGCTCTAAACATGGGTGCCTGTGTATTGCTATAGTATGGTGTTTTAAATTCTTCTGAGAAGATACCCAGAAGGGGAATAGCTAGGTCGAATGGGATCTCTAATCCTAGTTTTCTGAGGAATATCCGCACTGATTACAACAGTGATTGCACCAGTTTA
>NW_004955421.1:7581089-7639475 GCF_000276665.1 Chinchilla lanigera | reverse complement strand
CCAGGCTCTCTCCTACCGCCTTCTTTTGGTCCCCCTCCCTTTTGTAAAAGATTTATGTCTCTGTTTTCCTTGATCTATCTTTAATTTTGATCTTCAATTTATTTTTATTTTAGGTTTGTCATATAAGAGAAACTATGTGACATTTAAATTGGTATATCTAGATTATTTTCCATAACATTATAAGCTCAAGACTCATCCATTTCCCTACAAATGAATCTTTATAATTCTTTTTGGCAGAGTTGTACTGCATTGCATATAAATAATATATTTCCTGTATCCATTCATCTCTTCATGGACATATATGCGACTTCCAAGATTTAGCTACTGTGAGTTGTGCTGCTATAAACATGCATATATAGACAGTATTGTAATATGATATTTTTGTCATTTGCAGAAAGATACTTAGTAGGGAAAGAGCTGGGTCCAGTGAAATTTTTAGTTTTAGTTTCCTGAGGGCTCTCCATACTGATTTCCATAGTGTATTTCTTCGTTCCTATTTCCACCAACAATGTAGAAGAGTTATTTTTCCCTGACAGACACATCAGCATTTGTTATTATTTGATTTCTTGATGAGAGTTATTTTCCTTTCGAGCAAGATGGAATCTCAGTGTTGCTTTCATTTGCATTTCTGTAATGCACAAGATATGTTGAACATTTTTTTCTGTAGTATTAATCATCTCTACTTTTGAGAAGTGTTTACTCATTTCAGTTACCTGTTTTTTGGCTAGGTCTTTTTACTTTAGAGGTCTAATTTTTCCTTTTAGTTCTTTATATGTTCTGGATATTAGTCCTTGGCCCAAAGGTGCAGCTGGCAAAATTTCTGTCTTATTTTGTTAGTTGCTTCTTCACTTTTTTGGCTGTTTCCTTTGCTGAGCAGATGCTTTGTGAGTTGATTTAATCCCATTTGTTAGTTTTGATGTTAGTTTTTGTGCAATTGGGGCTCTATTCAGAAAGTCCTTGACTACATTCCTATCTCCAATAGTTTTACCTATTTTATCTTCCAGCAGATTATGTATTTCTGTGTTAATATTTAGATCTTTGATATATTTTAATTTTACTTTAGAACATAGTGTGAATAGTGGGGCTAGATTTAATATTGTGTATGTGGATTGCCATATTTCTGAGCACTTTTTGCTCAAGAGGCTATCTTTCCCCCATTATATATTTTTGGTTCACTTGTCAAGAGTCAGATAGCTGAATGTGCCTGGGGTTATTTCAGTATCCCATTCATTTGATCCACAAGTCTATTTTCATGCAAGTAACTGCAGTTTTTATCATTCTAACTTCATAATATAACTTGAGATCTGGGATTGTGATGCTTCCTGTTGTGTTCTTGTTGCCCAGGATTCCGTTTCTTATTCTGGGTCTCTTCTTATTTGATATGAATTTAGAATTTTCTCTAGTTCTATGAGGAATGCTATTGATGTTTGGATTGGGATTGCATTAAATCTATGCATCATTTTGAAACATGTGGTCATTTTGCAAATACTGATTCTGCCTATCAAGGAAGAGGGGACACTTTTTATTTTCTGATGTCCTCCTTGATCTTCTTTCTCAGTGTACTGTAGTTTTCACTGTTGAGGTCTTTCATTTCCTTAGCTAGGTTAATATCTATGTATTTAATTTTTCTTGATGCTATGGTGAATGCTAATTGTCTTCTAATTACTTTCTCAGTGAGTTCATAATTGATGTAAAGGAATGCTATTGAGTTTTTTGGTAGGTGCCTTCATCATAATACATTGATGAATTTGGTTATCAATTCTAGGAGTCGAGTCCTTGGGAAGATTTTTTGGGTTTTTTTCTGTAGAGAATTGTGTGATCTAAGAAAAATGATAATTCAATGTCTTCCTTTTAATCAGCCTCTCCAGTTTGTTTCTTTTGCCTGGTTTCTCTGGCTAATGTTCAAAACATTGCAATGAACAGGAGTGGTGTTAGTGGAAATCCTTGTTTTGTTCCCAATTTTAGAGGGATAGGTTTCAGTTTTTCCCCATTTATTTTGCCATTGGAAATAAGTTTGGTATAAATGGCTTTTATCAGATTGAGATAAGGTTCTTGTATATATATTGTCTGGGGGATTTTTGGTCTTGAATTGATGTAGGATTTTCTCAAATGTTTTTCCTGCATCTTTTGAGATGATTGAGTAATTTTTGTCCTCATTTCTCTTTATGAGATGTATTACATTTATTGATTTGCTCATGTTGGAATATACTTATCTGCTTGGGATGAAGCCTGCTTGGTCATGATGTATGATCTTTTTGGTGATTTATTGCATTCTTTTTATGAGTTTTTTACTGAGAATTTTGTATCTACTTTCTTTAAACAATTGATGGCCTATAGTTCTCTTTAAGTTGGGTCCCTATCTGATTTTGAAATCGGGATAATAATAGCTTCCAGGAATGATTTTGGGGGTATTCTTTCCCTTTCAACTTAATTAATTAAAGGGTTTGAGGAGTACTGGTATTAGATCACCCCTGAAATTCTAGTAACATACAGTGATGAATCCAAAGTCCAGGTAAATCTTGGACTTTTCTTAGTTGGTTATTATTATTATTAGTAATTGCTTCAATTTCATTGCCTGTTAATGGGTTACTCAGGAGTTTTATATCTTCTTAGTTTAGTTTTGACAATTCATCTCTATCTATGAATCTATCCCTTTTTTGGATTCTTCAATTTATTGGAGTACAAGCTTTTTTTTTGTTTTTTTTGTTTTTGTTTTTGTTTTTGTTTTTGTTTTTCTCCTGTACCAGGAACCGAACTCACGACCTTGAGCTTGCCAGGCAAGCACTTTTGCCGCTGAGCTAAATCCCCAGCCCCTGGAGTACAAGCTTTCAAAGTAGTCAGTAAAATCGCCTAGATTTCAATAGTGTCCATTTTGATTTTGATTTTTTTCATTTCAAATTGTGAGGATTTAGGTTTTTATGTCCTTTTTCTGGTAAGATTTGCTAAAGCTTTGCTAATTTCATTTATTTTTTGACAACTTCTTTGAGTCATTGATTCTTTATATTGTATTTTCAGTCTCAATTTCATTAATTTCTGCTTTGACCTTTCAAATTTCTATCTCTTCTCTGGCTTTAAATTGTACTCTTCTTCTTTTCTTGCACTTTAAGATACATCATGAGGTTATTCATTTGGCTTTACTTTGTTTTCTGATGAAAGCATTCAGAGATATAGCCTTTTGACTTTGGTCTGCTTTCACTATGTCCCAAGGTTTTGGTATGTTTTAATGGTATTATTTTTGGATTCTAGAAACTTTCCAATTTTTTCTCCATTTCTTCCTTGTCTCAGTGACTACTTAAAAGTATATTGTTTCATTTCCGTATATATGGGTAATCTTTGTGACTTCTTTTGACATTGGTGCAAATTTTATGACTCTATGATCTTATCTTATGCATGGGATAATTTTGGTTCTTTTGTATTTACTTAAATATGGATTATGGGCTGGAACGTGGTCTATCTTGGAGGAAGTTTTATGTGCTCTTCAGGAGAATGTGTATTCTGGAGATTACCCTTAGATCCATTTGTTGAACAGGGTGGCTCAGCTTTGATATTCCTTTGTTCATACCCTGCCTAACTGATCTACTGTGACAATGGCATATTGAGGTCTACCTGAATAATTCTGTTAATGTTTACCTGATCTTTTGTGTCCAGTAGTGCTTGCTTTATGAAGTTCAGTGCATCAGTGTTTGATGTAAGTATGTTTATAATTATTATTTTTTCTTGTTAAATTGTATTCTCAACATGTAGGGACCTTTTTTGTCTCTTCTGATCAGTTATGACTTGAAGTTCGTTTTGTCTGAAAATAAGATAGCTGTGCATTATTTCTATGTTCTCTTGCATGGAATATTGATTTACATCCTTTGATTTTTAGTCAATGAATTTCTTTGCTTTTGTTTCTTTTATACAGCATACTGCTGAGTTTTGTCTACCAATCTGTGTCTTTTAAAAATATTACTAGGTTAATTGCTACCATTTAGATATATATAATGATCACATTTATCATAGGGAATTTGTACCTGTATATGTTATAACTTGATTTCTCTCTTTTTTATTCCCCTCCCCTCCTTTCAACCTTTTGTCCCCTCTTTATTTACAAAGTGTTATTCACTCTAAAATTAGGAACAAGACAAGGATGTCCACTATCACCACTTTTACTCAATAAAGTTACAGAACTATCAGACAGAGTAATTAGACAAGAGAAAGAAATAGAAGGAATAAAAATAGGAAAGGAAGAAGTAAAATTATCATTATTTGCAAATAACATGATATTCTACATAGAAGATCATAAAACTCTATCAAAAGACTTCCAGGTTAAATAACCACATTTAATAACCAGCTGGATTCAGTCACTGTCTTTTGATTAGAAAGTTGAGACCATTTACATTGAGAGTTATTACTGAAATGTGTTGATTTATTCTAGTCATTGAAATATTTTGCTATTGCTGGTTCTTGTTTTTTCCTGTCTTGCTGCTTACACTCCCTGGTATATTCATTTCATAAAAGTTTTTGGCATTGTGGATTTCACTGTCTCCTTCTAGGGTACCCTTGGAAATTTTTCAGTGTTGATTTGGTGGTCATGAGTCACTTAAAGTGCTGATGTTATGGTCTTTGTTTGTCCATAAGTCTTGAAAGATTTGCAGGATGTATCAGTCTAAGTTAAAAACTATTTCTTCTAGCTTGGAACACTTCATTTCAAGCTCTCTGGACAATTACAACTTGTGTTAAGAAGTTTTCTATATTTCTAATGGGTTTATATTTATAAATGATTTGTTTCCTTTTTATAACAGCTTTTAAGATTTTGTCCTTTTCTTGAACTTCTGGGATTTTATGTCCTGGAGAGTGTTTTTCCTGATCATGGCCATGTGGGGTTCTATAGCCCTTGTTTATTTGTATATTAAACTTTTCCTCATATTTAGAAATTTTTATGCTATTGCTTTCATAAATGATTTTATCTTTTGTAATGTGTTTTGATTTTCCAGTCATTCCAATTAATCCTATATTAATCTTTTTTGCATCATCTAATCACTACTGCATCCTTTTTTCATATTCTCTTGTATTTAGGGTTTCTTTGAATATATATATTATCACTGCATCAGCCCTATCTTCTACTTCTGACACTGTCTTTACATTGCTCATTTCTGTTGCCCATACTTTCAGTAGAGATTTTAATCTCTTGAATTTATCTTTGGTACCTTTTTATGGATTCAGATTCTTTCTTAAACTGTTCATGCTACTGTTTTATATCATTTTGCTTAGCTCAGTTCACTTTTCTGCTAGCTTCTTTCAAGTCAATAATTATTTTTTATTAAGCCTATTCTGCGTTTAGTTGTATCTTTGCTCTCACCTAGCACCTTATTGATGTTTCTTTCTTCTTTTATCATTTTGTATAATTCAGCTGTGTGGCTATTGATATCTTTCCCATCAACTCCTTATGGGTTAGCTTAGGAACAGTTGAGAATTTTGGAAGGCTTTTTGCTGCTTTGAATGCTCATGTCTCTCTCTCTCTCTGCATGTGTGTGTATGTGTGTGTGTGTGTGTGTGTGTGTGTGTGTGTGTGTGTGTGCGTGTGCATGCATGCTGAGATATGCATGTCAATTCTAATGCAAAGGATGTGTTGCTACTATGGAGTTGTCTTTAGTCAGTCTCTGGGTTCAGTTAACTATAGGCCTTTGCCTGTTTCAAGATCCAACCACCTCTATTAGTTTGGGATTGGGATGAGGATGTGAAGCATAATTTGCCTGGCACCCAGTTTTCTGGAAATGGAAATGTTGCTGAAACAAAGGTATACCAGACGTTGACAAACTGGGAAAACATATTAGTCACAGCAACCATGCCACTCTTTCATTAGGAACAAAATTAGCAACAATAATAGAATCAAAGACAAATGAATATTGATGTAAGAACCAATAAAAGCTATCATTGTACCACTCTTAGCCATAGAAAGTAGACCTATAATTACATTAACACAAATACAAACAATATTGATGTATAGTAAATATGCACTAAATCTAAAAAATATACCATTAAAAATAGAGAAGAATTAACAATATTAGTGTAGAATTAACTAAATATCTAAAGATGAACAAAACTTAATGTTCATACTGTAAAATGGATAGCATAGGGATTAGAAAAATAAAAGAAGTAAAATTTGAAAAATAATAAAATCAAATATGAAAAGTAGAGAAAAATCAGGGGAAGATTCTACTGAGAAAAAGAAAATTAATGTAATTAGAAAAAAGTAGTTGGAAAGACAAAAGAAGAAAAAAACCCAGGAAAATAAGAAAAGAAAAAGAAGCAGGAAAAAAAAAGAGTAAAAAAAAATCCCACAAACCTCCCCAAACCAATGGAGGAAAAATAAAACAAAAGAAAAAAAAGAAGGAATGTGTCACACAAATTCTTCGTATTTTCAAATGACTGATTTCTTTTGAAAGTCTACATTGTTGGACTCTACTAGATATAAGCCTTCAAGGCCTTTTTTTTTCTTTCTACACTCCTGTTTTTGTGTGTGAATGCTCAGTCTTACCCCACCTTCCTCTATGGGCATTGTCAATCAGTGGTGTCTACACTAAAGCTGTAATCACTCTGGGAGGTCCCACATTTCATGTCCCTCTCTGCAGCCTGAGTCATGGCTTTCTCCCCCTAGCTTTACAGCCTGTGAGTTTGTACTCTATCCCCCATTCCATACACTGTACACCAGACACTGCAGGCTCTGGCAACTCCTCAAGCCCAGGAGTATCATTGCTTATGTTGGTAGGTGCGCGAAGGAAACAGACTGCTGAGTTGTGTGCTAAATATAGGTAGCAGGACAGGGGGAGAGTTCAGAAAGATTGCTGGACTTCCCACCAGCACATTTAGACCCAACTCCCTCTGAAAGCCACATACAGCTGAGCTGCCCTCTTCAAAAATGGAGAGTTGGGCTCCTGTGGCTTCCCCAGACTTAGCTTAAAGTTCTCAGGAGGGCCTATGCCTAGCCCACACCTCTGTGCCACTGTGTCTTGTGGCCATCTCCCACCCAGTCACTGTGTTAGGCTGATACCGGGTGGGGGCAGAATCCTGAAACAAAGTTTCTCTGCATTTAATCTGTCTCCCAGTCTTAAACAATTAACCCCTCCTCAAAATGGCTGCTGATTAAATGCTCAAATATAATGGTCATTGCAATGGAAATCTTCTCCAACTCTAGCCTGCCTTCAAATCTACCCTGCCATATGAAAGGAGTTACTTTTAGAGTAAAACCCCACGTGTTTTTGCATCTGACAATTACCATGGGCTTTTCTTGTGGCTAGTGCTGCTGACCTAGTCCATTGTTTCTCCCTGGAGCTGCTGACCATCTCCAGGCTTGTGTTACTGATGACAGGTCGCCCTTCCTGGGAGCTAGGGTAACCTTTCCAGGCTGCTTCATTTTTTTCTCTGCATTGGGCTCTGTTTCTCCAGCTTCTAGGTTTGTTTTTTTTTTTTTTTTTTTGGTTTGTTTGTTTGTTTTGTTTTACTTTCCAGTTTTCTGGTCAGGTCCTTCACAATGTCTGGAGATCTACAATTCCTTTCCATAAAACTATTTCCCAGATGTGTTTATTTCAGGTCCCAAAGAGGCTATATTTTACTGCTGATCTCTACTGCAGCATTTCTACTACTACAGAGAAAGTTTATTTGGGCTTACAGCTTTGGAGATTTCATTCTATAATTAGTTGGCCCTTGTTGTTTTTGGTCTGTTGTGAGGCAGAATATCATGGGGACAGAGCAAAACCCCTCACCTTAAATAAAGGAGCTGGAAAAAAAGAAAACAAGGAGCTGGAGTTCACTATCCCCTTCAAGGCAATGCCCCCAATGACCTAATATTTTCTCACTAGGTCTGACCTGTGAAAGGCTCAACCATTTTACAGTAGCACCATCCTGGCGAATAAATCTTTAACAAACCTTTAATGTCTTTGGTGGACATTCAAGATCCAAACTATAGGACCCTCAAGTAGAAATCCTAGTGAGAAAACATGTAGTATTTGAAACTGGATACTATGTTTGAAAGAAGTAAAAGTTGTAGAAGATGCTGGAAAGAGAAATAATTGTGAATTGTGGAGAATTTTAAGGTCAAGTTTGAGCAACAAGGCTCTACTAACTGAAAATAACCACTGAAATTGAGGATTTCAGATTTTCTGCTATTTGAGAGTTCTGCTTAGGGAATGATGAATGGGGAAAATTGTTTTCCTATCTTAAGATACTCATTAGTGTCAGGGAGGTAATAATTTTCCTTTCTTGGAGATAGAGAGAATGTTAATATTATTATTATGACTTGAAGTTTGTATTGAATCAAATAGCCTTTAATTTTCTTATAATTACAAGAACTGTCCACCCCTGTTTCCTCAAGGTCATTTGTCCATTTGATATCTCAGAGAACTGTTCTATGTAAATAGGAATTCTAAACTTGAGCAGTGTGAGAAGCACTAGATCATTCTATTTCAAAATAACACATATATCTCACATTTTAAATCTTTTCCTTAGATTTTTATGGTTTTTCTTAACAAAATTCTGATTATTTCCAAGTAAAAATAAACCCAAATAATTTAAAGAAAATTAAACAAAAATGCTGAGAAAAAATTAAAAAAAATGGGCTTTTGATTGAAAAATGACTGCTTAATTTATCATCTCTTCTTCCTTTTGTGGAGACCAACCAAAAATACTTAGAAAAAATGTAAAAGCCTCCAACTCCATTTATTTAATCAAATCTTGCAATAGATATGAACTATTTGTGAAATATTTTAAAACCAACCAAATTCATGCAGTTTTCAGGTGGGAAGAAACAGAGAAATGAGAGGAGAAAGTGCTTGGACCTAGTAAAACCAGAGACTATCAACAAATATACTTCTTAAAGATAAATGGTGCCATTGAAAGGCAAAAAGTAATATTTTTCTGTGCAGCATTCATTGTAGGGACAGGTGTTTTAGATAATAGCCTGGCTGGTAACATGCTGCCTGGCTCCTGTATAGTTTAGGAAACAATGTGAATGGGGTTCCATGAAGAGCCATGAAAAACATCCATTTTCTTAGCTGTTTATTTTTCAAGTATATGTGAGGGTATGTGTGTGTGTGTGTGTGTGTGTGTGTATGTGAGAGAGAGAGAGAGAGAGAGAGAGAGAGAGAGAGAGAGAGAGAGAGAGAGGAAGGGAGAGAGAAAGAGAGAGAGAAAACTGGGCACAATTAACCTGGGTAGTTTGGTAGAACAAAATCATTTACCAAGTGTCTACAAGGAATTTTATAATAAAAGAATGATTTACATAGGGCAGAAATATCTAGGAGATAGCTACAAAATGCAGGAGGCTATTTCATAGGAATGTTCCATTGTTGTGAGTTTTAATGATATAATTTCTTTTGAATTTGGTGTCAAGGCTCTTCTCTGATAGTGGTAATAAACCAAGACAGCCACTCTAGGATAGCTCAAGTTAGGGTGGGGACTAGGTTCAGATATGTCAAGAAGGTAAGGCACAATGAGGAAGTGAAAGCAAAGCATATGAAACAGAAGCAATTTATACTTATCCAGGAGATGTTGGAGTGTCCTTGGAAGGGCAATGAGGTGTCCAGAGCAACAGGTGTTTAACCAGTGGAGAGGGGGAAAAGGGAATGGGATATATATATATATATATATACAGTCACACATACCTGTGCAACGAAGTATTTATTAGTGTCATAAGTCTTAGCCTTTAGGTTATTCCTGGGCGCTATGGATTGGTTGGTTTTAAGGAAGCACATATGAAGAGAGAACTTAGTCACATGATTTTGGTGTTGATCATTAGGTTTTACCACTGTCAGCAGCAATGCGGTGTGCCAAATTTTGAGTCTAAAGGAATGGGCAACAAACTCTAGAGCAAATGAAGAAGAGGAAGTGTTAAGTAGGTTATATGTGGCAGATGTGACTATATATCAAGTAACCCATGTTACACCAAATAATGGATGTAGAGGCCCCAGCTATGCTGAATTTACTGAACTGCTATCTACCAAACTATTAGAATAAATTATATTGGGGTAGAATAAGTTTCAGAACACAGAAAAATATTAATTAAATTTCAGTATTATAAAATGTGAGACAGACAGGAAACACAAACTGAATACCACTAACTCCAATGCTAAAACCTTCTCCTATGTGTTCAGTATTAATAAATAAAGCCATTATTAAAATGTTCTTAAATACTCACAGGTTGATCATGACCTAAAAAGAAATGTTATTATTTTCTTCACAGTACTGGAGAAGGATTTAATAAGGTTCTACTTTTGTTCAGAATAAATATCATCAGTAGAACATTAGGACTTTTTCCTTAAATTGATAAAATATAAGGCAGCAAGATGCCAACTCGCTAAACCCTGTAAGTTTTCCCTAGCGACTGCAGAAGCATCAGTGTTAGGTGCTATCTTTGCTGTGCTCTTTCATGTTGTATATGAAGTGCTAGATAATAAAAGTAGGTCAAGACCAAAGTCAGACATACAAATAATGTGTTAGGAAAAAATAAAATACTTCTATTTCTCAATGAAAAGATTGTATTCCTGGAAAATAAAAGGGTATCAACTCTAAAAACAGTCGTTCACCAAGATCCTTGAATTAAAAAGTGTGTGCATAAATCCGAATTTTCATATATTCCAACCAACCAGATAGAAAATGTGATATGAAAGCAGGAACAGCACCACTACCAGCAAAACCACCAAAATTTCTACTTCCCACTGTAACACAAAAAATAAAACACTAAGGAATTAACAAGCAATGTACAGCATAAAAGCATGAACAAATGGAAAGTTTCTCCTGCCCTTGAGTGGAAAGACAGTGTGAATGATCTTAGCCTTTTCTCAGAGACGTCCAGTTAAAATACAAACGGTTAAGGTTTTTTCTTTCTAAATTGATCAAGTGATATTAAATCTATATTTAAAAATAAAAAGAACCACGGACATTAAAATACACAATAAACACCCATAGTTAGTAAAAAACACTGACACATGAGCTGAAGTAACAGTTGAATAGAATTTAAAGGCATAGCATATTGACTGAATGATGGTGTATTTCTATCATAGAAAAGTATCTGATTATAAAAAAACACAAGAACAATCTCAGTATATTTTCATGTAGAAAGATGTTTAAATATATTTAAATAAAAAAGCAAAGTTCAGAAGATTGCAGATATAGTATGCTGGTCTAAAGGAAGGAACAAATAGGATGGGAAAAAGGAGATAAGAAAGAAGGGGGAAAGTATACATGCACACACAATCAATAAGATAATTGTACTACTAATTTCTATTAGTTCATTGAAAGGAACGGTTAGTGCTGATATTGTTTGATCTATTTTACATGCCTGTATCTGGTAATCTGAGGAACTGCTTTAAAGATAACAATATGCAATATAATAACCATTGCTAATTTCCTATCATCTTGTTTTGAAATTCTGCACCATTTTCATTGTTTTTTAAAATTCTTTTTAAAATTAAAGAGATCTAAAAAAATAAACAAATAAAGAGGAAGTATGTATGTGTTGACCAGTATATGCATAAAATGCTTTGGAATCATAAACTAGAAGTGAGCAACAGCGATTATCTGGATGGGGAGGGAAGTTCTTCATTGCATATTTTTTATGTAATTTGATATTTAAGTCTTATTGAGCAAAGGACTTTTAAAATAACTAAGTAAATAATTAAAAGGGATACACCATTCACATAGAAAAGGAAAAAAATGGGCAGAAAAAATGAAAAGAAGACTCATTATCCTTTAAACATAGAAACACTGTCTTAAATGAATTTTATATAATATAAGTTGTAGCACTGTGCACATTATACAGAAAAATCAGTGTATTAAATTATCAGTAAAGGTGGCATGAGCCCTTAATTTGTAGAAACAGTGTATGGTCTGTGCTCCTTGATAGACTGAAGGGGAAACTTCGGTATGGTTTAAGAGTTAATGGTGCTAAAGCTAGTACTAGTCAGTGATTCTCATATGAATTGAACTAGTTTTTATATCAAAAATTACTTTTGGGGGCTGGGGATTTAGCTCAGCGGCACAGCGCCTGCCTGGCAAGTGAGTTCGATTCCCGGTACTGGAAGAAAAACAAAAACAAAAACAAAACGAAACAAAACAAAAAAATTACTTTTGGTGGCTCCTCAGAAATAAGCATCAGTTATTTTGCAGAAGGTTCTGGGCTACAGCAGTGAAGATTCAGAGATCCTAGGAGAAAGATGTGCTTGATAATGGTGATGATGATTGGCAAAAGCTTCGTCTTCAGGCTTACTTAGAACTGGGAATTAAGATGCAGTTAAAAGAAAAGATACAGAAAGGCAATTGGGAACGGAACTTTATTTGGTTTTAATGAACAGTAGGAATTTCAGTTATTAGTGTTTTGAATGGAGCTCCCTTCATAACTGATCAAGTCCACTCATTTGCATTGAACTGCGTGCCGTCATGGAGGTACTAAAATAAAGGCTTTGGAGGGAAAGCCACTGAATTCTGGTACTGGGGGAAAAATATAATTTACATTGTCAGCCTTTTTTATTAACAAAATGGTAGATATCATTTAATCTGTGTTAATTATTTTGTAATGCATTGTGCTAGGAAGACATTTTCTCCTGTAAAGTTTCCAACAGCTTAATGACATAAGTATATTACTATCAGAAAGTTTAAGAATTGAAAGGCAGGTCAGAGTTGGATGCTCATTCTCTCTAAATTCACCTATTTGAAAAGTACAATCTGTCTGTCCCCCCACCAAATTTGTAATGCTACTAAAAGCACAGGGTAAATACATATGGCATATTATTTTTACTTCTGAAAAAGAGGTTCTGATAAGATACTCTGGTATCTCATCATTGTTTCTAATAACTAAAGATTAGGTTGGAAAACAGGTGTGAAGAATGCATTACACAAAACTTTTTGTTTTTAATTAACTAAGAAAAACTAGCACAAGTGAAACAAATTGACATATATATGGAACTATTTTTCAAACAACAGAATAGTGAATTTGGGGAATTATTTGAATGCTTCCATATTTCCTATTTCTCTATCTTCTCTTTTGTTCTTTGTGTATGTATATATATTTGAGCTCATAAGAGAAATCATGCAATATTTGAGCTTGTGTGTGTGATTTATTTAACTTAGCAGTGTGTTCTCAAGTTGCATCCATTTGCCTATGGAATGCCTCAAGATTAGCTTTAAGGCAGAGTAGTACTCTACTCTGTATAAATACCACATTCTGTAGATCCATTTTTTCCAGTGATGGTCACATTGGCTGTTTCCAAGATCTAGGTATTCAAAATTTTGTTGATATAAATACTGATATACATGTATTCCTGTAACATAATGACTTTAATTCTTTTGAGAAGATACTTGAAAGGAAATAGGTCAAATTGTAGCTTTAGTTTTTTGAGAAATCTCTACACCAATCTCCATAATATTTGTACAAGTTTTTACTCCCATTTTCAGTGTAGAAGAGTTCCTTTCCCCACATCTCCACTAGCATTTATTCTTGTTAGATGTTTTGATGATATCCATTTTTTCTGGGGTAAATGGCATCTCAGTGTAGTTTTAAGTTGCGTTTGTCTGATGGCCAGCGATGTTGAACATTTTTTCATACATTTATTGGCCATCTATATATCTTCTGAAAAGTGTGTATTCAGTTTATTGCCTATTTTTTGGTTGGATCTTTCATTGTAGTTTACTAATTTTTAAAGATTCTTTACATTTTGTCTAACTTGTAATCGGGGCCATTCTTTTAAGATTACGGTACACAGTGCATTTTCTATTTTTATTCTGTAATTATTTTATTAAGAAATTTTGTTTTCTGTAGAAATAAGAATGCTTTTTATATTTCGCTAGTTACATATAGTACATTAAAGTAAAATATAAAATATTTTGGTTAGACATGAGGGGAAGAAAGCCAAATGCACTGCATACCAGTAAGGAAAAATAAAAGCTGAGAGATGCAGAACCAGAATAATTCATGCCAAAACATCTGAAAAATTTTGAGTGAAAGAACTGTGATAACTTATCAGACCTATGGATGGATCCAAAGGTCAGCAGCCAGATTTATTGATATTCAAAATCATTTGAAGTTAAAAACTTAACTCTGTTTTAGATTGAAAGGAATGTAATCCCAGTGCCTATAGTAGGGATAAAACTTCTTAACAGAAGCTAAGTAAATGTAAATAAAGGATTAAAGTACTAAAGTATCACATTACTCCTGTTTGAGTTAGTATGTGTATCTAAACTTCAATGGGACACTTACATCCAGTAGGCAACCTAACTACGGCAGAGTGGGAGGCTAGAACTAGAAGTAACTATTCTCCCAGAGCCAAAAAATATTCTCATCACATCAGGTACTTATGGCTTAGTGGAACTCATTCAAGAATTATTTATTGATATCTATTGTATTCCTGGCATAATATTTTAAAAAAAGTGAAAAGCAACAAAGTATGGGCTCTGGTTAATGGTCTATCATATTGTCAGAGGAAGAGATGTTATTAAAATAAGTACATGCAAAATGAGAAAATTACAACTGTAGTCTGAGTGGTGTTTTGTGCCGTATGAGCCCATCTTAAGGGAACTGGCCTGATCAGAGAAGGCTGATTTAGATATAAATTAGACTGGTTTTTGAAGGAAGAGTGGAAGGTAGCTAGCAAGGACACATGGAGAAGAGTCTCTCAGGAGAGGAAAATTCATGTTAGATTGAACTATATGAAACTGCTACTTTCAAAAATAAAAAAATCATTGAACATCAACTATTTCACACAGTTCCTCTTATGCACTATTTTTACACACATAGCAATGCTCAAAGGACTATGGCTACTACAAATTATTTTGTATTCTTTCTGTGCTCATACTTCTTGTATTCCAGATAGAAGGGCCAGAAAAGGGTAAACAAAAGTGAAATGATGATAGAATAAGAAAGATCGTAAAGGGGTGAAAGAGTTTCTGGACAGGATGAGTTCTAGAGAAACCAAGTGCTCCTATTTTACATCCTGTTCATTGCAAAATTTTTTGTTGCTGATGGCTTCCTATGAAAGTGGTGGGGTACTCCCTTGTGATAAATCTCCAATAACCTGTCCTTACCCCCTCCCTCTTTCTTGTTAAAGGAAGGCACATGGTTGAATAAGCCTTAAAGGTTTATCTCCTGTGTATACAGTATCCCAGTCAGAGGTCAGTGTAGACCATCAGATGGCATGATGATACAAGAGGGAAGAGTTTGAATAATTAACTATTTTCTTCTGTTGTTGTTTGTATTTCCCCCAAATCCTTACATGCTCATAGGTGCGACTTTTCAGAGATGCTGTATCTAGGGTGTGTGACACTGGGATTAAGGATGTGCGGTACTAAATCAGTCCATTGATTAAAATTAGCATTTTTCTGGGTGTGGCTGAATGGACTTATTGATGACAGAAGTACCACCCTCGTTGGGAGTGGCACCACCCAAAGGCTTGTAGTGTAGATGGAAAACAAAGGGACAGAAAGAAGGCAGACTGCTAGCTACCTGCCTTGCCACGGACCTTTCCTCCTCTGCTGTGTCCTTGTGCCATGCTGCCCTGTCTTGGAACCAGCTGGTTTTGGACTAAAACCTCTACAAACTATGAGACAAAATAAACCTCTCCTCCTTTAACTTTGGGTGTTGGGGATTTTGTCCCAGCAATGAGAAAAGTAAACTAAGACAGCTTCTAAATGAAATTTGTTGGAACTGATCAAGATTATTTGTCTCAGAATTTATCATAGACAACTGGAGTCTTGCAGAGGTGGGGAAGTTTTCTTTTTGTTACGAATAAGGAAATGAAGAGTCAGAGTCACATGTGTGCTAGCTGTAGACTTACGTGGCAATGATTTCCTTCTGGGATGTAGAAATTACTTTATGTATGTCTATTTAGTAATCCTGCTATGCCATTAGCTATATCTCAGATGCTGTTATTGATGAAAGGTAAGCAAGAGAAAGACAACTCTGACCTTTTGTAGGGAGGAGGTAGAAGGGATACTAAGAGATTTACACTTTGGTCCACTGAAAGAAAGTCAATTTTTTCTTTTGGTTCAACAGCATTATAAAAAAAGTTAAAATAATTCAAGGTTTTAAAAATAATCCCATCCATCCACATTTGTCTCCAAACCATCCCTTATAAAGTAAAATTTCTTTTATGTTCTACACTTTAGTTCTCGAGAAGGGGTAAGCAATGGAGGTGTGTGATGTGCCATTCAAACTGTTGAAAGCACCTATTTTCTGGAGACTTTCTTTCAAACCTAAGAAGTTTGAGAATAATCCTTTTGATTTACTTTATACTCACACTATGATCACGCATGTTTGCTGCTTTATCGCTCTCTGCTGATCCATGAACACCCTGCGGGATTCAACTGTGCCTATTTTCTTTCCACCTCCGTTCCTCCTCCCCTTGCTCTGACCTGAGGGCGAGCTAAGGTATGAACTGATTGTCTCCTTTCTCTGAAGTGCCCTAACAAACCATGCTATTCTCTCTTATTTGCATAGTGGTGAGGGGGCTACTCTTTCACATTCATGCTTTATTTTCTAAGAAATTTAATACAACCAGGTAACCTAGCTGAAAATTTAGACACTTCAGGAGGGTGTTAGCAGATGAAAGAGGTCAGATATATCTTCTTCCTACTTTTTCAATCAGTGTAATTTAGATGATGGTGTTAGTCACTACTATCACCATGGAAATAATACTGGCTAAGACAGTATTTAATGAGTGATTACTATGTGCGAGGCCCTGTGCTAAAGTGCTTTGAATAAATTTTTTTCTTGGAGTTTTACCAACAAGACTATAATATAGGTACTTTGAATGATCCCAAGGTTACCCAGTGGGAATCAGAGGAACAGAGAAATAAATAACTCACCCAAGGTGACATGGTAAGAGGAGCTGGAATGTGAAACCAGGTCTACAGAGCCTGTACGCTTAACCACCCAGAATTATGCAGCGTGGTGTTTGGAATGGAAACACTACAGTCACCTGGGGAGCTTGTTAATCTGCAGATCCCTGAGCTCTACCCCCAGCATATTAAATTATTCTTGGTGGTAAGGCCTGAGGATTTGCTTTCTAACAAGCTCCTGAGGTGATTCTGATGTACTCTACAATTTAATAAGCGTTCTGCATCATAGTGAGCAGTAGAGAAAGCACAGCCTTGAAGTGACTATTTAATCCATAGGAGTCTGTCAACATGGTCACAGTGAAATGACAGCCTGGAGTATTAAAATTAAAATCCCACTCCCAATGCTCATATTTGTGTGTAGAGTGTGGCATATCCCAGATGTTTCTCAGGGTAGGGAACAACTGCTCCAGAACTGTAAAAAAATAACCGCGCTTGTTGGTAGGAGTATTAAGGCTGGCTGGGGCTCCCTTTCTTTTTTCTGTCTTTAGCAACTATTACCAGTTCTTTCATGAATTAGACTGTTTCAGAGAACTGAGAAAGAAGGTAGCAGCAAAGACATTGATGGTTTCACTTGCTTGCTTGGATTCCTATGGTGGTCTTCTTTAGGTCTAAAAGGATGCACCACAATTGTAATGTGTAGAGAGTAACTGGATACAGCTGCTAACACCAAAAAGGTTGGGTAAAGTGCTTCTCAAACATTTAGATATTTTCTTCTACGTGACAGATATATCTATTGTGCTTCATGAAATTCAGTATGCATCCGAAGGTATGGTAAGTTAAAAACACTGAGATTCTGTCCCAGAATTTCTGGTAAAGTATGTTTAGAAGTGAGGATTCATTACGTGCATATCTAACCAGTTGTCTACATGAGATTACGATGCTGCTGGTCTGGATACATGACTCTGAGAATCACTTGTCTAGAGTTTAAGTGAAAGGATGATTTGGGGGCAATTTCACAATGCAGAGTTGAATGCAAAGAATGCAAAACTAGGACATTCATCTATTCTGTCTAATACATTATTGAACAGAGTCAAGAATTGTGCCATGTTACTATTTTGCCCACTAAAGTTTGTGTGAAGGAATGAGATAGTTTGGTAGCTGAGTGGAATGGTTCTAGAGGGAGAAATTGCTTCAGATGAACTTTTCATGCCTTGGAACCTCTTTGAGTTTCTACACTTATAAAACAGGAGAAACAAACAAAAAAATTGCCTAGCTAGTAGAACTTGTGCTAGAGATCTGTTTGTTTCCCCAGGTACATTTTGTGGCCCATGAAGCTGGATTATCTTCTTATAGTTTGCTTTTCAACTGGCTTATGCCCACGTGTGGTACCAGTAGGTTATCAAAATGCTCAAGGAGAGTGAAATAAGGCCCTGTTGCCATGCTCACTTCTGTCCGGCCTTACACTTGGCTGTGTCCCTCTCAGAAAGATCATGTGTTGGTGCTTAGTGCTTTCTCACAGCCATATATCCTCTCTCTGGGTTCTTGGAATACCACTGAACCCATGATTCCTTCCCTCTAGAGTTCAGGGAAATTTGCTATCATTAATTTAATGCACTATTTTTTGTTCAGTTCCTTTAACCCAGCTGCTGTTTTTGTATACACTATGTGAGAACCTATTACCCGTACCTCTGATTTTCTGTTATGACTGACAAGATTGCAGTGATTGTAGTGAGAGGATAAATGGCAGTAATGTAAGAGGTAGAAAGGGAAAAAAAAGCAGATCAATAAGTTATAGCAACTCAGCTTCTCCAGGACAGAAGGGTCCAGACTCTGGAAAACAACAGCTTGGAAAGGAACCAAAGTGAGAGGAGAGCACATGAAAACCACGAGGGAACTGACAGAGGGGGAAATATCAGGTTAAGGGACACAGAAGCGGTGGACTATGCAGCAGGAGAGAGAGACTGTGGCACTATCAGAAGTGGCTGGCTAGCTGCCAGCTTTGAGGCAAAGTGAAACTAACAACTTTTCTGCTCAAAAAGAACCAGCGAGGAATACCCGGACAAGGAGGATCTTATGCTGTTGAGGACGACAGGAAGAATGCATGGCACTGCTTCCTGAGAGGCTCTCCAGAGTCAACAGTTGGTGAGTGACTGTGGCACAAATGTCTGAAGACAGACATGTGAGTAGGAGCTGATAGGGACACCACTGTAGGGTGTTTGAACCTGGGTCCTGGAACAGCCTGTTGGCGGCTTCACATGGCTAAGTTCCCAGTGGATATGATGGAAGGACAGTCACAGGAGACTGCTGCAGTTGGAAAGAAGACTCGAGGGAGTGTTACTGAGAGGCAGGGACTGCTGATCACAGACTCATTTCCTTCCTTCAGAGGTCAGTTTCAGCCTTAGTTACACAGGATGGGAAGCTTACATTGGCACCACTGCTAAAGGGAAACCCCAAACAGGGTCATTTGGTATGTTATTTCTCAACCAGCCCTGACAGATACCACTGTAATGGTATAACCTGGCACTGCTGTAATTGAATTGATTGTAGAGGAATAATCTTAACTTAGTGGACAATTTAGTGCCAGTGAACTTGTCCACTGAATCCATAATTATGCTCAAGGAGAGGGACAGCAAAAGTTCTTAACACAAAACTCAGACTGGGTCAAACTCTACAAGAATGCCTGCAAACTGGGAGAAAGAGGTTCTAAGTCTGAGTTAAGTATATGAAAAAATGTTCAACATTTCTGACCGTTAGTAAATGCAAAGTAAAATAACACTGATTCCATTTTACTCCAGAAAGAATGGCAATCATTAGGAAATCACTTGAGTGAGGCAAAGTACAAACAAATAAAATGAGAAGGGATGAATAAAAAGGGACAAGGGGTTGGATCTCTTGTAATAGGGAAGTGGTCCAAGTGAACAAGAGTGAGGATTGGATAGCAAGGGAAGGGGAAATGAGAAGAACTATGATGTGCCATGTACAATACAATTTAAATCACCTAGACTCTTGTCTAGCAATCCCAATTAATGTAAACACTACATGCCATAATATGAGCTAAGACAAATCATATCAACAAATATGAAAAAGGGACAGGGAACCGGAGGAAGAGGGGGAAAAAGGAAAGAAAGGAAAGGGTTTTTAAAAAAGAAGAAAAGCTCTAATATGTACGTGTAACTACTCCCCAAGATGACTGTAAACTGCATGAATTGCAGACACATGTACTAATAAAACAAAATATTTATCTGAAAAAATGACACGGATGTAGACAACACACTTAGTCTCTGCTATCATCTAGTGAGTGCCTACTAATTTTATAACTGCTGTTTTATAATATTTGGCATGAATTCTCCTCACTGGTTGTCAGGTTGTTGCTAATGTTTATTGTTGTTTGTGGTGCAAGCAACTGCTCTACCACTGAACCAAATCTTCAGCCCATTTATGTTCCCACTCCTGGACAGATTGTCTGTACCTGTGGTACCAATCCATACATGAACAACTCATTATTGATCTTTTTGTTCTTCAGGTACAATTCAAATCACCTGGATGCTTATCTTCATTTTCCTCAATCCTAGGTACATTTACTTTTCCATTTCTTAGCTGTTTTAGTACATTTTCTATTTATATAACTACATATTTGAGACCAAGTATTATACATGAAACATTTTTATCATACAGTTCTAGAGGCCATATAGTTCAAGGATGAGAGGGTGCATCTGATGAGGATCTTCTTGGTCATGGGGACTCTGCAGAATTCTGAGGTGGTGTAGAGCATCACATCACAGGAAAATTACATAGAAAAGAGAGTCAAAATCCTTTTAAAATTGACACTATCAAAATATCCTTATCCCATTAAATCACGACCTAATCACTTTTTAAAAAAGTCCTACTTGTCCCCTCTTTTTAGTGTTTCACCGTGGGATTAAAATTTCAACATATTTTGCTAAGACATTGAATACAGAGCAAATCTATACTGTCAATGTTTGACTTTCATACATTTCTGTTTCTTATAGATTGATGTTCACTAGCTCAAGATCTTATTTCTACCCTTGTTGATCAAAAGTATTATTAGCTGTTATTCCCTCTTGCATTACTATAGGTAGCAAGTGCAGAACAAATTGGAAAGGAGAAGGGAATCTACAAAACAGAAAAGATGCCCTTTGATATCAAGGAGCTATTGAATTAGTTCTCATTTCATCACCTCTGTTTTTTTACCCTTTCATCTTCTCACACCAGAGAAACAATGTAGCATTTAAATGTGTGTGTCTGATTTATTTCCCTTAGCATATCATCTCAAGGTACATCCACTTAGGGTACCTTCCTGAAATAAATAAAAGCATCCTAAAATAGCAATATACGCACAACCATTTTTTTTAGTGGCACAGTCTGTAATAGCTAAATCTTAGAAACAGACCAAATGCCCATCAATCAATGAATGGATAAAGAAGATGTGTGCGTTTTTTTAATTCAGTGAATTACTACTCTGCCATAAAGAAGGATTAGCTTGAGAAATGTATAACTGTCTCTTAATTTCTGCCTATAAAAGAAAAATAAACTCCAAGTTGGAAAGCCCCAGCCAGTGGGATTTTTGTTTCCTGCCAGCAAATAGAATCTTGATGTTGTCTTCATGTAAGGATTGAAGTAAATTTAGTTAGCATCACCAGGAAACAGTCTAAAGAGTTACAAAGATATTGCTTTGACAAACAGATGCAGCTTTAAAAATGTTTCTGTTTCATTTGTATTCCATTATGGGTTAGTCAGCTTTCTATCAGTGAACCAAACTGAGACTGAAGCAATTTATCAGGCAGTAAGGTTTATTTTGCAGTAGAGAGGCTGAGGCAGCAGCATCAGTTTGAGTTGAAGGTGAGCCTGAGTACATAGTGAGTTTCAGATGAGCCTAAATTACAAAGTGAGACTCTGTCTCAAAGAAAAGACTGAGAAGAAAAGAAAGAATGGTTGATTTTGGCTCATGTTGTCAGAGCCCTAGAACCATGGTCAGTTGGCTCCATTACTTTAGTGCAAATGAAACATAAAGCACATTATGATGGAAACATGCGGCAAGTTAGCACATTATGATGCAAACTTGCGGCAGAGGAAATTGCTCACCTCATGGAGACTGGGAAGCAAAGAGGGAGACAAAAAGAGGCCGTTTTCCCAATATCCACTTCAAGGGCATGGCCAAATGACCTAACTTCTTTACACTAGACTCCACTTCTTCAAGGTTCCACTACTTCTCAATAGTGCCACAGAGTGGGAACCACATGTGGAATACAAGGTCCTCTGGGGACACTTATCTAAGTCATAAAAGTCATGGTGAGGAATTTCATAAACAAAGACTTTTGATACTGTTCATTTCTGTATCCAAGATATTCATAATGCTCAGAGCAGACTTGATGCTCAGTAAATAAACACTGAATTACTAAATATGCATGGTGGGTGCATATTTAGTAGAGATTGTGATTGATTATATTTATTCCTGTGACATGGGAGCAATATCGCAGGTTAATTCCCATAATTGTTGGTGGCCATGATGTACTGCCGTGGAGGGAAGATCACAGGAAGGTTCTGCTGACATTTTTGTCATTATAAGATCTAGGATAATGTTTAGGAGTGGCAGACTCTCAGAAACTTTTATATAAATAAATCAAGAAATTAAAGTGAATAGGAAGTGTTTTCTGTCTACATGGGATAGTATTGACTGAGAAACTTTTCACAACTTTGTAGACATTTTGTACCTTTTGTCCTTAAATTGCTTTTTCAAATTTAGAAAAATGTGAATAAAGACCTGAGGAAATGATCTGTAATCCTGCCATCTCAATTTAAAAAAAAGTTCTTGGTAGCTTTGCTGGATATTTTTCCCATCAGTAGTATCTTCCTTCTAGAGCTTCACTCTGCTGATGTTTCTCTGCAGACTTAGCTTGGTAATTGTGACTGATTTTCCAAATTTTCTCTGTTAAACCAGGATAATGAACAATACTTAAAGTTGTCATTTTTGTTTTAATTTACAAACCTTTAGAGCATTTAGTTCTGTTTACTGCTTTCTTGATATTATAATTTGCAACAACAGGTCCTTATTCTAAAGGCAATTTAAAGATGCCTCATTTACTGTTCTCCTGGGTGTGTTATTACTGTACATTACATTTCAGCTTTATTATCCTTGTCATCTTTTGACATATATGCACAATAGCTGATATTTTTAGCATGCTCTTTATATTATTAAATTGTACTATGTGTTTTACTTGGTTGATATGTTATTATAGATTCCTTTCAATTTATGTATTTAATCTCAAATATTAACCAGCATACATATTTTTAAAATAATAACAGAATGCTAACAAGGTAATTAAAAATATAAATAAACCAGAGTCAAGGGATTTTGAAGAAATTTATGACCCAATGCTAGTTTGGCAAAGAGGAAAGGGATTAGAATGAAGTTGCATTCTTTCTGTTTTCCTTATTCCCTTTTCATCCTGAAAATTTGTACAAGTCTATGAAATATTTTGTGTTTTATTTCTTTAATTAATTGATTGACTGATTGCACCAGCATATTTATAAAGTACCTACTTTTCTGGGAACAGAAAGTCAACCAGGTACTGGAGTTGCAATAGTGGACAAAGCCTAAGTCTATAATTGCAAATTAGTGCTAGTGCATCTAAGAAGAAGATCACAGTTTACTGAGAAAGTAAACAAATGATCCTGAACTAGATTGGTGACTTTGGGTTAAGGTTAAAGAAATTCTGTGGGGAAATAAAGGTTATGTTGAGAATTTAGGATGAATAGAAGGTGAAAAGATGTGTCAAAGTAGAGGAATGGCAGTGGCAAATAAATTTAAGTCTCACATCTGTAGAGAACATGGAAGATTTAGCCACTGGAATAAAAATGTGTGACTAAAATTCAGAAAATGGGGAAAGAAGTAATTGGTACATATGGCTTGACATAAAATTGGACGTCATACTATGTAAAACCAGGAAAATCATATTCAGGGCTAAGAGTGTGGCCCATTGTTGTAGTGCTTGTATAATATATGTGAAGTCCTGGTTTAGACCCTCAGTGCTGGTGGACTAATCTATACCATAAAAACAGTGAAAGGATGCCACAAAGAGCTTGATTCCATTCTTTGATCCTTATTCCATTCTGCTTTGCTTATTGTATTTTGTATGTTTAATTCATGGCTCTAATTAGGATTTTGTGGTGGTTTATGTGTCAGCTGAGCTAGGCCACAGTGTAAATACGTATTTGCTCAAACATTTTTCTGCCTGTTTCTAAAGTGTGTTTTTAGATGAGGCTAACATTTAAATTGATAGACTTTAAAGTACATTGCCCTATGCTATGGTTTATGTCTAGATGTCCCTCTATAGCCTTATATGTTCAAAGGTGGGAGCTGGTGGGGGATAATTAGACTATAGGGATGCTACAGCTGGCTTGCAGTTAGGAGGTGGGGCCTGTTTGAAAGAGACAGATCCCTGGGGATATGACCTGGAAGTTTATGTCTTGCTCCCTAGCTCCTCCCTGCTGTCTTTGCACGCTGACCCAGGCAGTTTTCCTCTGCTGGCTCTTCTGTTATGCCTGTTGGCTGTGGAACTAGCCTACCATGGGCTGAAAGCATGAACCAAACAAACCTGTCTTCTTTTAATTTGTTAGTGTTAAGTATTGCATCCCAGTGACCATAAAGTGGATGGGCTTCATCCAACCAGTTGAAGGTTTTAATAAAATAAAAGATTAAGTTTCTCGGGTGTGTTAGTTACTTTTCTCATTGCTAAGACAAAGTATTTGATGCCCAAAGTCAAGAGAAGAAAGGTTTAGGGGCTGGGGATTTAGCTCAGCGGCAAAGCGCTTGCCTGGCAAATGCAAGGTCGTGAGTTTGATTCCTGGTACCGGAAGAAAAGACAAAAAAAAAAAAAAAAAGAGAAGAAAGGTTTATTTGGCTCACAGTTTGTGGTGGTTATAGTCCATAATCTCTCTAACCTACTGGGATTAGGGCAGTACCAAACCAATAAGTGAACTGATTTGATAATTACACACATTTAGATCAAGCATCACACACTCTAGATTCAGCCACCTCTGAAAAAGCCCCCACCTATGACTACATGAGGCTTTCAGGGCACATCTAGACATAAGACATAACATTCTGTCTCTGCTCCGCAAGGACTCATGCTCATCCCTTTACGCAAAAGGCATTTATTCTATCTCTAAGAGTTGCCAAAGTCCTAACAGTTTCAGCCTCGTTCAAAAGTTCAAGTTGAAAATCTTCTGTGAGTCCCCACACATAGGAAAAGAAAGTTAAACACTTCCAACATTCAGTAGCACAAGGTAGACATTGTCATTCCAAAAGATGCAAATAAGGGGAAACAAAGGAATGGAACCAAAGCAAGTCTAACAACCATCAGGGCAAACATTAAGTACTGTAGTTCCATGTGCAGCATTGTTTACAACCTGTGGAAAGTTACGAACTCCAAAGGGCTTGGGGTGGCTTCACTCCTATGACACTCCTGGTGCTGGTAGCTCCCATGGCTTCTCTTTTGGCCCGCCTCTGCTCCTTCCTTACAGTTTTCTCAGACAATCCACATTCCTGGGTTCTCCAACTTTCTGAGGCCTCTAATGCACCTTTGGCTTCACACTCACAGCTTCACACACTGCCATTTCAGGGGCACAGCACCTGGGTTCCCAGCCTTTCTTCTGAAATCTGGGTGGAAGCCTTCCTGACACCACAATTTTTGCGTTCTGCATGCACCTAAAACTGGTATCACTTGGTTGCTGCCGAGGTGTGCTGCCAGCTGGAGCAGTAGCCAGGCTCCTTTTTGTTTGACTGTAGATGTCAAGTGTCTGGATCTCTGACCACACTGAATACAGTCTGAAGGAACAAATTCTCTAGACCACCACCATTCTGGAACGTGGTGTTTTGGGGCTCTCTTCTCAAACAAAATTCTTTCATTTTGTAACTCTGAAGGTGCATAGGCTGGGATCCTGCTGGTTCTTTGATTTCCTCAGGTATCTTTTTGTTGTCTTCTCCTGAAACATGTGGCTTTTCCTTGCTAGTCTTTTCAGCTACCAGTTTCTCCTCTATTTCATCTTTACCAGCTGCAACTTTACTGGAGCTTCCTTTTCAGTCAAACTCACAATGTTTTGAGTTATTCTGCTAGGCTCTTTGCTCTTGATTCTCAACATAAATCTGACTAAAAGCCCCAAACATTACCCATGCCACAATCTCAACATTAGACTGCTTTGAAATTTCATCTGCAAGATTAATTAGTCCACTGCTCTTAATGTCAGTCTCAGGTGTTACAAAATGTCAGTCTTAATGTCAGTCTTTGTACGTTACAAAAGGCAGACAAACTTTCTAATAAGGTATATCACACATTGTCTGGAGCTGAACAGCCAGTGCACTCCTTCTTCCCAGAGAAAATTCCTCAGCCTGGTCTTTACAGGGATCATTTCTTTCAGCATTCTGGCCTTCTGATCTCTGACCATAATCTCCCATCAAGTATAGCCTCGGGCATTCCAGGGCTGTCTTTTTCGTATCTCCAAATCTTTCCAAGCTCTTTCCATAAACCAGTGTCAAAGGCTCCTGAGTCACAGGCACAGGTATAGTAAGAACAACAACTCCATTTCTCTGATACCAGATTCTCTATTAGTTACTTTTCTTGTTGCTGAAACAAAATACCCAACACCCAAAGTCCAAGAAGGAAAGATTTATTTTTCTCACAGTTTGTAGATGTTTCAATCTATAATTGCCTGGCTCCAGGGCAGGGTGGCATGGCAGATGGGCATCCCAGAGGAGAAACAGTTCATGGCAGGCAGAAGGTAGCAAAGCAAGAACGAGATCTCAGCAGCTTCTTTATGCCCCTTTTATAGTTTAGGATATTGGGTTTGGGGTGGTGCCAAACCAGTCAGTGGACTGATATAGTAGTAATTACACACCCTTAATCCCCATGTCATGCACTCTAGATTCAACCACCTCTGAAAACACCCTGCCTGTGACCACATGAGGTTTTGTGGGCGTCTAGAAACAAACAATAACACCTAGGAAAGAAGTTTTGTAGCATACAGCCTTCAAACTTGACACGTAACATCAGCTCTTTCCTCAATCTTTACCCTGAAGATGTTGAACGTGCAGCCTCCATAATTTTGTTAATCACTTCTCCTAAGATCAGACAAGATCAGGCCAAATTCAGGATGGTATGACAGTAGATTCAATTTATTATAATAAATTTATCTTTATATATTCACATTCTACATGTAGAAAGTTGCAAAAATGTTTGTAAGCAATAGAAATAGATCAGCATTATCTAGATTAGACCTTGTTAAAAATGTTGTAGCATTAAAAGTGTGTAGCTCATGTCTGCAGATAATTTTAAAAATTCAAATATATTTTGCATGCTATTTTACACACTTTCAAAATAGTTAATTTTAATTGAATTTTATAAAATTGCTGATCTGTGATACATTAGAGATTAAAATCATAAAGAAACAAAAAATCTTGTTAATTCTCACAGAGAGATTGAGATGCACTGGTGTAGGCTGGTTGAGAAATGCTGTCTGGTGAAGGCCACCTGTTTAGAGATCAATACTAGGAATAAGGAAGTGATCACGTCTTTGAAAAAGAAGCAACATGTACACAAATGCAGAGACTACACTAACCATACGTGTGTGTGTGTGTGTGTGTGTGGTGGGGTCAGTGTGAGGCAGCTGGAATGAAAGGAGGAGAGGAGGTAGACCCTGAAATACACTTGTGAAACTTTCTTGGAGACCAAGACTGTCTGTTTGTATTTCTTTCCAGATGGCAAGAAGCTCTGGAAGAACCTTTGAAGACTTGGCCCTTGGACCCTTTTGGAACTCATTCCAGCTTTGTATCAATTATGAGTTTTACTGGCCCATTTCTAAACAAGAATGTTAGTATGAAGGTTTATTATTCCTTAGTTACCTAAGTGAGTATGTTACTTGGCAGAGAAAACTCTAATTAATATTTTTATAGTAAGCCAAAGCTAATTCACTGTTTACAAAATAATGTGCATTTTGCCCTCACTCTACTTCTCTCCTCATATCTCAGATGAACTGAAGAATACTATTTTATTTCTTCTAGGAAATAGAGGATACTGGTCAAGTTCAAACTCTTGTCAGATATGTATTTTTAAGGGTATTTTCATCATGATAGTTTATTAAAATGATGACTTTTCTGGATATTATTTTAGTTTCCCAAGAAGTTTTACTGGTAATATTATGGCTTGAAAAGCAAAAATTTCTATGTCTATGAGGAAGATGCATATAAAACCAATATCTTATGTACTTGGAAAAAGTGGTAGAGACAAATGTATTCACAAAAGTGGAATGTGTGTATTAGTAATACAATACTATGTTTCTGCAAGTTACTGAAGGGATCATTTACCTAAGTGAAATGGTATTCCTTTTCTGTTTCCTGGTGAGATGTGAATGTACAATATCTTAGACAAAGTTTAATCAGGTGAGTTTTTGTTTGCAAAGTACAGTGGATAATGTAAAATTGAAGGATCATTTCAGTAGGTCTTTTTTTGGTTCTTGCTGTGGTTATCTTAAACATGTTTTCTTTTATTTCCTTTTAAAGGACATTATATCTTGGTCTGTATTTTTTATTTCATCCAGTAATATAACTATTGCAAAGCATTATTCCAGTGAATGATGTAAGAAGGGCAGCTGAGTGGATGGATGGATGGATTCATTCATGCATGGAAACATACAAGCAAGCAAGCAAACAAAAAAACCAAATTTCAGCCTCATACAATCCTTTAAATCACATTCTTTATGAGAGTTAGCATAAATGTTATTCTGCAATATACAACTAGGACTAAAAGCCAATGCACTTAAGCAGAATCATCTAGAGAACTTTTATAACATAGTTGCTATTGCTGTCCTCCCTGCTACCTCCCTGCTCTTGAGTTCCTGATTCAGTAGGGCTGGAAGGAGCTTAATATTTTCCAACTCTGGCACTGTGCCAGGTGATAATGATTCTGGCCCTTGGACTTCACTTGAGAACCACAGATTAAAAGGACTGTAACAGCCTGAGAATGGTCTTGATCATGTAATACTTGATTAGAAGCATCCTCAAATGCTTAAGAAGAGCTTTAAAGGAGGCAGAAACATCTTATCTATTGATGATATTCAGACAAGGTAAGATTGAAGATAGGTATAATAGGCAAAGAGGCTTCAGGAAGATGGGGTAAAGGTTATACTTGAAGAATGCATAGCAGCACTGGGGAAGAGGGGCATGATATTTCAGCAGGAAACAGCAATTTGCAAATCAGAACAGGGGCAGAGCAATTTTCTCCCCAAAGCATAGATTTGTGTTTCATAATTAACACTGAAGGGATGCTCCTTTAGAGTTAGTACAGCTTTAGTTTAATACTCTTTGTTTTCTGTCTGTACAATCTTCATTCCTTCAACACCTATTCTTTTTACGGTGCAGCTGGAGTGAAAACCATCAGGGTTACTAAGGGGTTGGAAAAGAGTCAGGGCCTATCATTTTCAGAGAACAGAAATGTTATTATCATTAAAAATGTGAGTAGGCCACACAAAATGTAAAGTGGTAAAGCTTAGCAGGGAGAGGGCTGTTGTTTTAGTAAAGGGATAATGGAAAACTCTTTCAGTTGATAGCCTGCTGGCTTCTTTAACTTCCTGACAAGAAGGAAAAGATATTTTTCTGAGTTCTTATGAGTGCCTGAATCTCCTTCACCCAGACATTAAAATAAGAGTCAGAACATTTTCCTGAAGAAGTAAAAACTTGAATAATTCTTAATTAATGTAGGTAACTGGATCTGAAGATACCATTTGTGCATGTTTTTCTTCTTCATGTCCTGGCAAACTTCTCTTTCTTCAGACCAGGGATTGGGAAAGTTTTTCTGTGAAGTGTTAAGTAGGAAATACAGTCTGTGTTACAGGATAGTCTGTTGAAATTTCTTTGCTCTGTTGTTGCAGGGAAAAAACAATCATAGATGATATGCAAATGAATTAATGTGGCTCTGTTGCAATAATTCTTTTATTTTAAAGAGCAAGCAGAAGGCCAGGTTGGTCTATAGATTCAAGTTCTAGACCCAGCATGAATGTTACATCTTAAATCTATGTTGATAGCACTTATTTATGATTCCCTCATATTTGGAGTATAGTTTACATTATATATTATTGCAAAATGATTCTTCACAAAGCTGTCTTTTTACCCTGTGTGACCTTCTCTGAGGTATACAATAAATTTTATTTATCTGTGTTCTACAGTAGGACTTGGCAAGTATAGTGATGGCCATTGGCTATATTTTAAAATATATATATCATATAAACATATAGAAGATCCTTATATAGCTAGGATGAATTAACGCTAACTTAGTATATTAAATGCTTTTCTGTTCTTCAGATATACAAACTTTTTAAAATGCAAACTTTAAGTTACCATCTTATCATACTGATGACTTCCAGACTAAAATTTTTTGTAACGATACATTTTATTTCAGACTTACATTTATGTTTTCTGAATTGTGTTATGCTAGTCAGATGTACACAGATATACTATAGGCAGTGAAACTCTACTAATTAAAGATTGGACATTAGTCACTTATAAAGTAACTCTATAAACTGGGACATTCTATTTAAAAGAACACAGATTTAAATTAAGATTTATTCATGTTACTTAATATGTTGTAACTGGATAAAGGTAATTTATTATTGATAAATAATTTACAGTAAAATAAAAATCTTTAAAAAATGTATATTTAAAAAATATTTGCAGTACTGGGACTTGAATTTAGGACCTCATGGATGCAAGGAAAATACTCTACCATGGAGCTACATCATCAGTTCCTAGTACATTGTCATGCAGGTACTAAAATTGTCATCATAATTGTTATCCTAAAGTGCTCTTTTGTTTTTATTATTTTTGTTTTACATGCTTCTTGTAAAACTTTATAACTGTTATCTGTTAACATTCTACAGGAGTATGAATTCTAATGGGCAAGTTAACTAGTTTTAGTATACATTATAGGCCATTATCTACATTACACTTTTAAATGTCCTGATATTGAGATAGTATTATAATTGGATTATAGGAGTTAAGATTAAGACCTATTCCTGATATTTTAAAACTAGTGTACCTAACTTTCTGGGTTCACCAACTAAGGCTTGGTGACTAAAGGTAAGGAACTTAAAAGGGCTAAGAGGACAACCAATATTTTGGTCCTTGCCATACAAGATCATCCAGGACCCAGGGCACGACAAGGTTCCTCTAAATGGACCCTGAAACTCTGGCAAGTCAACCAATTACCTGAGCAGTGGGATTGTTGGATCCCAGAGGACAGTAGCCAGCCAATGTTCATTCTACAAAAATGAGAGTCACTAAAGTGGTGAATGTCTCCACACCTCTAAAAACACGTTATGTGGTTAAGCAAGACCATCACCCACCCTAGGAGATAACTCAACTTGTTAAAAAAATGGGAAGAACTAAAAGACTTCTCTTAAAGGACCAAAAGTAACCCCTGAGGAACCTTAACTGACCTTGACATATAAATATAGCTTCATTTAAATTAAGTAGGTCTTATTATACTAATTATATTCTTCACCTCTACTAGTAAGTCAACATTGTTATTTTGTTGTATATTAAAGTATCCTGAGATAGAATAGGAAAAAATAGGTTACAGATACAAATCCTGTCAAACATCCCTTAGGTCTCTAAACACACAATAAGCCTGGGCCATTTCTTTTTACCTGTAAATAGACTTGGGATATTCTTTTACTTGTAAATGGGCCTTTTGTACTTGTGTTTAGACCATCCTTATTTGCCTGCAAATGGGACTCACTCTATTTCATTGAGAGGTACTTTTAAAATACTGCTTAATAAATTGTCCTTTTTTTTTTTTTTTTTGGTTTTTCTCCGGTACCAGGAACCGAACTCACGACCTTGCGCTTGCCAGGCAGGTGCTTTGCCGCTGAGCCAAATCCCCAGCCCCAAAATACTGCTTAATAAATACCTCTAGTTCTCCTACTGATGCTTCCTGAAAATTCTTTTATGGGAGCAACATGCCCTATGGTTGAAGTGAGTCAAGGTTCCCCACTGTTGTTTTAGGGAACTCCTTAGACTCTTTCCAGTGACATATTTTTGTGTGAAAATTTGGCTTTTCATGTGTAGGTCTACTTATAGAATGAGAAAACAAATATAAATATTCCAACTGTAAAACTTTATTACTTTTGTGGCATAAAATAACTTTCTGTTATCTATTTCAAATTTTATGTTTATATTATCTAGAGCTATGTCCAAGTCAACTCCAGCACTTTTCACTATTATCTGGGCTTGGTTCTCAAAGTTTTCTTGATAAAAATGGCTACTAATGATTATTTTCATTGTCCTAACTATCCTTGTCTTTGGCCCTTGCCAGTGCAATTATCTTCTCCAGTTTACTTCTTCCAAAGTCCAGTGGTTTTCAATGACACATGCCTGAATGTTGCATCGACATTTTGCACAACCCTATTTAGAGGTTGTTGCTCAATTTCAATCCCAGTCACCAGCCTAAGAAAATAGACCATCCACCCTTAACAATCAGCAAACTCAGTGGGTCCCTAAAAATGACCCCTCTTAGCTCACCAACTGGAAGAATTTAGGGGTATGACCACTTGTCTTTTCTCAAATATTTGATTTTCATGGCTTATCAGGAGGAAATGTAGTCACTAACCAATGACAACAGAAAAGGATCAGAACTTTTAACAACCAAACTTCATGAAAACCTTAACAGAGGACTCCAGTTGAAGACATCTTGCTCTAAGTAGGAAGTCTTGTAAGACAGCATCAAACTTTGATGTAAGGCCTATTCACTTCTCCCAAAGAGTCCCAACCCACCTTCTTTAAAACATGTATAGAAAGACTTAATCTCCTTAAGTAAAGCTAAATCCTTTCTGCCAGCCAGAGGAGACTAGCCTTGTGGGAACTAGCACTGTAAAAACATATAACTTATAAACAAAAAGTGTATAAACAGAAAACATATAAAACATATAAATATAGCTTTAAACTCAATTTATGTGCTCCTGGAAGATCTGCAAGGTTTTAAATGGTCCAAGAAGAAGATATTCTTTAGACAATCACATTTGCTACCTAGACATTTTTCCAAATCCTCAAACCCTCATAAAATCCACAGTCTCTCACCCTGACTGATTCCTGTTTTGGTAATTCACTTGCTGTCCCCTGTGCAGCACTTCCTGATCTAAAAAAACTCTAGTCTTTCCCACATTCCTTGTCTACTATTAGCTTCTTTTATAGACCCACCCATGGGCCCTGCTGTACAGGATCTCCTACAGCAGCAAATATGACACAAGGATTTATTGGGTTGTTGCATAAGACAGTGGAAGAATGTATTCTCCAAAACATGGTTGCAGCATTATTTCTAAATCTGTATTTCCAGAACCATGCCACTTCCCATTCAGTTCTCCTTTCCTTAAGCCTAGTTTGTACTGCCTCAGCTAATAGAAACTGACAGAAATCGTAGTGTCTGATGTTATACAAGTGTAGGTAGCTTCCACTTGGGTCTTTACCTTTATCTTTAGTATTCACATCCTTGGATACTAAGATGAGAGGCTAAATAGCTGTAAATGGGGTGAGACTACCTAGAGCAGTCTACCTGCAAAAGTCCCAAGACTCCGTAGTTGACAGTTCTCATCAGCCTCCAACATGCAGGCAGAGAGGCCATCCAGGCTCTCACGGAGCCAAATCCAGTTAGATGCCTGTGTAGGGAAATAAAATTTTACTGGGTTATAACCTAATCTATTCATTTGTATATTACCAATGACTTCTCCTGTACTAAAAAGCAGAAATGAGTAGTCATGACAGAGACGACTGTATGCATGGCCCGCAAATCCAAGAATACTCATTGTCTGAATTTTTACAGAAAAATTACCTGTGTCCTGATTCCCAGATTTCAGTTATTTTACTGAGGCATCAGGCATTTGGATCAGAGAGAGCCATGCCTGCTGTGCACTGTCTGAGTTTCTTATCTGTAGAATTCATTAGCATATAACATGGTTGGTTTATAATACGGTGCTTGAGAATAATTTTATATAATCAGAGAACTTTGGAACACGGGTTCAGTGCTTGGGAAAATTAAAGGTTGTGTTTGTTAACATGCCTAAAGATCTAATTCTACTTTCTTCCCATTGTCTCCTTTCCCCAGCACATGCCTCCGTTCCAGAGCTTTGTGGTTATTGTAGTCCACCTAAGATTAAGGAAGAAGATCATGTATTCTCCTTTGGTGGTATGGATATTAAATTATATTTCACTTCTAGAAAGCAAAAGTTACTTACAGGTATCCTGATTAGCCTTAAAAAATTAGAATGTTGTACCCATGTAGGAGAACTTTTGTTGCAACTGTTTTGTTTCCAGATCTGTTAAACCATGAAGTCTCTTTTCACAATTATGCTCTGTTTCTCAACCCTGGTAAGAATCTTTAAAGAACCAGTGGCAGCCTCCATTCTCACAGCATTGGTAACTGTGGCCCATCTTTTGCTCAGCTGGAGGTGTCATTAAAATATCCAGAAACACACTCTGGATGCTATCCTTTTGCCATTTATCAAAATGAAAGGTTTTCATGAAAAGAATTAAAGGGCATAAAATAAAATATATTATAACGCTCCCTTTGAAATGTTTTAAGCATTTATTAAAATAGGGCAGTTTGAGGTGAAAGTTCAGTGAGTAATAATCCATTTGTTTAACACTGATGTGATTCTTATTAAACATTTATCATTGTAGTGTCATTTCAGAGGGTTCTGGGATTCATTTTTCACTTTTTGCACATTGTTTTATAGTTGTCAGTTATCCAGGCACAGCAAATATGACATCTCCATTCTACACTTTTAGCATTTGTGGACTTATTTTTCTAAAATTCTACACTCTGAGAAATTACGTAGTGTGTGGACATTTATATAAGCCAGTACATTCACCATATCCTCAAAGTTGCAAAGGCTATCACAAGTTCTTTGATTCAGATTTTAGCAAGCGATGGTAAGTGGATATTGCTTCCTCATCTTCCTTGTCTTTTTATTCTTGATTTAGAAGACTAAGGGTTTAAGGGCTATTCTTAGAAAACTTGCCTTGAACCTGCCTTTCTTATATAAATTTAGTCTTCTATTTCTATTTCTATGAGGGTTAAAAAGTGGCAAAATATTTGTGTGTGTGTGTGTGTGTGTGTGTGTGTGTGTAAGAGAGAGAGAGAAAAAGAGATACAGAAAGACAGAGAGAGACAGAGAAAAACACAGAGAGAGAGACAGAGACAGAGAGAGACAGAGAGACAATAGATCAAGCAACCAAGAGAGCAATACACAAGATAGATAAATATTTATATATAGCTAATTGCAGTTGTCCATGAAGATTTCCATAAATGTAGGACCAAACTCTGCATCTTTTGTTACTCATGATGTCTAGTCCTGATGTTTTTCCTGTGAATTTGAGTTATCTTTGGGAGAGATAAGCATTGGGGAGAAGTATAAGGGTTTTGATTTTATGTAATACAAATTTTCAGTCCTAGCTCTGTTACTTTTTGGCTCTTACATTTTTTTCAGCTATTATGTTCTTCTAAGTCACAGTTTTCATTAGTCTATAAAATGGGGACAGCAGTGCTGATCTCGTAGGGTCATTGTGAGGATTATATGAGTTACAGTTATCATAGCCTCATGTTTGTCCTTGGTGTATAGCAAACCATGACAAATGGCACCTTTTACTAGTTTTGCTACCTCTATCAAGGGCAAAGTGTTCTAACATTTCAAAGAAAACATTAGGAAAAACTCCATGTACTCAAAAAGTTTCTTCTTTGTTATGCCAACATTTTAGCAAGTCATTTTGTTAAAGTACAATTTCTGGCATAAGTATTAATCAAAGTATGAATGCTACCAATGAATGTTACACGTTAATTCAGATTCAGATTTGTAACTACAATACTGGTCTCCAGGATCTCCATCTTGTTAATTAATTACAGATCTTGGGACTTCTCAGCCTCCATAACTATATGAGCCAATCCCATGTAATAAATATCATCTTCTATGTGTTAATATAATAATAACATCTATCTAGCTGTGTATCTACCCATCTGTCTATTTATCTGTCTTCTGTTGGTTTTGCTCCTCTGGAAAACTCACACGAATAGAATGGCCTTTACCAAGTGACTCATGGGTGTTCATTGGTCTGGACAATCCTGAGGAATGACTCATGGGCCACAGTTACCTTGAGAACAGAAGGCCATTTCTAGCTTGAAAGGCTTAGAAAGGTAGGAATAATAACTCCCATATGCAATTACTATCTGCCACTTTGGATGAAATGGAGAGAAAAGTGTTGGTGGAGTTTAGTGGAAAGGATGCCCCCAGGGATCATGAATACTTTTGCAATGTGGAGCACCAGTTTTCCTTTTCCACAAGGAAAGTGTACATATGAACAGTTGCTTCTGAAGGATTTTGTATGAAATCTTGCTTTTGCCTGGGTACTTAACCCTCCATGTGGAGTATGGTAGCCCTGCTGGGGAGCACTTCTGCAACAGATCACTTGGACACTGGATCTTCATCTTAGGCACTGCTTCTGGGGAACTGAGCAGGGAAAAAAATAAACATCATTGTTACTGTTGTTTAATCAGAGCTATCAACATTCATTTTACTGAGAGAACTTCTCTTGTTTGAAGAAAGAAAAAATATAAATTGACCAACTATTTTGGTGGGGGCATTGCAGAACAAGCACTTTATTGAAGAAATAGTTCAACTGTCCTGTGTAATAAATTTGTGGGAGCTTATATGCTGGGTCATACACCAGAAGAGAAGTAAGCAGGAAAATGAACAAAGAGTGATCAGTCCTGACACCAGAGGGTCAGACAAAATGCCCTATGGAATTCTTTCCTTATTCCTCACTTGCCCCAATAAGGATGTGTCTTCATTCAGTTCTAGTTATTTACTGAATGTCAATCTTTCATTCTTTAGCTTGCTTCCTTACATCTTTTTCTGCTACAATATGTGTAACCCAGTGCTAATGGAATTGTGGAAAGCAAAGAAAAAGAGGATGGTATCCTTTTGGGAAAGTCTTGGCACAAAAATACTACAATAAGGAGATCAATATACTGGCCTAATTCATTAGAATTGGGAATTTGCAGCCAGAAGGGATGATGAGAAATGTTCTCACCCCCTTTTAAATTGCCAAGAGCATTCTGGACAGTAGACAGGTGTTCTATTATTCATTAGATGGAGCTGTAACTGATTTTTTTAATTGTAAAGGACATGGTAAAGCCCACTGACATTGGGCTCTGCTTGTTTCTCTATTATATTGAACAGGATCTATAGTTAGCTCTGCAGGTATTTCTAGTTCTTTAACCCCAAAGTGTTTACTTCCACCTATGCTTTTCATTGGCACAACCTGCAGAATGGGCTAAAAATAAGACAGAATAGAATATTCACTTATTGACAGCCTGTTGGAGGCAGGAAAGGAGGGTGTGTAGAAATATCCCCTTTTATATGAGAAGAAAAAAGAATGGTTTTAATTACCATAATTAGAAATAATTAAGTCCTTAATTATGTTTTGGAGAACAAAGGCCATTGGTGGGGTTTCTAACTCCAAACACTTACAAAGGTAGCAATGATGAATACCCATGTGTAGTCCGTAGCTGCCCTTTTGGAAGAAACTGGGAAGAAAGTGTTGGAGTTTAGTGGGAAGACTGTCCCTAGAAGTCGTGAATACCTTTATAATTGGGAGTACCAGTCACTTTCCCTTTCCACAAAATCTTTAGCTAGTGGGCAAGTTCTTTTCCCCAACCTGCTATATAAAGCTGACATGAGAATCAACTTAAAGAATGAGTGGATGTGTGAACCCCTTATCACAACTGCCTAGATAAGTGGTCAGAAGATAGTATTGCTGCTGATTCTTGCTTGCATAAAAACTTGATCATGTATATTTCTGCAGCTCCTTTGTTTGTCCCCAAATTTCATTATGTCTATCTCACAAGTCAGCTTACCCTCCTTTCTGAGAAATAGCTAGAGGTATATCCTTATTTTTATACTGTAACATGTTCCATTTCTTAAAATATAGGTGACAGAAAATCAAAGTATAGATCAATAATTGCTAAGTGCACATGACTGAAATTTCTTTGGAGAAAATTTCCTTAGGCTATCTAAGAAACATTTGATACACTCTTTTGATCAGGGAACATGTAGCTCACATGCTGTCCCTTCACTTGTTTACACATGGAGAAGAGTATAATGAATGTGTCAAGGCATTCAATCTCACTTTGTGCAAATATGGACTCAGAATCTTTCTTAACACTGATAACTATAATACAATGATCAGAGCTGGTATTTTAACAGAGCTCGTTTGCAGTCCTTACCCTAAAGCTTGTCATCGCTTAGCATTACAGCATGAGTGGCTCTTTGAATCCTTGCTAACAAGACAGACAATGAAAAGCATTCCAAAGTAGGAAAGAGACAGAGTGTATGATAATTCTTGACTTGAGATAGGGTGGGAAGTTGCAAAGCATTCCACAGTGACATGATGCTCCAAAGGAAAAATGGCATTATAAATGGGAATAGGAAGATCAGGAAAACATTCTTCTATTTCTTTTTTTAATCTAATTCATGAAAATATGATGTTTCCTTTATTTTTTACAGCCTTGTTTTATTTTATTTTAATTAATTAAATTCATTAGTACATTTTAGGTATACATGATTATATTCATTATAGGAAATTTGTACATGGTACAATCTTCTGCTTCTTATTTGTCTCATAAATTGATTTCCATTAATATAAGCAAATTTCATTATAATTAAACCTTTCATAAAACCAGTGTCTATAAATAATATCTACTGGGTCAATAATATCCCTTAGTTATTGTGGGCTGATCAGGTCTGCAATCTCCTGAACAAGTGTACAGTGAAAGCTAAATAAAAAGAAGTAAATGGAATGATTTCAAGGTTCCAGGAGGGTCAAAGCCCCCTACAGAATTTGAGATTCTCTCAGGGCTAAGATGAAGACCTGCTCAGTAGATTAATCCACTGATGAAGTTAAAGCACTTGTGATCCAAAAGCCCATCATTAGTTTTTTTTAAAGTAAGTTTATTGGTACATCTTGGATATATATAATCATATTCATCCTAGGGAATTTGTACTTGTACATGATATATTTTGGTTCCTCTTTTTTTCCCCAATCCCCTCTCTTTTCAACTTCTCTTGAATTCCCTATTTATAAAGCTTTGTTTCCATTTTATCCTTTTTAATTATTTTCTTTTTCATTCCTTCAGCAGGCTGTTAACACAATGAATCATTTGGGGAGTGCTTTTGGTTGCAACCATTACAGCAACCCTAAAAAGTTAAAATTACATGTGTCTTTCATTACATTAACATTGCTCTAGTCTAACGTGTGGAATTTAAGCTGGGTTCAAAAGCCTCTAAAATATTTTTGCATAGAGTTTCAGAAGTCTGAGTGATGTTTTAAGATGTGTGCACTGTGTTATGTGCATCTACCTATGTGAATTTTTCTGAAAGAATTTTATTAGATTTTTATCAGAATTTGTGATTCCAAATAAAAGTATTAACAAACAGGATACTATTAATCTAGGCTTTAGGGTCATTCAAGAAAGGTCTTGATGAAGCCTTAAGGTGGCTTTCTTGAAAGGAAAAGGCCAGACTTTTTCTCACTTCTGAAATTCTCAGAGAGGAAATAAGGCTTTATTACCACTGAGACAAGATTAGCCTTAGCTAAGGCAATGGTTGAGTATATTGTTCATTATTTTATCCCCAGGATCTAGCATACATTACTGGCTTCAGAAACATTTTGTCATTTAATTTCCTTGAGATTAATGTTTGTGAAAAATTAAAGGTCATTATTTTCTGCATAAATACCAAACATTGTATGGGGGATAATATAAGGGTAGAGTTTATTTAAGAAATATGTTTGCCTTAGGTGGGTTTCTTCCAATAAAGGACTTGAAAAAGTGATATGAAAGGAGGTACTAATTTAATTGTGGAAGAAGTGAAAGAGACACAGGAAAGATGCAATTCAAAGTAGGCTAATGTTAATATAAAAACAGTATAAGATTAAAATGTCCTCCAAAAGCTCATGTATATTTGGTCTCTAGCTGAATAGCACTATTAGAAAGTAAAGAAAAGCCTGGGAAGCGGATCTTACTTGGAGGAAGTAAGTAACTGGGGGATGCCTTTATGGGTAGAAGTTGTCCCTGGCCCATCCTCTCTCCTCCCTCTCCATCATTAGATCAGCAACCTTTCTCTATCATCTCCTTTGAGCACTGGAAGTACCTGAGCATGAAAACCATGAGTAAAATCCCCTCCTCTCCTCCTTTAAGTTATGTGTGTCAGGTATTTTATCCCAGTAATGATCACCACAGAAAATGAGCAGGTTTTTCTGTGAGTTCTCTGGGAGACGTAGATCTTATCTCACCTTGGCTATTCCTGTGGTCACAAACTTCCCAGATCTACTTTCTGCCCTAAGCTAAAGTTGACTATGTCTCTACAGCTAAGAAAAAGTCTCAAGCTTAGTGTCACTGCCACATGCCATCCGAAGCTCACCACAAGTTTGGGAAGAGTGAGTGTCAAAGGGGTGTTGATGGGGTATTGACAGTTTCGGCTAGCTGTTACATGGAGTAGTACAGCTAGAAGTTAAGTTTGAACATTTTACCAGCAAGCAAGGCGGACATGTTTATTAGAAGATAATGGTCTCAGTCCAATGGAAATGAAAATTGTGCATGTGGGAATTTTATGAAGATGGCACTATGCTTTCAGTGAATAAAAGAAAATTAATATTTTTTCTATAGTCTTGATTTATTTACATTTAGACTCTTCCAAACTAACATTGTTTTTCAACTATTGTAATATGAATGAATACTCACAGGAAAATGGATCTTTGAGAGTTGTTGAAAAACCATTTGAAAAGCTGTAATTATTGTAAAACAATTTGGCAAGGGTAAGGTTTGTTGGTGGAAATGAAAAGCAGTTTTGAGGCCAAGAATTTGTTATTTTCCCACAAACAAGCTTAATGGAAAATAAAATGATTTCCTTTCTTTGGCCAACTTAAAATGTTTAAATATTCCCTTCAAGCAATAAGTGCAAATTCTGTCCCATTAATGAAAATAAAAGTAGTTCATGCCTTATCTTGACAATCTCAAACTTTTAAAATGTTTTTGGGAAGAACTGAAATACATATCAAATTGGGGACAAAATTGTTGCCTGATTGATCACAATGTTTATTCTTCAAAAATCTATTCTACACTACAAGCATTTAATTATGGTATGGGAGTAGAATTCTTTACACTTTGTTTACTGAAAGGAAATTAAAAGGAATGTGCCTCTCACCTTTGTGTTTCCTCTGATTGTTTTCTCCCTCTATACAGGGGATTGAACCCGGGACCTTCTCACTGAGCTACAATCACCAGCCCTTTAAAAGTTTTTGTTTATTAGAGACAGGTCTTCACTAAGTCACTAAATTGCCAGACTCAGATTCTTGATCCATCTGCCTCAGCCTCTCAGAGTACTGTGACTATAGGTGTGCACAATCCTGCAGGGCTTTGTTTGAGATGGGATCTTGCCATGTTGGTTAGGCTGGTCTTGAGTTTTTGGACTAAAGTACTTTTCCTACCTCGTTTCCAAAGTAGCTGCAGCTACAAATGTAAATCACCACATCTACCATCAACAGTTTTTTTCAAACTTAGGGAAACTCAGAGTCATCCTCTAGAAACCTTATTTTATTCATTTTTGGGAACACTCTGCCTTGAGTCTTTCACAGGCGCAAACGTGAGGTTGAAGTGTTTGCTACAAAGAGGGCTATTCAAACTTTTGAATTGACTGACTTCAAGCACTGCATTTGTAGAAGGCAATGGGGCAGAAAAATAGAAAGAAAATGACCAATAGCATTTTATTTTATTTCTCATTTATTTTCCCGTGAGCAAATTATAAAATGTAATTGCTTTAGTAATATAACTTTAATTTACTCAAATTAGAATGCCTGGAAACACTCCCCTTTCCTTATTTTAGTGAACTTTTACTGAAGAACAGCTAGAAGTATCTAAATAGTGTTTTGAAACTGCTTGATCTGCAGTAACAAGGTTGCTTGCCTAATGAAAACTCAGAATCTCTAGGCTTCTCTGCAGTTTATAATCTAGTTCTCACTTTTCTCTGTAGCTTAACCACATGCTGTCCTCATCTTTCCAACTATATCTCAGCTCTCTGGACCTTTTCCCCCTTCACTATTGTCTGTAAACTTTCTCTCCTCAGGGTATACCCTTCTTCCTGCATTTCCTATTTACCTGCTCTTCCCACTTGACCCCCCCTTCTATCTTCTGTTAGACTGCACTGTACTGTTAAATGGTTGTGTTTGAGACCGCTGTAGTTATATACAATCATATTACACATAATGGTGTTGCAGTCAGAAGTGGACCATATGTGATGGCCCCACAAGACTATAATGGAGCTGAAAATTCCTATCACCTAGTAACACTGTAGTCATCATAATATACAACACATTTCCCATGTTTGCGGTTATTCTGGTTGGAACAAATCTATTGTGATTCCAGTAGCATGAAAGTATTGCATATATAATTATATATAGTACATAGTATTTGACAATGGTAATAAATGTTCCTAGTTTCTATATTTATTTTGCTACACTTTTATCATTTTTAAAAAATGCACTCATATTTATAAGGAAAAAATGTTTACTATAAAACAGTCTGCCACATTACACCAGCTCTAGCTTCATACATCTCCTGTTTACTGTGTCAGTAAGCTGCATAATTTTTACTTGGGCTTGATTTAATCTCATGCGCCTTTATTCATCCTAGCCCTAGGAGCAATAGGCTATAATATGCACATACATACACACACCGTGTGGTGTAGGTGTATAGTTGGCTATACCACCTGGATTTGTGTAAATATGCCCCATGTCATTTGTAGAATGATAAAATCACCAAATTAATGCTGCATTTCTCAGGACATATCCCCACTGTTAAGTGACTTGGCTGTAGTTATTTGTAGAGCAATTTATGTAAAATTTGTGTTTTTCCTCTACAACGATCTTTTTATGGAAAATCCATACCAGTGAGTGACACAACTGTTGACATCTAATAGACAATAAATATTTTGTAAATAATTGAACAAAAGATGCCTTGAGACAATTGATCCATTTGTTTACTTGGGTTGTGACATAAAAACAGTGTCTCACTTTTAAAGCGAAAGGATGAAGAGTTCCACCATATAATAAAGTTCCCATTTGCCCATGAGGGAAAGTATCACAAGGTTTTTCCTTCCCATCCATCTTTGGTGTTTGGATTAATGGCCAAATTCTTCACTTTGTAATTGTCTAAGTATCTTGTTTTACTTTAGCTACATGTGCATAGCACTGTGTCATCCTTGTGTGGCACAATACCTGTCATATAAAGTTTCTTGAATGAATGAAAAAGAAACCAAAATAATTTCTTTTTAAAAATGTATATATCATTTACAGATAGGACTATTTTCTGAGAATTTTGCAAGTGTTAGTTTAGATCAAGCAATACATTACTGATATACTTTCATGTGTTCTCAAGGCAAAGAGTGTTTGTTTCAGGAGTTCATGTCTAGGATTTCCACATCATCACCAATGACATAGTGGTACAGACTCGACCATGATACATAATAGGATAAGTGACTGGAGAGAAACCACCAACGCAGGTTTCTTAGGTTACATTTCAAATACCAGTTTCTGTAGCTCTCATATTCCCTGGCCTTCTCTTTAACTTCCACGTTTTGACTTCATAAGCTTGTTTTTACTACGGTGACTTTGTATATGCTGTTCTATCACTGTAAGGCTTGCTGTTCTCATCATTGCCCACGTCGTTCCTACTCACATTTACATCTTAGCTAAGCCATCAGTTATATGAGTAGAACTATGTCCCGATTAATTTTATGCGTCAACAGGATCACAAGGTGCTCAGACATTTGGTTACACATTGTATGTGAGGGCGAGATTAATATTTGAATCAGTAAATTGAGTCAAGCAAATTGCCCTTGGTAATGTGGGTGTGCTCATTAAATCATTTGAAAGCCAAAATGGAACACAATGTTTGAGTAAAAAGGAGTACCTCCCTGTGTGCTCGGACCTTGATCTCTTTTAGCCTTCAGATTTAGATTAAAATATCAGCTTTTCTGAGGTCTTGAGCTTGCTAGATTTTGGACTGAAACTCACATCATTCCCTCACTCGGTCCTCAGGCTTTGAGACGCAGAAGGAAACAGTTACGTATTGGCTCTCTGGGCCTTCAGCTTGCCTAGAGCAGATCTCAGGACTTTTAGCTTCTGCAGCATATCAGCCATTTCCTTATAATAAGACTTTGGAGAACCCTGATTAATGCACATGCATATATTTTTAAATATACTCTCTTAGAGCAATAAATTTTAGGACATGTACATTTGAAAATTTTCTTCCATTTGTGTAATTATTTTACTACATGAGATTCCCCACTGTGAGTGTTCCAAGAGGGCTAAGACAAGACTTTTCCAGCATTCTATTTGAGTGTAGCACGCAGCACTGAGCCCGGCATGGACATGTTTGATGAGGCACTGGGGTTTAGTCCTGTTGGTAAATGGAGACAACCATGGGACATCGGGTCCATCTCTTCTGAATGTGATTTTCATGGGACACTAGTTCAACCACGTCAAATTAAACAGATTTTTGCCCTAGAGGATTAGATTTTCCAAACAAAGCAAATGAAATTCATCTTTGTAACATAGGTTCTCTCCATAGCATTGTTTGTCACCTGTCCCTGTTATACTCTGCTCTGCATCTTATAAAGGAGAAGTTCCTAGTTCCTGTCAGTTCAAGCAAGAGTCTACTTGTGTCCCAGACCTCAATCCAATGGCATATCCCAGTTGTTCATGTATAAACGTGCCTTCTTGAGCAGACTGTCTGTTACATTTGCTAGTCCTCCCTTCCACTGACCTCCGCTTCAATCAAGGCCAGTCAGCATATTCTCAGGATATCACGCTAAACCTGTTACCTTGATTACCTTAGCTTTCACTGCCAAAGGTGACACTTCCAGATTTATTGTCCGTTCTGGAAAATAAATCTCTTCTCCAAATCCTGGTACTGCCCAGTATGGCTCATCAGTTGTGCTCCAAGTCTGTCAAAATATGCTTGAAATGCTTTATTTGTACCATGTTGTAGCAGTTACTTTGCAGGTCAGCATGACATTCTTTTGGACTCATCCAAAAAGAACAACATGTTCTCTCTGATGTTTGCATTTTACAGAATCAATAACTTTCTCCCCCTTAATTTCTACTTTTGGAATCTTAACAAGCATTGAATTTTAGAGACAGTGACCTTGTTTTCAAGTGGAGAAATTAATTACTTTAAAATGCCATAGCTCAAGGAATATCAGCAATCAGTTCTTGCTTCTGTATTATCATCACTTAAAATCTCACAAAGATGACTATCAATTTCCTTTAACAAACCGTCCTGACTTTTTAATGTGCAAAACACAGTTCAAGAAGGTTACAAGACAATTCTATCAAAATCACACGTGTCGGCGGTAGGTGATAATTAAATTCTATATCTCAGGATTCTACTGAAGACCAGACAGGGACCTCAGAATCTGCATTTTAAACAATGTATCCCAATGGTTCTTATTTTTTTTCCATTGAATACTGCTGTCAAAAACTGTCTCTTTCTAATGTTCATTTTCTCACATAGTACACATATATAGTAAGTAAAGTATAAGTGATACCTTAAAAGCAGACCTTTTAATAGAGTGAGAGAAAAGTATAAACAGAGGCTATGTTTGCTTGCCCTGTTCTACAGTGAGTCATTCTGTGCAACCCAAAGGGTATGAGAACTCATTGTTTTGTAGAATTCAAACTTTTACAAGCACCTCCAGGATTTCCCTTTACCCTGTTGTAGCAGAGAATAAATTCAAGGTGAGATGGATATAAGGTAAATTTTGTTCAGGGTTTTTAAGGGGAGATTCAGAGGTAGGGAAATTTAAAGGACATGCAGGGTCTTCAGGGCATTGGTACCCGGTGGTGATGTAGGAGATAAAGTGTCACGCAGGGCAGCTTTGTCGACCGGGGTTAAGTGTGAAGGACAGGAAGGCACAATAACACAACTCTTGCAAAACTGAGCCTAACTCAGTACTACATTTTGTGAGCACTTCTTCTCTTTCTCCTACCCCATATTGTGCCACTTAAAGTGTATGTGCTTAGAGTGCCTAGGTCAAATTATGAATTATTATCGCTGACCAGTATCAGAAAAAACACAGAAATAGAAAGTGGTTAAAAATTTTAGAGCAATTTGACTTTCTTGTGACTTCTAGTAATTGATGTTCAGTGTTTAACAAATATGGTTTGTGGAGAATTAGAACACTAAAAAAATTATGACATAGTTCTTCACTCTACAGAAGTTCTGCTCAAGATAATGCCTGCAGCTAAATTCTGTCTCCTCACTTTTGCTTCTGTACTAAGGGCCCAGGAATTGGTGTAGCCTGTGTAACTTGGAAGAGTTTCTTGGCTTGTTAGAGGAGACTGCCCATAGGAAAGCGCTGTGATAATAAGAGTGGTAGATGATCTCTCTGGGACTCTCCTTTGTCACTGATAAATTGAGATAATGGAATCAAATTCTCAACATCATCCTGTGGGTTCTAATTTTCTGTCATTATATAAGGAATGAGCTCATCCTTTCCTGAATGAAGCTGCTTTCTTCTGGAAAATTTAGGCTTATAATGTATGAGACAAATATTCGGACTACTGCAGTTCAGAAAATGTTTGAAGAAATTGCATAGTTGAATTTTATGCTATTGTTGTGTACTAGGCCAAGCCCATGGTCATGTGAAGGGAAATTTCTCTTCTTCCACTTCTCCCTAATTACAATCTGCTTACCTGGTTACATGAGAGAAAGCAAGGATGGCATAGCTATTGAGATATTAAATATGAAATCAGACATCATGTGTTAAAACCTAGCTTCTTAAATGCTTTTCTCATTGCTGAGACAAAATACCCAGCACCTGAAGTTCAAGGGAAGAGGATTTATTTTACTGACAGTCTGCAGATGTTTCAGTCCATAATCAGGTTGGTTCAAGGCAGGGTGGCATGGTGGACTGTTACCACAGAGGAGAAACGCTTCATGTTGGGCCGAAGGTAGCAAAACAAGCAAGGGGGACCTTAACAGCATCTTTCTGGTCCTTTTTTTCTTAATAGAATGCTCAGGGTGGATAGAACTCACACCATTAATTCTAGTGCCCTTGAGCTTAGCATTGCACCATGAACTATTTCAGGCTTACATTCTAGATCCACCCCACCTATGATCATATGAGGCCTTAAAAATCCACAATATTCTGCCACTCACCCCCAAGGACTCATGTACATTTCTCTATGCAAAAGGTATTTAGTCCATCTCTAAGAGTTACCGAGATCTCAGCAGTTTCAACATTGTTAGAACAGTACAAGTCCAAAGTCTGCTCTGAGATTTAAGGCAAACTCTTAGCTGAAAGCCCTTGTACAAATGGAAAGAGAGTTAAACTTTTCCATTATTCAATGGAACAAGATAGACATTTCCATTCCAAAAGATACAAATAATTTCAAGCACTGTACTATAGTGTTTTCAAATACATGCAATAATAAGAAATACTGAAAATAACTAATTCATTGACTAAGTAACCTGCTAGTTTAACTGCCCAAAGAAGGAAACACCCAAATTTACTGAGATTATCTTGTTTTATTTATTTATTTTTAATATAAAGAGAAAAGAACAAAAACAAAGACATACACAAAACAATATAAAAACAATAAAAATGATACATAATTTCAGAATAAGGTGATAAGAAATTAACAATGGTTGCTGCATTACATATTGTTATCTTCAAAGTGGTTACTCAGATAATCAGATATAGGCATGTAAGGTTGATCAAACGATGAAACATCAACTGTTCCTTTCAATAAACCAATACAGCTTAGTAGTATAATTACCTTAGCTATCCTATGTGTATATATATATAAATTTCTTCTTCTTTCTTTCTTTCTTTCTTTCTTTCTTTCTTTCTTTCTTTCTTTCTTCTTTCCTTTTTTTTCTTTCTTTTCTCCCTTGTCACAGTTGTTCTTTCCTTTTGAGCAGGTTCTATCCCTTTCACAATGTCTATTTTACCTTTCACATTTCATTTCCTCTTTCAGGTTCTTATACTAGGGAGACAATATGATGTTTACACATGCTGGTCTGATTTGTTTCACTTATGAGTATGGTCTCTGGTTGCATCATTTACCTATAAAAGCCTCTAGTTTATCTTTCTTTATAGCTAAGTAATACCCCATTGAATAAAAATGCCAGCTTTTTTATCCATTCCTCAGTTGATGGGCATTTGGCTTGTTTCCAAGATTTAGCTATTAGTAGTTGTGCTGTTATAAACATGGATGCGCATATATCACTGTGGTATGATGTTTTCTGTTCTTCTGAAAAAATACCCAGAAGGATAATAGATTAGTTGAATGGACCCTCTAATCAGAGTTTACTAAGGAATCTCCAAACTAATTTCCCCTGTGGTTGCACCAGTCTACACTCCCACAAACAGTGGAGAAGAGTTCCTTTTTCCCAGAAGCACTTCCAGTATTTGTTATTGGTTGAATTCTTGATGATGGCCTTTCTTTCTAGGCTGAGATGGAATCTCAGTGTTGTTTTCATTTGCATTTCTCAAATGACCAGTGGTGTTGAACATTTTCCCATATTTTAGATTGTTCAACTCAAGACATATTGAACTTACTGTTTAGAGACAAAGTGCAGAAACTTTCTTGGGGACTCCTAGGTGTCTAATTTGCTTTCCCATTTTGTTTCCTGGCCTCCACTACCAGTGATTCAGCATCTGGCTTGACAGCTTGAAAAAATGCCTGTGTTATCACACCTTCTCTGAAGTGAGTCGGAGAGCTGAGAGCCACATATTGGTTATCATACACATAGAAACATGTATTGTTATCACGTGAGGAAAATATGCCCTTACAGAAGAATTCTCCCCTGTCCCCGAGGCTTAGCCTAGAATCTCTCACTTATAGCTTCAACTTCACTCTCTCCTTCCCATAGCATTCTGTACTTCCTCCACCGAAAGAATCATCGTTTATCTGTGAGAGGAAGAAAGGCTTTCTCTGAATTCATGGTACTTGGCCTCAAGCCCATGGTCTTACCCAGGACATTTCCCTATGGGACCTGAACTCTTACAGGCAAAGCTAGGAAGAGATATTTTGTCACTCTGGTTTTTCTCCCTGTTTCTGAATCAAGCATAATACAACTGACCTCACTTGGCTGAATAGGGAAAAACCTCTTGAGTATAAGATCCAACACAAGACCAAAAACAACACTAGTTAGTATTGCAGAAAAGAATAGCCTATATTGAATTAATGTGTATGTATTTTTAATGTTTGTTAACTTCTCATTTACCATTTAGTCCATGATGCTAGATAGAATTGTTGGTCTTCTTGATTCAGGGAATAACAGGCAAAAATGATTCAACTAAGTGTTGTAAACTATTTAATTTCAGTTTTGTGTGGCTTGTTACACTTTTATAAACTCCACTGCTTGTCCTATAGGCTTTATTTTTTTGTACTTTTTTATCAGCACTCAAAATAAGCCCTAAATGCTTTCTAAGGATGAATTTAGAATTAAGTCTCGTCAGGAATTTTTTCAGAAAGCTTGTCTGATTAGCCTGATTCAGAAACCACCTTTAGTGAACTCTTTAAAATTTTCTAAAAGGAAAATATGAATTGTCTTCTGAGCATTTATTATGTTCAATACACGGAGAATTACAATGGCTTTGTTTGAATAACTGTGATTAAGAGTGATTTGTTGCTGTGGCCCCAGATAGTTACTAAATATTTGAATAAGAAATTTTGCTTTGGAAAACCCTTAAATCCAAGAGGTCCCAGAGGAATAAATGCTAAGATGATCTTAAAAATATAATTTATGATTTTATTGAACTTCCTGTGTGTGATGAAATTCCAAGAGTTTGATATTAAGTTAGAGTTTTCTAAATATAAATCAAACATTTCAAGTGGGCATTTTTTAATGCATTGATGTAGTTGGAGGTTGGGAAATATGAAACCGACCTACTGCTGGTTTAGTTTGCACTTCATTAAATCACTCTCAAATGTTAATAAGAAAGGCCTCCCCTTCACATGCCCCTTTCAGCAGTTCTTTCTGTCTCTCCATCTGTCTCGGCCTCTGTCTCTGTCTCTCTGTGTCTGTCTGTCTCCCTCCTCCCCATCTCTGTGTCTCTAGCTCTGTCCTATCTTCTGGGATTGCCTCTGTGCTGGCCCCAGGTGAGCGTTTCTGCTGAAATGACAGCCAGTGTAGCTCCGAATCATCCATTACAGGCTAGCACTGCTGAATCTTTACACTCAGAAGGTTTTTCCCACACAGCCTTAATGGCTGTTTTCAGAACTACTGACATTTACTAAGTCAGGGACAGTTCATCTTTTAAAGAAGTGCCAAACTGGCTTGGTAAATGGGACTCTAGGGTGGTCAAAAATGTGAATTCGCATTATAAGAAGGGGAGGCACAGAAATTCTATGCAAGAGGAGTACAGAGTTTAACTGGGATATGGTGTCGAAGATGACATTTTATGGGTAAGAAATCCTGAAGTGAACACTATCAATTCCTTGTCTTCTAAATGAAGTGCACTGCTAACGATGGGAAGGCATTCATAACACAGATAATGAGAAATGTGGCAAGATGGCTCAGTGGCTTTCTCTTAGTCTTAAAAATGACATGCGTTATATTTATGTCTTAAAAAATTACTTAAAATCTATCTACATAAATGTCTTAAGTGTTTGTGAGTGATGACTTTAACCTCTAAGTGATATATCTCCAAATAAAACCATATTATGGAGGATCTTAGGTAATCACTTCAAATATTATTTCTCAGCATTATACTGTATTATAAGGTTTTCAAATTAGTGGATGTGTGGGGAACAACTTCATTTGTGACTAGGATAATGATTACAGAGATTATACACTCTCCTGCAGTATGTTATGAACAACATAAAATATCTGAGATGTCTAATAGTCATGTAATAGCACTCAGGATTTTGATATGTGTTCCATCTATTCTACGGCTCATCTTCAACATCATAGAAAAGTCTGTTAAATTATTTACTATAGATGGCCTGCTCATGACTTCAAAATATTCTTATATCCACAGTTTGGAGAGAAGCATTCAAATAAGATCATTTTAGGAACACCCAAAAGTGGCACATATGTATGTAAAAGATTTAATGACTGTTTTTATGCTTCACTGATGATATCAACAAATTGTGGTAGACCTGGGGCTAACTAAATGTGTGTCTTTTGGGTGGGAGGTTATATTGGGGATTATACTACGAGCTTTTCCCCCGTGCTGCATGCTCAGTCCTATTTTTTTTTTTTAATGAGCTAGAGCCTTGCTACATCACTAAAATTGCCCAAGTTGAGTTTGTACTTGAAGTCCTCCTGCCTCATCCTCCCAGAGTGCTGGAATTACAGGTATGTGTCACCATGCCAGGGTGATTTCTTATTGTGTAAAGTGAATTTTCCCTATAGTTTAACTTAGTTTTTGTTAAGTTTATTTGTAGCCAAAATAATCCTGATATAAAATTCTCACAAGCCTGGTATAGTGGCACATGCCTATAATCCTGTTACCTGTGAGACTGAGGCAGGATTGCCATGAGTTTGAGGTCAGCCCGTGCTGTATAAGCAAGTTTGAAACCAGCCTGCAGTACATGGTGAGACCCTGTATCAAAACAACAGCAACAAAATTCTCATGAACAGGATTAGCAACATAATTTGTGGAATATTATACAAAATAGACATGTAGGGTCCCTTATTCAAAAGTTTTTAATAATTGAATAACTTGAAATACTGATATGAGCATAAAATTGGTCCCCTATATTGTATGTTCTGCATCTAAGAATTCAACTAACCAAGAATCAAAAATACAAAAGATAAAAATGTATCTATACTGAACATGTTCAGACATTTTTCTTATAGTCAAAATACACTTAAGCAAGTATTTACATATTATTTACATTGAGGGGCTGGGGATTTAGCTCAGCGGCACAGGGCCTGCCCGGTAAGTGCAAGGTTGTGAGTTCGATCCCTGGTACCAGAAAACAAAACAAAACAAAACAAAATAATACATTGAATTAGACATTCTAAGTAATCTAGAGATGAGTTGTTATATATACAGTAGGATGTGTGTAAGTTAAATGAAAACATTCTACCACTTTATATGCGATTTAGGTATCTGTGGATTTCGGTATCCTCAGGGTCCTGGAAATAATCCCCTTCAGATCCTGAATGATGACTGTATTAAACTAAATGAGAGATTCTCCTAAGTCCAGGCCCCGGTGCAAATTCCCAGGCTGCATATTCCTGAAACTGGCTCTGCCTAGAAGGAGTTTGAGTAGGCTGCTTATTAGCCAATTCAGAGAGAAAACATAAGGTTAGGAAGAAACTTTCCTTGTTAGTTAGAGTTGGTTATTGCCCTTTAATTTTTGAGCTAGGCTTACTTAGAGAAATTGAACAAAGCAAGACAGCACTAAAACAGCTGTTCTCAGTCTCATAAAATATTATGACTTTTTTCAGAACCAATTATTTCCTAGGTTGATGAGATGGAACAAACAAATTATCATATCTTAAAATGTCTATGTTCCGCTGCACGAGGAAAACCATTTGTATTCAGTTTTATGGAAACGTGAGTAACTTATGTGTTTGCCTCATAAAGCCTGAATATTCCTCTAGTAAGATATGAAAAGTAGGGGGCTAAGAGATTAACATCATGAAATCATTTAGGGTGACCGGTTGTAGGTAGATTACAAGAGCTTGATTTCTTAAATTTAATTAATTTTACTGGTACAATTTAAGTATAGACAATGATCACATGCATCACAGGGAATTTGTACCTGTACATGAAACACCTTGATTTGTTGTTTTTCTCCCATTCTCTCCTCTCACTTCAATCCCTCCTCCCCTCCTTATTCACAAAGCTTTGTTTCTATTCTATCTTTCTTTTCTCATTTTTTCCCTTCCTTCCTTTCCCCCTTGCCCTGCCTAGTTCTCATTTCCTTTTCAACAATTTCTTCTCATTTCAATATATCTTTTGTACAATTTACAGTTCCAGTTTCTCACCAGTGAGGCAATGTGTGATTTACACAGGTGTGTCCAATTCATTTCACTTAAGAGTATGGTAGGTAAAGGCCCTATGAACAAAACCCTGATCACACGGGGAATACTTCAAAGAATAAACAACTGTGATATCATCTTATCAAAAAGCTTTTGCACAGAAAAAGAAATTACCAGCAATGTGAAAAGACAACCTACAGAGTAGAAAACAGCTTTAGCCAGTTGCTTCTCAAGGACTAATATCTAGAACATTTAAGAAACTGAAAAAAATCAGATCCTATAAATTCAAAGACCCAATCCAAAAATAGCATCTGAAATGAATACACACTTCTCAGATGAAGAAATACAAATGATAAATAAATATATGAAAAAATGTTCAACATCACTGGTCATTTGAGATATGCAAATTGAAACAACCCTGAGATTCTGTCTTACTCCAGAAAGAATGACTATTATCAAAAAATGAAATAACAAATGCTGGCAGCCTGTGGGGCAAAGAGAACCCTTCTCCACTATTAGTGGAAGTATAGACTGGTGCAACCACTATGGAAATCAGTGTGAAGATTCCTTAAGAAAATAGTATTAGATGTCTGGTTTGACCCAGCTGTTCCTCTTCTTAGCATCTTCCCAGAAAAATTAAAAGCATCGTTCCACAGTGATATATGTGCACCCATGTTTATAGTGGTACAGTTTGTAATAGTTAGATCTTGAAAACAGCCCAAATGCCCATCAACTGGTTAATAGATAAAAAGATTTTTTTTTATATGATGGAATACTACTCACCCATAAAGATAGATAGACTTGAGACCTTTATCGCTAAAGAGCTTGATTTTTACACTAAATTATGTAGACTTTCAGCTATAGACATTAGCTTCTCCTAGAGTAGTAAAAGTTATTCTCATAGGAAAGTCAAAAAAGGAAAATAAAGCCATTCCAGACTAGATACCTTACAAACATGGAGGCACATATTTTCAAAGCAATAGATTGGCTCTAATGTCAGATTTTTATTCCCCAGGGCTGGTGATCAAATCCAAGGCCTCACACATGCCTGGTAATTGTTCTACCAGTGAGCTATACACTCTGTCCCTTTGCATTAGTACTTTGACTTGTGAATCATTATGCAACAGGTCTAAGTCAGTTCATTAACTAATTCCTTTCTTTGTCTTTGTTTCTTTTTTTGTTTGTTTGTTTGTTTTTCTTCCAGAACCGGAATCGAACTGACTACCTTGCGCTTGCCAGGCAGGTGCTGTGCCACTGAGCTAAATCCCCAGCCCCTTATTAACTGATTTTTAAACAAACAAAGTGTGGTATTTTTCATGAGAGAATGCAAAAATGGCTATTTCTTAATCTACAAAATCTCCAATGACTCTTTTGTATGGCAAGCAACCAAAAACTGTCTTGGTCCTAATGGCTATGAAGATTCTCCTAATTTAGTAGGCCCTGCAATGATCCTAACTATTCTTTTGGCATCAGTTGCCTGAGAAAAGTCAGAATGACTTTTACTGTGATTTCCACATATAAAGTTATGGTAGACTTTTAAAATAATATGCATTTAAGCACAAATATGTTCATTAGATCTACAGAAATTTTGTGATATCCATATGGCTTTAGCTAATGCTTGTGATAAAGGCAAGGCTATCCATGTAGAGAGAGAATTATTCTTCATTTTAGAAGATAAGAAGTGGAAGAGCTCACTTTTGGATTAGGTGGAATGAAGGTGACAAGTATGAAAGGAAAGGAGGCATGATTCAAGGGCTTTGTCTTGCCGATACTCACAACTTAGACTTCTTTGTTCAAGTCTAGAAAATTTTACAGATTTTTTCAAATAACATAAGTCAATCACTTTTAGAGCCAAATTTCCTTATTCATTATTCTAAAATTGACTTTAAGCTTTTGTCCCTTGCAGTTTATTTTTCCAGTGCTTTCTTCTTCCTAGACATTCCTTACTATATCATTTTCTGGATAGTTATATTCTTATATCTGTGAAGATTTAAATCATATGTCCCCCTGTAGTGGTTGATTGATTGTGTCAACTTGAGAAGTTTATAAGCTAAATTAAACTGGCTTGACAATTCTACACCCTAGGGTATAGAGAGACACCTTAGGGTGGATCATCACCTAGATGATATGAAAGGGAAATAAGGAAGGACAGAGGGTCTTCCATTCTTTGGAGGAGCTCTAGTCTTCACCTTCAGCTTGGACACCATCTCCTGGCTTCTAGTGCAGACTCTTTGGCTTCTATTTTGGATCCTTCAGCCTTCCAGTGTAGACTCATCAGCCTTCGTTTTGCAGACCTATTTGGCCTCCTGACATGGACTTGCACAGAACACTGCAGTGACTCCATACCTTGGACTGAATCCTTCAGTCTGCAGCATGCAGACACTCTCACCCACTTCCTCATCCAACTCTGTGGCTGACCATCATAAGCCATTCTTGTGATTTCTTATACATTTGTATATCTTGTGTTATATCTGTTTCTCTAGTAAAACCCGGATGATACAACCCCCATCTGGGAAACCTTGTATGAACTATTGCTTCTTTTGTATAGAACCTATGTTTTCTTGCTTGGAGACAATTGTTGCTTACATGTTCCCATGATCCACTTTGAGGGCGATTATCTTGTGTTACTAAACACAGTATAGACTTTTTAAAGAGAAAAACTTTCATGTATGACCATGGGCTCTTGGTTGATGCTTGGCTGTGGTTATCTAGTCCGTAATCATTTTAAAAAATTTTTTGATGCTTATATTTTAATGTGTTCTTCTTTGGCAATTCTTCTCAGAGTATAAAAATTAAGCCAATATCAAAGGCATAAATATTTGGGTGAGAAGATCTTAATTTTGATGTCTAGGAGGGGAATGTTTAAAAGAATCTAGTCAGATATGTAAATAATTTAATGGATAAGTAGAAGGGTAATTAAAATATATGCTAAAATTGGGAATTAGAAGACTAATAAGCAGTGCAGCATGATCCCATGGCACTGTACTTTGTCAGGATTAAATCCTCAGCGCCTGAACTAATGCTCACAAAGTTTTACTGAATTAATGACAAACAAATCAATGAATAGAAATGGTAGGAGCTGTAGATAAAACTACCAGTTCCAATTCATAATTTTGCAGACAAAAGTTTCTGAAGTAATAAGTTAAAGAGATCGGATCAGAATGTCTTTTCAATGATTTTGAGATCATTTCCATGCTCAGTGTGATTTCATATTTCCAAACAAAGCATCATGGAGATGTGCTCTGCAGAGTGTTCTGAAGCATCTGTGTTCTAACACACATTCTATTTGTCCGTGTAACTGAGATTTCATTGTTGAAAAAGAAACACTCCTTTGCATTTTATAGCCTTTTCAGTCCTTGAAATATTCCTGTCAGTCATTTCAGTCTTTGTCAGCTCATTCCTTTCAGGGCTATTTTAGGCAATTGTGTGGTTAGGTGTTAGGGAAGCTGCACTAAGTGGAAGTAGCAGAGGTGCACACTTGAGTTTGAGAGCTGGTGCAGCGCTGCTTCTGGCCAGCCTTGAGGAACAGCCATTATGTTTGAGGCCTGGGAGATCCAAGCCTGGGTCAGCTTGGATCTGGGTGGATTTTAACATTCTCATTTCAAGACTTGTTGTTGGCAGCTTGTGAATATGTCAGATAGATGTCTATTTAACTCTGACTAATAGTAGTAATAAATTTTTTCTAAAGCTAAAATTTACTGTTAAGTGTTTCTGTGGATGATAGATACTAGCTTTGCAATGCTCTATTTTTAGAATGGAGTCACTTTTATTAGAAGTTAGCTTTGAAGGGAAAATTTCATCAAGAATTACCCATTAAAGTTTTTTTCTTTTAGGAAGGTGCCCTGTTGGAAAAAAGAAAAAAAAAAAAAAACATGAGCAATATGTAGCCCAAGAAAGCCAGTATTGGTATGAATCATATTTCCTTTATCTGACTGCCAACTAATGTTGGCTTCTATTTGAGAATGATTTTTTTCTGAAGATATGTTTTCTTAAATTGTGGTATCACACACCCCCATCATGATCAGTGCAATCTAAAGCTCATTCCGTGGGATCTGCAGAGGATGTGGGTCTCACTATGTGCCCACTGAGGAGTGGCAGGGTGGTGTCACAAGTCTACAACTCTACAAATTCTTCTCCAACCCTCCCATGTCTACCTCCACAATTACCTAATTTGTTAAATTGGCAGAGAAAACCAGGCAGCAAATGCAACCCCATTGTGCTTACTTTAACTGCTTATATAAAGTCCCTTTTGCCATTTAATGTAACTTTACTCTTCTGCTCCAGGGTCAAGATGTGGAAATATTGAGGGAGAGAGAAAAAAAAGTTTTATTATTTCAATCATGGACCAAGAGACAGGAGTTGATTATTTCCTTTTTCCATAAAAAATTAAGGAAGCTTCATCTTTATATTGCTCCAAAGAACAATGTTTATGGATAACTATTTTAGAGAGAGAGTGGCCAAGAGAGATGGAGGTTGAGTGGTTCTGTGTCCCTTTTTGGCCGTTCTTAGGCAAGATAATGTATGAATTCAACATTTCTTGGTGTGTAAGTAGCCACAATATAGTTCCATGGGAATCCTTGTTACTGCTGAGCTGAAGGATAACAGTAAAAATGGAGACGAGACAAATGAAGACATACTATGTTTTGGTGTCTTTTCAGGTACAAAAAAGGCTATTAACGATCAACTCCAAAAGGGTTAAAATCTATTCTATTGGAGCTTGAAGAACAAAACTTTAAATAAAAAATTAGTTCATTGTACTGCCAGAGAAAAAAGCATTCTGAAATAGTTCAGTAAAATGTCAGTTCAGTAAATGCCCTTCGGTGGGCTGCTGTTTTGACATTCCTAAACATGAAATTTGACTTTTGTATATTATACAGTGTCTCATTAAGGGATCAACAAAATCCTGTTACAATAAAACTTATATATTACCGCCATCAAAAGTAGATTCCTCTGGTGTTTTAAACACTTATAAGAAACTAATTCCACTTTTCTAGATGGGCAGGCTGACTTCAAAGCTAGAGACACCCACCCACTGTAGGTTTCAGATGCAGGCTCAAAACAGAGCAGACGGAAATGAGATGCAAGGAAAGTGTAGCCAAAAAAGAAAGAGAATTCAATCCAAGTAACATTTGGATGGTAAGGACTTAAGCTCATTCTTATTTTTCTGTTTCTTAAACAGACTTGTCTATACCAGTAACCTAAGGTGTAAAATCTAATGCCTGGTTCAAAGTCCTGCAGCCATTGATCGTAGGGATCTGTTGGGTTCTTGCTGTACCCCGGGAAGGAACGGCAGCAAGAATGAGGAAAAAATGAACAAGAGACAAAAAGCTGGGATCAGGTGGTCTTTCTTTTTCTTTCTTTTCCTTTTTCTTTCTTTCTTTCTTTCTTTCTTTCTTTCTTTCTTTCTTTCTTTCTTTCTTTTTCTTTCTTTCTTTCTTTCTTTCTTTCTTTCTTTCTT
>NW_004955421.1:7464807-7580989 GCF_000276665.1 Chinchilla lanigera | reverse complement strand
TTCTTTCTTTCTTTCTTTCTTTCTTCTTTCTTTCTTTCTTTCTTTCTTTCTTTCTTTCTTTCTTTCTTTCTTTCTTTCTTTCTTTCTTTCTTCCTAGGAACCAAACTCATGACCTCACATTTGCCAGGCAGGTGCTGTGCCACTGAGCTATATTCCCAGCCCCAACTTCAATGGTTTAAGTCCTCGCTACCTGATGAGCACTCATGGTCAAGTCCACAGACTCTTAGTGATCCTTGCCAACATAAGGAAACTATCCCAGAATATAAATTGAATCAACAGATTCACGAAGTACCATTTAAGAGAGAAGAGATTTATTGATATATTTGTGCATAAAATAAATCTGGATATATATATATATGGATATGTATATATATATATCCATATATATATATAAAGAGAGAGAGAGAGAGTGAGAGACCATCAAAAATGTATATCCACAAGGAAAAGAAAGAAAATGTTGTATAAATATTTTAATACTGAATGTATTGGAACATCATGAGATTTAATACAAGTTACCTTTGACCTCTATAATTGCAAGAGGTCCTCAAAATGGTGGTCATTAGCTTCCAGACATTTATTAGTATGACAAACTTCTTCTTGCATATCTTTGGGCATTGAGATTGCTGCAAATGCATTCTCAATTTCTTCTCTAAGTGTTGGCAATGTAGTGGGTTTTCTACAATATATGACATCCTCTAGGGTTCCCCACAGGAAGGTAACACTATCTGTTGAAAAAAAGTCATATTATTTTTCTTTTCCTAAAATGTGTATACATTTATGTTGCAGACCCATATATATGTACATGTGTGTATATACATATGTATGTGTGTGTACATATATACATATATATATACACACATATATACACACACATATATATATATGTATGAGGATTTTTAAATTTGCTTCCCTTTTATCTTTTTGTTTTGTTTTGTTTTTCTCCTGTACTGGGAACCGAACTCATGACCTTGCACTTGCCAGGCAGGTGCTTTTGCCGCTGAGCTAAATCCCCAGCCACTTTCCCTTTTATCTTTAAACTATGATTGAAAGGTCATCTCTGAAGTTACTTTTTCAATGAGAATTGAAAGGTTGAAAGTTCTGCTCACCTATCTGAAGCTGTCACATTCGTTCACCTTACCTGTGCTTGTCCACTTCCTATTTTTTCTCCTTACCACTGATGATTAATTTGTCATGTCTTTTTATAAAGATGTTGTTATGATTTTTGTTTATTGTTTGCCACTTCCTACTGAGTTAAATGAAAGCAGAAATAATTGTCAGTTTTGTTTAATTCTTTGAACGTTTAGAAATATGCCCAGCCCATAATTTTGATTGGCATTTCTCTAATGATGAATGATGATGACCACTTTCCTTATTTAAAGGCCATTTTATATCTTCTTAATAATAATTTCGTTTCAAGACCTTGTGCCTGCTTAAAAAAATTATATTGCTTGTGTTGAGTTTCAGGAATTCTGGATAGTAATCTCTTATAGGATACATAGTTTGCAAATATTTTCTCCCATTCCATGGATTGCCTTTTCACTGTTAATAGTGTCTTTTCACACACAAAAGTTTTTAATGTTATTGAAGTTGAATTTATTTTTTATGGTTGTTGTTTTTGCCTGTGCTTTTGAAGTAATACCTAAGAAATCATTGCCTGATGCTAGATTATGAAATTTTTCCTTTTTTTTTATTTACAGAGTTTTATTATTTCAGCTTTTACTTATGTATCTTTGATCCATTTTAGTTAATTTTTGTGTATGTATTTTTATTTTAGTTAATTTTTATACAAAGACCACAATTTTCTTTTTTCTTTCTTTCTTTCTTTCTTTCTTTCTTTCTTTCTTTCTTTCTTTCTTTCTTTCTTTCTCCTTCCTTCCTTCCTTCTTTCTTTCTCTTTGTCTTTGGTTTTGTCTTTGTCTTTCTCTCTCTCTCTTCCTGCCTTTCTCTTTTCCTTTTTTCTTTTTGCATGTATTTAATTTTTTTCAATAACAATTGTGTAGAAGGCTATTCCTTCTAAATTAAAAAGATGTAGCACACCTGATCATTTTTGAGATCTCTATTTATTAACCTATATATCTGTCTATATGTCAGTATAATGATGTTTGATACTGCAGTTGGTAGTAAATTTTGAAATCAGAATGTGTGTGACTTCCAACATTGCTCTTCACTGCAAACTGTTTTAGCTATTTGGGGTTCACTGATATGAATTTTAAGCTGGATTTTCTATTTCTTCAAAAAATATTGTTGAAGTTTTGAGGGAGATTGCATAGGAAATGGAGAATGTTTGATTAATTATGATGTCTTAAGTATAATATATGTCCTGATCTGTAAATACCAGGATGCATTTCCCTTTCTTTCTGATTTAATTCCTCTTGGAAATATTTTATAGTTTTAGTGTACAATGTTCATGTTTATATTTAATTGTATTTTATTCATTTTTCTAATTTAAATTTTTATTAATATTTGTATTACTTAAAGAATTTTAATTGGAATATCATTTTACATATCTATGGTATTCACACATATCCATGTTGTACATTGTGTTTTTTCAGTACTTATATAAAATACTTAATGATCCGACCTGGGTAATTAGTATCTTTTTCATTTGAAACATTTATCATTTTATGTCATTCTTTTCAATCCTAGTGTAAATAAAATTGCTTTGTACAGTTTCCTTTCTGGATTGCTGTTAGTGTATTGAAATTAAATTTTGTGCATTGGTTTTGTATCCTGAAGCTTGTTGAATTTATTAGTTCTTACAAGTATTTACGTATATGTATAGAATCCTTAGGTTTTTTCTACATATCTTGTCTATGAGTGCCTTGATTATGTTTCCCTCATTAATGGGACAGAATACCCAATGCCCAAAATTGAGGAAGGAAAGGTTTATTTAGCTCACAGTTTATGGAGGTTTCAGTCCATAATCAGCTGGCTTCAAGGCAGGGAGGTGTGGCCCAGGGACAGTAAGTCATGGTGGCAGAAGACAGCCAAAGCAACAAAAGAAACAAAAGGGGAAGCAAGCCACTTTTCCTTCCTTATATTGTTATCAGGCTACCTCCCTTAAGCAGGTGTAGCACTCACAACATCTGGGTGCCCTTCTCTAGCACAGGAAGTTTACAAAGTGAGGACCCTGGCAACATGCTGAGTTGCTTAGTTATACATATGAACTTCTAGAGTTGACACAAGGTATCAACCATTGCAATCCATCCCTTGTCAATTTGGCAACCAGACACATTTCTTCAAACTCATCTCCAGATGCAAAGACATGCTTATTCCTATTATTTCACAACTTCAGCATGGGTTTCACAATTGTTAAGAATCAGTATTGTCTATTAGCATTATATTACATTAGAACCATAACATTCCACCCCTGGTCCCTCAAAGCCTCATGCAAATCCCTTTATGCAAAAGGCATTTAGTCCATCTGCAAGAGTTGCCAAAGTCCTAAAAGTTTCAGCATTGGTGAAAAGTTCAAGTCCCAGGTCCTCTGAGATTTAAGGGAAACTCTTAGCTGCAAGCCCCCATACAAAGGAAAAATTAGTTAAATACTTCCAACATTCAATGGCACAAGATAAAATTTTCATTCAAAAAGTTATAAACAGGGGAATACAAAGGGTTGGGACCAAAGCAAGTGCAAAATCAAGCAGGGCAAACATTAAGTCCTGCAGTTCCCTTTGAAGCATCCAAGTCAATTTGTGGCTAGTTGTGAGCTCCAAAAGGCACGGATGACTTCACCCCTATGGCATTTCTGGTGGTTAAAGCTCCCACAGCTTCATTAAGTCTACTTTACTCCCTCCTTGCAGCTTTCCTTAGATGATACACGTTCTTGGATTTTCGAAACTTCTGGGGTCTCCATGCACCTTTGGCTTCTCCCTCAGAGCTTCACACACAGCCCTTTCAGCGGCACATTGCTTGGCCTCCTGGGCCTTCTGAAATTGAAGTGGAAGCCTGTTTAAACCCATAACTCCTGGATTCTGCATGAGCCTAAAACCAGCCACCTGTTGAGCCACTACATGGATGACGCCAATGTCTGATGCTACCTGTACCAACAGCAGAGTAGTAACCGCAGTCTATTGACTGTAGCGGTCGAGTGCCTGATAGATGGGCACTCAGAAGCCAATTCTGAGGAACAAATTTCCTATACTGTCACCATTCTGGAACATGGTGCTCTGTGGCTTCTTCCTCAAAGCAAAGTCTTTCACTTTGGTAGTTTTGAGGCTGCAAAGGGTGGCGACTTGCTGCTTGTTTTGATACCCTCAGGACATTTTTTTGTATTCTTCCATTCCTTCTCAGCAATTGAGATGTCCTCTGTTCTATCTTTGCAGTCCACAGCTTTGACTGAGCTTCCTTTCTGGCAAACTAACAATATTTTAAATCATCCTGCTGGGCTCTTTGCTCTTGATTCTCATCATTCATCTGGCTAAAAGCCCCCAACAATAGTCATGCCACCATCTCAACATTAGGCTGGCTTAAAATTTCTTCTGCCAGATTTATTAGTTTGCTGCCCTTACTCTCACTCTCAGCAAAGACTCTGGACATTACACTGGGCAGACAAACTTTCTGCCAAGCCATAACACACATAGTCTGGACTCCAGTAGCCAATGCAGTCCTTCTTCCTAGCAGAAACCTACCAAGCGTCATCTTTACCGGTAGGATTTCTATCAGCCTTTAGGTCCTCTGAGCTCTGACCAGCATTATCCATAGGGAACAGCCTGAGGGGTTCCAGCTCTACTCTTTCTGGTGAAAATCTATGAACCTTTTCCAATGCTTTCCACAAGGTATGCCCAAAGATTCTTGAACCACATGGTCAGGTATATCTGCAGAAATGACCCCACTTCTCTGGTACCAAATTCTGTCTTGGTTACTTTTCTTTCCTTGATGGAACAAAATACTTAATGCTTCAAATTAAGGATGGAAATGTTTATTTAGCTCACCATTTGTGGAGATTTTTTTCAGTCCATAATCAGCTGGCTCCAAGGCAGGGTGGCATGGCACAGGGGCAATACTCCAAGGTGGTAGAAGACAGCTAAAGTAACAACAGCAAAAATGGGGAAAGCAAGACTCTTTTCCTCCCTTACATTGTAAGCAAGTGGATGTAGCACTCATACCACTTTGGTGCCCCCGCTCCTTGCACAGGATGAGGATGTTTAGAAAGTGAGGATCCTGCCCCTTGCTGTATCACTTAGTTAAATTTCTATACTTCTCAAGTTGACACAATATATGAACCATTACAATGAGTGTCGTCTCTTAATGAAGTATATTACATTGATTGATTATCTTTTTTTGAAACCTCTTTCGATTCCCAGAGGACGTTGGTTTACAATCATTTAATATGTTATTAAATTCGATGTGGTAGTGTTTTTATCAAGGAGTTTTGCATTTATGTTGATGAAAAAGTATTCATTCACAGTTTCTTATAGTTTTTTAAATGCCTTTGGTCTTAAGGTTGTCCTTGCCTCCTAAAGTAAGTTTGGAGGTATTCCCACTTATTCAGATTTTTCAAAGAGTTTGGGAAGGAGTGATACAAATTCTTCTTTAATTACTTGATAGAAATCACCACTAGAGTGATCTACTGGGGTGATCCACAGCTTTTCTTTGTTGGGAAGTGTTATTTTTTTTTTCCGATTCAATTTCTTTACTAGTTATTGTTTATTTAGATTTTAAAATCTTCATTATTTCACCTTGAAAAGGTTGTGTTTCTAGAAATATGTTCATTTCATCTATATGACATTATCCAATTTGTTCATGTACAGTTGACCATAATACTATTTTACTATCCATTATATTCATCTCAAAACAATGATTATCTCTCTTCTTTGATACATAATTTTAGTATTTCACTCTTTTTTTCTTAGCTATTCTAGCTAAATATTTGCTATTTTTGGTCAATCATATTAGTAAATCAACTTTTTGTTTAATTCATTTATTTTCTTGCTTTTCTGTTTTTTATCTCAGTTCTAGTCCATACTGTTTTCTTCTACCTGCTAAAGCTTTGTGTTTAAAATTTCCCCCTATCTTTCTAACTTTTTAAAGTATAAAATTAGGAAGTTGACTTGATTCTCCTTGTATTTTTCTTGAGCTTTGGTTTTCCCTTTTTGGGCAGGCTGACTTGAACTCATAATCCCCATGCCTCAGTCTCTCGAGCAGCTGGGATTACAGGCACAGTCCCCCATGCCCTGAGAGAAACTTAATTTTTTAAAACATACATTTCTCTCTGCACTACTTTTGCTGCAGGCTGTTGTTTGAAGTGAACATTTTCACTTCATGAGTTATAGATTCTAGTCTTGAATTTATTACTTTTTATTGCTTTTAATATGTTATTCATTATCTTATTGATTCCACTGTCACCTTTCAGACATGTACTTCATCTTTTGAAGGTGATGTGTCCTTTATTTGGTTTGGTTGTGCTGAAATTTTTATCTTCAGTTTAGGCCTATAGAAGTTTAACTTTGATGATTTTATTTTTGTATTTCATTTCATTGAATTTTCATGCTTTTAAAAATATCTGTGAATTTTAAAAAATGGTTTATAAATTTTGGAAAATTCTCACCTGTTTTACTTTCAAATATTACATCTGTTCTACTCTATTCCTTTTGTATATTTAAACATACTTTTTTCTGTCTCTCATGTACTTTAAGATAGTTTGTTTTCCTTTTTTTTATAGTGCTAACATTTTTATCTCCTCATTTAATTACTTGAGAAAGGTGGAGGTGAGAGTATTTGGTATCTACTCAGAAAATTTAAAGTGTAAAATACATTGTTATTTACTTTCCATGTTATGCATTTGGTTTCTAAAATGTAGTTATATAAATGAAAGTTTATATTTTTGATCATCTCTCTTATTTCTTCTGCTTTTGTTCCCTAGCAGCCCTCCACCCCTTAATCCCTGATAACCACCGTCATATCATTGTATTTTCTGTTACTCTGTTCAATTCTCATTCTTTCTCTTTCTTGTCTTCTTTTTCTCATCCACCACATTTTTCTCTTCCTCCTTCCCTCCCCTTCTCTCCAATCTCCTCTCCTCCCCTCTCCTCTGTTCCCCTCCCCTCTTCTCCCCTCCCCTCCCCTCTCCTCTCCTCTCGCTCCCTTCCCCACCTCTCTTCTCCCTCTCTTGATGGTGAGACCATGCAGTATTTGTCTTTTTGATTCTGGCTTACTTCTCTTAGCATATGGTCCTTAGCTTCATTAATGTTATTATAATTTCAGGGTTTCTGTCTTTGCTTAAGGCTGGATAACATCTCATCCTTTGAGTGCATGTGTATGCCTGTGGTGTGTTTGCATTCCTGTTTATGTATACAGTATAACATTTCTTTATCCTTTCATCTGTTGGTGGGTACTTAGGTTCGTTCCACATCTTGGCTACTGTGAATAATGCTGCAGTAAGCACAAGAGTGAAGGTATCTCTTCAACTTATTATGTACTTCCATTGCTTTTGGAATTCTATTCACAAAAGAGAATTCTACAGCAGAGGGGAATTCTCCTTTTAACTTTTTGAGGAACTTCCATACTTTTTTTTGTAATGGCTCTGTGAATTTGCATTCCCACTTAAGGGTTTCATTTCATTTACATCTTTGCCAACAGTTATTGTCTTTTGTGTTTTTGGGTATTTCTGTTGTGTGTTTGTTTGAGACAGGGTTTCTCTAGTCAGTTCAGACTGGCCTTGAACTTACCATGTAGCCCAGGTTGACCTTGAACTCATGGCAATCCTCCTGTCACAGCCTCCTGAGTTCTGGTATTATAGGAGTGAGCTACCACACCTGGCTTTTGTTTTTGGTAGTAATTATCATAACAAGTGTGAAATACTATCTCACAATGATTTTGATTTGCATTTTCCTGATGATTATTGATACTGAATATATTTATATATATCTGTTGACCATTTGTATATCTTCTTTAGGAAAATGTCTATTTGTGTTCTTTGTTTTTTAAAATTGTTTTTATGTTGTTTTTGTGGTTGAGTTCTATGATCTCTTTATAATATTATCTTTTCTTCAGTATATGGTCTGCAAATATTTTCTGCCAGACTGTGGGGTGTGTTTGCCTTTTTAAATTACCTCCTTTTCTGTGTTGAAAATTTAGCTTTTTGAATATCACTTCTTTTAGCTTACTTTAACAGTTGCTTGTTCTTTCAAGTGAAGAGTGAGCTTTGCGCATAAAGGTATATGTTCTGGCTGAGATTTCCACTGCAGTTTAGAGGCATCAGTGCTCACTCTGTAGGAAGGACTAGAAAATATGTGTGTGTGTGTTCATGTATACTCAGGTACATATATTTATTTCTCTATATTTTTATTTGTATCTATTAACCCTCCTATATATTTATTTTCAAAACTACCAGCTAATTCCAACATTCAAAATGCATATTGAAAATTTTTTAAAATTTTAATACCATGCAACTTTGAAAAGAAAACCTACCAATTATAATTTAATATCTATTTGCAGTTCTGTCTCTGAGATAAAATTAACATACAATGAAATTTATAGATCTTTCATACCCAGTGTGTTTTGAAAAAGTATCTTTTTAAAAATCATCAGGTGACTTTAATGGATAGTCAATTTTGATGAGCTCTTCACTACTCAGTGCTGCCTCCTTATATTATGAAGTGAAACCCCCACAGTAGATTTTGCACGAACAATTTAAAGGTGATAGAGCTCTGATTTTTTCAGTTATCAGTATTATGATGAAGTTGCTGATGAAGCAATTTTAAATGTTGATTTTGCAGCAGTAACCCATAAGTTCCTTCCCACCCCACAAAACCTTTTCTATTTACTAAAATTGAAGTTGCTATGTATAGACTGAATCCTCTGACGTTCATGGCCACATAACTTTAGAGGCCTATAGGAGAAGCTGAAATGTCCACTCTGTTTTCACACTGTTATCTACAAATTTTGATCAACTTCCCTTTCCTTCATATTCCTTTTGAAGGCTTCTAGACTTCTGACACTAATGCTTCCTAGTTACTTACAAAGTGATATCAACTCCCAGAAGCTGAGTTTTATCTTCTGTTTCTTTGAAGGATTCTAACCACTGAAGTTGAGAATTTTTCTGTGTTGCCAGTGCTCTAGACTCCCATGCTCCATATTGGTGATGTGGTATCTCTTAATATGAGAGTTAGCTGTGGCCTGTTAACATAGCGTGGTATCTAAGAGGTCAGCTCCTTATACAGGGACTTCTGTGGTGGGAAAATAGCTTACTTCCTTTAGATCAATGTCAGAATTTCTGCTGTAGCTTTAGCTGTGAAATCTGCCCTTGTTTCTGCAGTTTGCCAGGCTTCAGGGAGCCTAGAAGTGATTTGATGATGACAGAACAGGCTCCATGTATATTCTAATTCCTGTGTTCCTGGACTAATTGCAATCAGTGTGTATCAATTTATTGATACTCCTTGGATGGTTTTATCCTGTGAGGTTTTATTTGTTCATTTTTGGTTTGCCTGAAAATAGACTTGTTTTGCCCTCTAAATCAATAATTTCAGAATAGGTTCATTCATGTTCAGGGCACATGACCAAGTGCTAAAGCACATATTCATGTAGGGTGGTTGCTAAAAACTATGCTAATTATAATTAAGCAGAATTATGCTAATTATAATTAAAGCAGACCATATATGGTCTGCTTTCAATTACAGATGATTGATTTTTTTTCCCTAACAAAGGGAATTTTGTAGGAGGATCACTTCTGGTGTTATGTGGGTTTTCTTTTTGAAATAAACTTTGGTATATAAAGCAGTTTTACATTTATAAGAATCATGTAAAGAATAGTATAAGGAGTTCCCCATGGTTTATGCATCACAGTTACCCATGTCATTGACAGTTTATACTGCCATAGCATTTTTGTTATAATTAATGTACCAATATCAATGGATTATTTTAAACTAATCAGCCATTTTATTACAGAATAGCAGTTAGAAACAAAGATCTGGGCACTTAAGTTTATTTTCTTTTACTTTGAGGTCTCCTCTCATCCTTCTCATATGATAGAGCATTTGTGTATATGTGTATATACTAATGAAAATATGTGTATATACTAACCTGTATATATAATACATACACACACAGAAATACGTCCACACACATAGTATCTATAGATATTTTGGTATGTGATCATTGTGTATATTTTCAGCTAAACATGACCTCATAATAGTGTCTTTATCTCTAATCCATTCCTCCTCCCTTTGTTATTTTTATCTCTGATTCTAACAGTTATTGCCACCCTCCATCCATTTTCTTAATTGTTCACTTCTGGTGTGTGTATGTGTAAGTGCCATGACTGTTATACCCGTATGTGATACAACTAAGCCAAATATACTGCCTCTGAACGGTGTCATTCTCATTTATTCTTACACAGTTTAGTCATAGGCAAAGTAACTTATACATCACCATTTTCCCCACTTCGTTTAGTAAAGTTGTATTCACATTTACCATGTTAATGTGTTTTGTCAAATTTACTTTCTGCTCAGCATTTCCCTGATTTCCTAAGTACTTTTTAAAAATTTTGCATGGGTTTGTGTTGTACTATGCCTGTGTCGTACTATGCCTGTGTCGTGAATGTTCAGGTGCTATAAATGCATAATTACAATATCAAATAAAAAAATTCGCTTACTGCCTTAAAAAATTATGCCTCACTTGTTGAAACTCTCCTTTCCTTCTCTTAGACCCCCTAACCACTAAAGATATTTGTATTATCTGTATAATTTTGACTTTTATATAATGTTCTAAAACTGGAAATTGTATAGCCTTTTCAGACTGCTCTTTATCGTTTAATAATATACATTGAAAATTCAACCTTTTTGTGGTTTGGCAGTTCATTCTTTATTACTGCTAAGTGAGATACCATTGAACACATGTACCAGAAATTCTTTCTTTACTTATCCCGTGAAATAAAGCTATTATGAATATTTGTGTGAGAGAGGTATAGTGCATGCCTATAGTTTCAGATATTTGGGAAGCTGAAGCAGGAGGATTTCTTGAGCCTAAGAGTTCAAGGCAGGTCTGGAAAATATAGCAAGATTTTATCTCAATAAATATAAACATTTGTGTATAGATTTTTGTGTAAATACAAGTTTCCTCATCACATGAGTAAGTAGTTTTTCTTGCTTTTATCACTTGTATTGAACTTGCTGCCAAATCTTTTAAAATTTCTCTTTCCCTTTGTAATCCATTTATTAAGTGTTAAATGAGAAGGGATGGGGATATAGCTCAGTGGCATAAGTGCCTGCCTGGCAAGCACAAGGTCCTGAGTTCAATTCCTGTACCAAAAGAAAAAGTATTAAATGAGAACATATTATGAGAAAGTATTGCTCTGAGTACTGACAGATCGTTGTAGAGTCAAGATGTTATTTTTCTCCAGCTAATGGAATTTATCCTCTAAGAGAACATATAACTAGAACATTGATTTCAAATTTAAAATTTAAAACTATACCATCTCAACCAAACAATGTTAACGTCAATGTCAATAATTGGACAAATCAATATCATGTGTCTCCTGATATCATATACTGAGAAGGAAAAACATTACTTCACTGATATTCTTGCTGAAAATGCATAAATTGAGTTACCATATATAATGGTAGTCTTTTTTATTGTTATTAAGTTTGCTGATACAATGTAGATATACATGATTATCACATTTATCACAGGGAATTTGTACTTGCACATGATGTATCCTGGTTCCTCTATTTTTCCTAATTCCTTCCCCTCCTTTCAGCTCCTCTTTCCCTCATTTACAAAGCTTTGTTTCCATTTTATCCTCTTTTTATCTTTCTTCCTTTCCCCTTTCATCCTTTCCCCCTCCACCCTTCATAGTTCTCCTTTCTATTGAGTGATTTTTTTTTTTTTCTATTTTGCAATGCCTTTTATAGACTTTGGTCCTAACTTATGCTTCTGATACCTCACACCAGAGAAACAATGTGATATTTACACATATATGTCTGACTTATTTTATTTAAGACTATGGTCTAAGGAGGCGTTCATTTATCTAGAAAAGTGTCAAGTTTGTACTCTTGATGGCTGAGTAGTACTTCATTTAAAAAAAACACATATTTTCCTCCATTCCTCGGTTGATGGGCATTTGGGTTGTTTTAGCTATTACAAATTGTGCTGCTGTAAACATGGGCACACATATATCACTGTGCTGTGATGTCTTTAATTCTTCCAGGAAGATACCAAGAAAAGGAAGAGCTGGGTCAAATGGGACCTTTAACCCTAGTTTTTTGAGGAATCTCCACACTGATTTCTACAGTGCTTGCACCAGTCTGCACCCCCACCAATAGCGGAGAAGTGTTCCTTTTCCTCCACAGGCCTACTAGCATTTGTTATTGGTTGATTTCTTGATAATAGCCATTCTTTCTGGAGTGTGATGGAACCTTAGAATTGTTTTAATGTGCATCTCTCAAATGACCAGTGACACTGATCATTTTTTATATATTTATTTGCTGTTTATATTTCTTCCTCTGAAAATTGTGTTTTCATCTCTGATATCCATTTTTGGATTGAGTCTTTAAATTTGGGGTGTCTGATTTTTTTCAGTGGTTTATGTTTCAAAATACTAGTCCTTTCTTTGAGGAACATCTGGTTAAATTTTTTTCTCACTCCATGGTTTGTCTTTTCACTCCATTGGCAATTTCTTCTGCTGTGCAAAGATCTTTTTAATAGAATGAGGTTCCATTTGTTGAGTTTTTGTAGTATTGCCCATGCAGTCAAGGATTTGTTCATGAAATCTTTGTCTACACTTACATCTTCAAGAGCTCTACCTGTTCTCTCTAAGAATCATAGTCTTACATCTCTCTATGACAAACCCTTGGGTATTTTTGTGAAATAACTGTCTATTAATCAGGATTCTCAATAGAAACAGAGCTAATGGCCAGTACACACACACACACACTCACAGTCAAGTCTTGAGTTTGACTAAGGCAGTAGTTGTTGCAGTTACACAGGATGAGGAGCCCCATAAACTGGGCAGGAAATCTGCAGACTCACGAAAGCTGGCGGTGGAGAGTTGAGATAAAGGACTGACAGTGTATTTTCTGCTTCCCAGTCTGAAGGTCTGAGGACCACAGCACTGTGCTCAGAAGACAGATGCCACAGCACAATCAGTCTGGACTTGCAGAGAAAGTGCAACTCTAACCTTTTTCCTCCTTTTGTTTTATTTATGCTCTCAACAGATTGGATGATGGCTATCCACAGTGGGGAGGATGTCTTCTTTCCTCAGTTTCATCAATTCAAATGTTGTTGTTTCAGAAATATCCTCACAGACACATGTAGACACATCTAGACTTAATATTTAATAAACTATTGGCTTCTTATGGCCCAGTCAAATTGATATATAAGATTAGCCATCACAGATTGCTCAATAGTTTTCAAAATGATCAAGGTGATGAAAGATAATGATGAGCTGAGGAAATTCTAGATGGAAGAAGACAAAGAATATACAGTGAATTCAATATGCAATACTAGGTCCTGAATTTGAATCAGAATGTTTTTTTGCTATGAAGGAAAATGTAGAAAATCACTGAAATAGGAATGAAGTCTGTAAATAAAGGTGCTACATTAATGATAATTTCATGTTCTGAATCCTTTAGGATTATGTAAATTTGTTCTTTTTTAAGAAGCACACAAATATTTATGTATGCAAATTATGCTTAAGTGGTTTGTAGGAAGAAAACTAGTAGAGAAAAATTATAAATAAATGTGGAGACTTTAACAGGTGAGCTATCATATCTGATTGAAAGGTATATTGGAGTTCTCTCTGCTACTTTTATGTCAACCAAGTTATTTTCAACAAAAGTATGGTAAGTTGTAAGAATGACACGACATGAAACTTTGATAGAAAAATAGAAGGATTATGTGAAACGGAAGGAAGAATATTTTAATGAGGCTATAGTTCAAGAAATAATTATTGATCATCTGCCATGTTTCGTGGGATGCCTCTGGAAAATGCAACTATAATATTGATGAAGTGAGAGAAAATATTCTTTGTGGAGCTTGTGTTCTAGTGAGAAGTATGACAACAGTGTATTAAAAACACAAATAAATTACTAAGATAATTTCTGAAAGACCTGTTAGGGGGTAATTTTGTTATTTTAGGCTAGAAATTATTTTCCACTGCACCACAGTATTGGTGGTGGATTTAGAAGAAAGTGGGGGGATTCAGGAAAGACATTTAGTTAAAAAAAGAAAAGTGATAAGTGCTCAGGTTGATAGACAAGGTGTGATTGGAAAATTTGGTAAATGGCTAAATGTATTACAGTAAATGACATATTACCATTAATTCCCCTTCACATCAAACACACTTGTCCCATTGTTCTCGTTACTTTCTCAAGCAGTTCTACAAGTCTAGTGTGTGTCTTTAGTTGCACCTTTGTGGCTGCCTTGATGTTCCAAACTGACTCAAAATGCTGATCTTTCATGATCATTTTGATGTCGAAGAGCTGGAATCTGTATGGTGCCAGATCAGCTGAGTGAGGTGCTTAGGATACAGTGTAGTATTTTGCAAGCCTCCCTCTCCAATAGATGGTACTTGGCAGCAGCATTCTCTGTGTTTTTTAATCATGCCTCGTAAACACACAAAAGATGAATTTCAGATGTGCTTTACAAGTGGTGAAATAATGGGATAAATGTGCTTTAATGAGGGGCAGGATTTTGAGGGGATTCATGAAAATGTATGTTTTACTGTAATAAATTTTTTAAAATTTAGATTTCACAATATATTTCAATCACACCTCACAGGAGGGTGATATCAAGAATTACTAAATTGAGGATTTTGCATTCCTAATTTTTAATGCTTATCAAATATTCCATCATCAAATAGCAAAGACCATTGCATCTCAGTCAAACTATTTTTCTTGTTTTCCCTCTATTTCAAGGAATTTTCAAGTAACTTAGATTATAATTTCTTAAGTACAATACTGGCTTAATTGCTACTCCACTGAACAGATTACAATGGAGATGGCAAACTTTTAAAGACATGTGCTGAAATGCACCATAAAACCCACTTATTTGTCACAAAGTGCCAACATACCAACCCTGCACTTAAAGTTCATTTCTGAGGTTTTAGTTTAGAAAAAATAAGATGAGCCATACCTTAACATCTTTTGTTTTAAAAGAAAAACAAATAACATGCATACCATAGCGTCACCACCATTGGTCTACAATGATGTTTTCCTAGTCACTAATCTGAAGCACCTCTGTTTTCTTAATATCTTTCCATGAGCAATCCACTCATCTTCCAAGATTATATCATTTGGCTGCCCTCACCCTTTCTCTCCATCTGTTGTGATCCGACTTTCTCGATCATTCCTTCAGCTGTCCCCTGCTTCACACTATCTTCTCTTTATCATGAAGTATTTTTTTTGCATCTTTAGAGAGCTATGTCAGGAATTCTGCCTTAACTCCTCACTCGCTGCACCTGAGAAATCTCTGGGGGAGCTTATACTATCTATAGAATTCAATATTGTATTATAGAATTAAAATAATCATATTCACATGACAAAATATTAGAAGAGCCTGAGTTTTTAACGGGTATTTTACTACAAGAATGGAGTGTCAAAACATCTTAAAAGCTCTTTAATTCAATCCTTCATATGATGAATAGATGCCCAAAATTTTCATCTTCTGGGATTTAAACATCTCCAGTGTTGGGAAACTCACTGCTTTCCATGCCACTGTGTTTTTTTGGTATCACTATCATAGAGTTCTATTCTACATCAAGCTAAAATATGCCTCCTGAGCAATAAGCCATAATCTATTACCAAGTAGTTCCCTAATTCCAGTGGTTTAGTACATGATATTTGTTTATTCAAAAATTGCTTTATATTTTAGTTACTTCTTCCTTGCTGGGACAAAATATCTGACACTTATGCTTAAAGGAGGAAAGGTTTATTTTGGCTCACAGTTCTTAGAGGTTTCAGTCCATTGTCTACTGGCTTCAAGGCAAAGGTGCATTGCAGAAGGGTATGGCAGAGAAGGAGCTCATGGCATGGCAGGAAGCAAAGGGATCTCAATGGAGGAGGCAGAGGAAGACAGACCCTTCCAAACCATGCCCATAGTGATCCAGCTCTTCCTCCCAGGCCTCACTTCCAAATGTCATACCTAGCTATAAACCCATCAGTGGACTAATCAAGTATTCTACTCCATGATCCAGTCACCTCCCAAATCCCCGCCTATGAGTACATGAGGCCTTGAGGAGACATCTCGATATGAGCCATAACACTGCACATTTATGTTGTAACTAACCATGAATTCTTTAGGGGAGCTTATCTCCATGTAAGGATTCAGTATTCATACAATCCCCATTCTACAGCAGTTCTTAAGACAAAGGAACGTGTATCAAATCCTAAATATTTCAACCCAGAAGTGGTACAGGTTACTTCTACTATTAGAATTATTCACATAATTCTAATTAATTACAGGATGCCTGGGAAACTAGAATGGCACAAGGATATTCAGTGAGCTGTTATTTAGGTTTTTTTCGTAATTTTGGAGACAGAGTCTTGCTATGCAGTTCAAACTGACCTTGAGCTCACATTGTAGCCCAGGCTGGTCTCAAACTTGCAACATTCCTTCTGCCTCAGCCTCCCAAGTGCTGGGATTACAGGCCTGCACCACCATGCCTGGCTACAGTGGGAAGTTATTTAAATAAAAGAGAAGGACAAACAACTTTGAAGGCTGTGCCACTACTTGACCTTTTCACTAAATATTTTATTCCATGTAACTACTCAGAGGACATAGTCACCTCTTCCTTATGGAAGTGACCTAAAAATCGCACCCAGGGCTAAATGAGTTCAAAGTTCAGGAACTGTGGATGATGTGATATTGTAGTTTCCATGTTTTAACCAATCAGGGATCATTTTGTTACCAACACACTAAAAGCATAAGTGGGTGTTGGGGAGAATGCCCTTCTTACAGAAGACCAATCTTTTCATCCTTTTTTCCGCCTGTGGGATGTTGGAGATTCAGCAGTGTTCATCCTTGCGAAGTCATGTTTAGTTTAGACCAGGTACATTTTATTTTATTCATATAAATTTCTTAAATTTTTTTTTGGTTTTTTTTCTCCAGTACCTGGAACCGAACTCACGACCTTGCACTTGCCAGGCAGGTGCTTTTGCCGCTGAGCTAAATCCCCAGCCCCTCTTAAAATGTTTTATATTTCTCATCTATTTGCCTCCAGCCAGTTAAATATTGTATCATTCACATCCATATCCTTTTTTAAGATTTTCTTAAATCCTTATTTCATTACAAGCTTACTCCAAGGACACATTTTCTTAACTTAATGAGAGTCACAGACTTCCGATGAAGAGTTGTCATTTTAAGGGCATCTTTAGAGAACTTCCTTTTGTTTTTCATTAGCACATAGTTTATTGATAAGGAGGAGTAAATCTAAAATCTCATGCGGTCTTGATGTGATTTATTCCATGTGAGTGACAGTCATACCTCTACCTGCCAGAGATAGAGAGCAGTACCTTTTTCATTTATATTCGTGTGAGACTTAATAATATAAAGTGTAGCTCTCTAAGCCTGGGGAGTGGTAAATATTTTCTATGTTCCAATACTACTAGGGAAGTTTTTCTAACTGTCTAAACAACAAAAAGAAAACTTGCACTCTGAAGAAAGCATGAGGATTGGAAAGAAAAAGATGAATCAGGGACATTTAAAAGGAAGGTTCAGTACTAAGTAATGATGGATCTTTATGATAATATAGATTAACAAGGGAAATTATATAATTTCCATTTTAAGACAGCAATTGGGACATATTTCTTTAATTTCACTCCCTCTGCCCAACACACTAAAAGCTATGGGTATTTTTTCTTTAAAAAATAGAAATAGTACGTAGCCTGGAAAGAAGTAACTAAATGGGCCTGAGAAAAGAAGACTTTAAGGTCATAAAGGAAGAACTGGGGATACTGACACTGATAGCAGAATACTTCTTTAGAGAAAATTGCAGTATTACTGTAATTGGAGCTTGAGGAAGAAGACCTAGAAAGAGGATGAAGGAGAGCTACATCTTCATCCACCAGCTAGAAGACTGAAGTGTGACACCTAAAATGTGAAAACCTGAGCTAGTGACTTATGTAGAAATACAAAGATCTATATATTTTGTAGGAACTAATTTAGAGAATCTAAAGTGTTTGCAGCTAGAGAGGGGCTGGAGGTTTATGGAAGGGATACATTAGACAATTTTGGTAAGTCTTATTGGTCTATTAATCTTTTAGACAATTTTGATACTTCTTACTGGTCTACTAATCCTTTTGACTTTGTGCATATATTATTCTGAAATCATAACCAAAAGGCAGTTTATAATAAGTTTTATTGATCTGAATGCTTTGCAGATAGTAAGAATTATTATATTAGAAGAGAAACTATCCAGGAGAATAATAGGTCGCATCTGCCCTTTGATAGGTGAAAGCCTGATGCATGCTGCAGAAGGTCAAGAAATGATGACTAAAATACCTAAATTTGAAGACAGAATTTATATAGAAATCTAAAGTTATGGTAACGTAGTCTTATGGATCTCCACACAGCCACTTTCAGTAATGCAGTTATCTGCATGTCTGCATTGGTTTCTGCACAACTGATAGCTAGCCATGCTAGTGGAAAAGCACGGATGCGGTCGTGGTAATTCAGTACAAATGCAGTGCTGACTTTTGGCATTGTGTCAAGAATGCTAAATTAAACATATTAAAAACAAGGCAGGCAGAATTATTTCAATGATTAACTGTGCTAGCTGTTAGGAATCAGACTCGAGTCTAGATGCAGGAGAGGAGAGATGTTTATGGATATCAATGAGAAGGAAGTGGAGCACACTGTATATAGACTGACGCGAAAGCATACTAATGGGAGTGACAGTAATGAGATTATATGTATTATAAGCACTGACAATTATACTCTCATTACTAAAATACACAAAGGGAATGAATACAATTATGTAGCAGACACTATGGGACAATGAACTTATTATACCATTTGTACCGCAGACTATAAAAGTTTGCTGCTAAATTTTATGCTTCATGGGAGCAAAATTAAGCATTTTCTTTTTTCTATACCCTCATGAGATTGGAGAGGATGATATCGGAAGAAGTTGGAGTACAAATGCTTCTTTGAAGTCAACCAATTCTGGTTTTTTCCCTACTTTATTTTTGAAGAATTTTGTGTGAGAAATAAATGTGGGAGCAGGGAGGGGACGAAAGAGTTCCAGCCTCTTTCAGACACTATGTTGATTTCTGTCTCTGTGTTAAAACACAAATCTACTGAAACGAAGAAGCTTGAAATTCAATGGTCTGTTTTTAACCTTATATATTTTGAAGATAAAGAATTTGAGACATCGAAGAATTGTTTGCCCAAGGTCAAACTGAGCCAGAGGAAGTACCAAGTCCCTGACTCCTGGGTGTGTTTACCACATGGCACTCCATGCTTTACCTATGAAGACCAGTGCTGGGAAGGGCTACCCAGTGCTGCAGAAGCTACAAGTGCAGATTAATTACAGGATGCCACGCCAGCACTGGATGACCTTCTAGAGCTAATGCCCGAATGTGCTGGGAAGCGCAATGCATACAGACGGTGCTCGTTCATTTTCATTGAAATGGTTTACTTTAAGCACTGACGCACAATAATAAAAATACAAAAGTTATTCTTGACACTTATTACGTTTTAGTTATTGTATAAACACTTTTTTGTAAAAACACTTTACATATAGCATTTAAGATTGATGTATTTCAAATGAAGATGTATCATTCGTTCCAATAGGGACCACCAGTCAGCAAAATATTTCTGCAAGATATACTTTAAAAAAAACCTTCCTGAACCTATGGATATTTATTCCCGACAAACTAGTGTGATTTTTTTTAGAGGCATCAATTTCAGTTCAGAAATGACATTTGTTCTGGCAGTTTGCTGTTTGTTCCTACCAACCCAGTGTTTCTAGTTTGATTTGGGCCCCTGTGCATGGGGGCATCCGGGCTTCTTTGCCACATTACTTCTAGTGGGAGGCGCTGGAGGAAGATGGGAGGGCAGGAGAGGAGAGAGGTAGAGAGGCTCTGATTTTGTACATTTGACAGTAGATAAAACCTTCCAAGCTAGAGCTCCCCTGAGGAGATAGAGTCTCCATGCCAGCATATTTCAGTGAATTTTAGTGACATTATTTCCTCTCCTTGTACTGTCACCCAGGGGCTTCCCAGTCTGATACAGCAAGGAAGCAAAAGGACATCTAGAGATTTTAAATAATTCATTTAAATTAGGTAATGCTTTAAACATCTAAACTCAGAAATGTATGGCACATTTTGTAAGAAAATCATAATAGACTGATGACCAAGACCTGCCCTTCTTCTCTTTCTTCTTTCTTTTTCTTTCTTTCTTTCTTTCTTCTTTCTTTCTTTCTTTCTTTCTTTCTTTCTTTCTTTCTTTCTTTCTTTCTTTCTTTCTTTCTTTCTTCTTTCTTTCATTCTTCTCTCTGTCTCTCTTTCTCTCTCTCTCTCTCTCTCTCTCTCTCTCTCTGTTCTTTCTTTCTTTCTTTCTTCTTTTTCACTCTGAGCTTGGCCTAGAAACTTGAGCCTGCAGATCTCTTTTGATTTCTTTAATTGGTAATAGGAGTTGTTAGTCTGTTCACACTAGTCTTTCAATCTCTATGATACTGCGTTTGTCCTTAAGTGTAAGAGTTTGTATTCACGTGTTTGCATGTTATTTGGCCTTGCTTCACATGTACAAGTGTTTTCTAGGTCTAGATAGCAAGTCCTTCACTCACGGGGAAAAGGAGATGCTGAGCAGCCTAGCATAGCATCACAGGCTATTAATTATCTTGGAAGATAGTGGCAGGAGGCTCACAGCATATATACACTCGTTTTATTTTGCAGGTATTTGGGGCAGCATTTAAATCACAAAGCAGTCAGTGCCTTTGGTAGCTCCAGATGAGATACCAAAATCAGGTTCCACTGGAAGCACATGGCTCGTTTTCAATGAGCTCAGCATTGAAAAGAATCTGTTCCTCTTCTTTGCCTGCCTATTCCCCCTGAAGCCTCAGGTTGCCCTCCCTCCCTCTGCAGTTATTTCCCAAGCTCGACTAGAGGGAGCTCCAGACTAAATTGCTTTCAACTCTTGAATCTGTATGTGTCAGATGAGATCAGATTCAAACTAGTTTCCATTGTCTAACAGTGTTGGCTCAAATCAAATCAAAATAACTGTTACTGGGACATGATTGGAAGTATATTTACTTTGCTTCATCTCTAATGGTCCTGTCACGCAGTCCCCAAGACAGGATACGAGGGAGCCGCTGAATCAGAATTGCTTTCCTGGTGAAATCTGGTCCCTCTGTTCTGCTTCCAGGTTGGTCTCTGTGACTTTTCAAGATCTTGTTGGTACATTTCCTTCTGGAAAACAGGAACATTGATTCTAGTCTTTTAGTTTCAAATTGTATAAACCTGTAAGATTTTCTCACCTTCTCTATAGTTTTGCAGCTTAATAAGGGTAAACTGTCCCTAAGGAATTTTTGCTGAAAACCACAAAGCTGCAGAATTCAGTCCATCCCTGTTGGTCACTCCAATTTTTTAAAATCTACTTCTGTGCTTTATTTTAGTACTAACTCCTTAAGCTACAATATTTTCTCTTTACAGAATACTAAAGTAAAATGAGCACTGCAGGGCTCTTGCTGAAATCCACAGGGTGTCTCTCTTTCTCTGGAAAATAAAGCTTTACCTGCACTTTGTTCTTTTTCTTTTATTCTGTTTTCACAACCTTTGTTTATCTTTTTTTAAAACAACTTTTAACAACTAAGGTAACATCAGTGTGAAATTGCCTGTTATGGTAGACAGTGGGAGACGAAGTTTAAGCCCTGCCTCCATGACTTGAGATCATTTTCCAAGGGATTTATGAAGGGCAATGTGATATGTTAGGAAATGTGTTTGGAGTTTCACAGTTTATAGTTCTAAGGTTGCTGAAAAGTTGTTGATTGTATTTGGAAACTTTTGATTCTTTTTTCCTGTATGGATGGTGGCTCTTCCTTGAATGAGGGTAAAAAGTATGGGTTAGGCATGTTTCTTGCCACTTATCCATTAGAAAGATTCCTTCCTTACAGGACTCAATGTTCACCACTGTTACAGCCCAGGACCTGGAGAAAATTAGGAAGAAAGGGAAAGTAAAAGTGGTCATTGGTTCATGATGGTCATTGGATTGATGAGTGAAATATATGGAAGCTGTTTGTTCCCTCTGAGGGAGATGATACAAAGCCTTGTAACAGAGATGGCAGGTAGGAGCCTGTCTAGCTGACAGCAGCAGATAGGAAGGTGTAGATTTCATTTTATTTGACTGGTGATGTGAATGTAGTCAACTTTTGTGAAGTGGAGATTTAGGAGCAAATAAAAGCACTTTCCTCTCACTGGTAGTGTGGATGATCCTTCCTATCAGTATGTGCATCAGACTTGATTTTGAGTTTAGACAAGAGAAAGCATACTGGACAATGATATTGACCTTGATTTCCACCTCCAGTAGTGTTCTATCTCCTTAGAACCAAGTAAGGACAAGAGCTCCCATGCTCATCCTAATGTGGATGGACTTTTTGTTGTTGTTACTGATACTCTTAAACCCTTTTCCAATATCCCCTTTAAAATTAAGTGGGAAGCACCTGAAGTCTTGTAGGGACATTGGTCAGGGTGCTTTCCCTCTCCTAGCCAGGAAGTAAACATGCAAACTGAGTTCTTGTGGTAGTTTGATCTCTGAAGGGTGACTCAAAGAAGGAAAATAATGGATCCTGACTCTTTCTATCTACTGGCTAGGTCTTGAACAGAGTACCCACCAAGTACCTGAGTTTTCAGAACTATCTGGAATAGCTAATGGTCTTTCCAAAGCTTGCATTTTTGGCTTTCTGTTCAGTTCTGTGACCTACCAAACATTTTTTAAGTAAGTGTTTTTCTTTACATTGCCCTGAGTCCATTTCTTTGTGGCTGACTTTCCCTCACTCTATCCTAACTGCTCTATTCTTCTGTTTCTCTGGCCCACAGTACATATTGTTGAAGAATACACTCCCTATCCCAGAGTTGGTTCCTCTTCAGTGCTTCCAATTGCTTACTGGTCTGTAACTGAATTTCTCAGCCTGGATTTTTAGCACATTCCGTAAACTATCTATACCTTCCTTTTAAAGAAGGAAGAGTAAAAAAAATATGGGGATAGAGATCATAAAAATAACATGGGGCAATTGATTAATGGTATCTCAAAAATTTTTCTTTTGAACGTGTAAGTATAAGGATAAATAAGATATAACCCTTCCTCTTTAACATTCTGTGCTTTAAATATTGTCCTACTTTGTCTTTTCCTATGAACATATAATAGGAATGTACCAACTTGGGGGCAGAGAGGAACAAATATATCTGGCTGACAATCTTGGGTTTCCTACAACAAAGAACTTATTTCATGCAAATCTGAACTTCAAAGTAGTGTCTAAGCAGGGAGAGTATTGGTATTATCTATGAGTCTTATTAATTCTCCTGCTTGATGATTCTTTGATGTCTTCAAGCTTGCTATCTCAAGCTTGTTTTCATTATCTCTTAGGGATTTTGCTTACATGTTCCCAATCTCAAGTTTATGCCCCTTCTCTCTGTTTATCCTTATGTGATTTGCATTCACATTCCATTAGTTTGAAACATGTTCAGGAAGTAAGTTTATTCAATTGGAAAGACTAGGAGAAATTCATTGCGTGTTTGCTTTAGAATCCTGTTTAAATGTTTTTCCATGTTTTTTTTTCAACTAGTAACACCATTTTTCAAAAGAAAATAGATGCTGATGGCTGATGTTTGCTGTATCACTTCAGTCTCTTTCTAATGGCTTGATGTAAAGTTTTATGCTAAAACATTTGCTCCCTGAATATGATTTAATTTGACAACTTTTTCTTAGGCCATTTAACTATCACGCTTGATTATGGAAAGTCATTTAAAAAGTTACCTCTGCAGAAATATAGTAAAAATGCATCAGTCGGATTTGAGCTATTTTCATGAGAAATCTGTCAGTCACAGTGATGGACAGGAAGTATTTTTCTCTAAAATAAGTTTCTGCCTTGCTTTCACCTGATCCTTTTTATTTGCTTCAACTCTCTCATGGCTAGCAGGAGCTTCAATTTCTAGCAAGCAAGGGCTTTCTGTTGTTTGTAAAGGTCCCTCTTTCCATTCTCCATTACATTTAAATCATCCAGTTTTTTCCAAGTTGTCAAAGTACGTGGTCTATCAACCAAAAATATGAGTCCTGATTTGTCTTCCCTAGGGTGTTTGTGAATGAAGTGTAGTTTATAGTTGAGGTTATGTTAACAGAGGTTGATGCTAAATGACCCATGCTATCCAGTTTGCTTTTGGACATGTGATAAAGGAAGCATTATACTTCTTTGTCCTTTGAGTTAATTGATTCATTCATTCTTTTATTCACTGAACAAATACCTGTGGAGTGTCTACTATATATCAGGCATTATAATAGGCATTGGGTATATAACTGGTGAGTACAACAGGAATAAGTTTCTGTCTCCTTTGACCTTCATGGAGGGCAAGTAAATAATCATATATAAATTTTATTTGTTTTGCCCAAACATGCTTTAAACAAAAGACATTTATTCTCAGTCAGTAAGCTAGGCATGGTTTAGCCAAGTAACTCTGGCTCTAAGTCTCTTCTGAGGTTGTATTCAGCTATTGGCCTGGGCTGCAGTCTATAAAGACTTAAATAGAGCACAAATAAGAGAAGTTGTGGTTTGTGTCTTCCCAAAGCTGCGTGCAGTCATAGCTGGTGCTTTTCAGGGTGGCATGGCAGAGGAGAAACTGCTCATAGCAAGCAGAAGGCAGCAGGGCAGAAAGTAGCGGAACAGCAAGTGATGACAGCAGCCCTCTATCTGTCGTTTATATTCTGTCCCTTATATTCTGTCTTATCTCCTTCCTGGAGGATGTTATTAATAATGTGTTGACTTAGCTATCATATAATTCATTGTCTTAAACCATAAAAGGACTGTCTTTACCTAAAAAAGTGGAGATCATAGACTGTTAAATACTTCATCATTTTCTTTTCCTCTTTGAACAAAGATGAAAAACCCCCAGCATTTTATGAATTGATTTATGTTCTTCTTTTACTAGAAAGGTTGTGCTTGTTCAGAGTTAGATATATGTTCATTCTTATCTAGGCCCTCTGTAGCAACAAATATAAATTTTCCAACTTTTTTGCTTTGAATTTTGTCACTGAGCCCAAATCATACATTTAGCTATCCTTGCCCTGTTTTCTGATCAGTCCCCCAATCCTGGAATTGCAGAGGGGAATAGGTGCTGAAAAAGTACTGCTGGCTAAAACAAGCTATTCTCTGATGTCTTAAAAGTAGCTTCATGCCTTTCCTAAGCCTACATACCTGCACAAGAGCTTGCCCAGTAGCTACAATTTGTTTTAAATATTGTACTACCCTATTTGTATCCCTTTTATTTGTTTACGTAAACTAGAAGAAGGATAGGACTTCTAAGTTAGGAAAGAGATCATAAACATGATTACACACTAGAAAAGATCCGGGAATTTCTAAAGAAATTAGTCCTTTAACCCAGCAGCTTTTTGTGGGTATACTGGAATACAAGGTGATGTGAGGCCTTGAAAAATCTTCTCAATAGGTTTTACAAGGTGCTTTGACCTTGCTCAGGTTCTTGGCTACATCTTTAGATCTCATAAAAGTTCAGAGCTGTGGGGAGCATCCTTTATTCAAGTCAAATGAAATATGTGATACACTTTTATTAAAACATGAAATATATACATGTAAAATTCAGGTAGTTGTTCTATATGCATATATTTGTAATAGAGATATCTATTACATTATGATTATGTATTTTGTTTATGAATTACTAGAATATCTTTTTCAATATTTTATGGGAATTATTTCATAATTTATACATATATGCATGTGGTTATATTTTCTGAAATAAATCTTGGCATGCATAATGTTACTTATAAGAATATATTAGTAGATATGGAATCCATATGAGGAAATATACAAAATCATTCTGAAAATTCTAGGACTTTTGAACTCTACCAATTAGGCATAGGAATGTTTTGTTAATTGCAGTTTAAGTTTTAGGGACAGAAGCTAATTAATTCTTTGTTTGGTGTCCAGTGGTAAAATTGTATATTGAGAAAAATACCATTACTAATTCAATATATTGGTAGGAATTAAAATTGTTTAAACTTACAAGTGGGTCTTTGAAACTGCCATGTCCCTGGGGGGTTGTAAAACTGAGTCTCTTTTCTGTGTTCTATTTGTAATAATTCTGGATGCAAAATTTGACCTAAAGATAGGTTACGTGAGGGCATCAGTAACAGGGTCAGGGGACTAACCAGCTTCAAACAAGAATCATTTATTAAGGCAAATACTGGAGGCCAAATTCCATCATACACTATGCAACACAGGAGAATGGGAGCCAATAAGATTCACAAAGAAAAAAGTTTTGTGACTAAACAGCTCAGCTCTCTGTCAAGCACAACAAAGAGTAAAGCACCAAAGCTATTGCCAAAGGCATCAGGCAGTTTCTAGTGAATTGAGTGCAAACTAGTAATACTCAGGAGTCCCTCGATTCAAATTACAGTGTGAAACAAGTTCAGGAGGCACTGTTTATTTGAGCAAAGTCTTCTTTTCCCTCCAGAATAATGACTCTCAGAAGTCCTGATTAGAATTTCATTTCAATTTGCCTCATTTTGTAAATAACACTGGTATATTTATGGCATTAACATGATTTCTGTTGCAATTCACCAGTAGGTTAGAATTTATAATATTAGAAATCTATCCCAATGACAAAAGCCTTTTATATGTGCAGCCAGTTGTCATAGTTATTTTTCTGTTTGCTGAGACAAAATACCCAATGCAAGTTGAAGGAGGAAAGGTATATTTCAGCTCAGCTTGTAAAGATTTCAGTCCATAGTCGGCTAGTTCCAAGGCACGGCATGGCCGAGGGGCAAGGTAGAAGAGAAACAGTCCATGACAAGCAGGAGGCAGTGAAGCAGCAGGTAACAACCTCCTTTGCCCTTTGACGCAACCAAGGGACAAGCTTTTTGGGTGGTGCCACCTATAGGCAGGTTGGGCCTTCCTATTACCCATACCAGGAGATATCATAAATGAATTAGTGAACTAATGCAATACCACATACCCTTAATTCCAGCATCACACACAGGTCAACCAGCCATCTCTTAAAACCCTCATCCATGGGCATCTGAGGCTTTGGGGGAACATCTAGATACAAAAGTCATAACACCAACCATAAGAGCAAGTTGATTTTTTAATGTGCTTACATATCTATGGGTAATTACATGCTGAAAGATAAACTGAGGCAACTAAAACATTACTTTGAGCATTTAGCAACTCATGTGTTGGGGGGCTCTTAACTAGGGTGAGAGCACAATTTTTGTAAGGTGAACTCCAGGAAAAGGCAAAGAAAATATTCAATTGGTTAAATAGACAGCAACCTTATTTGGATCATTTTAATGGAAAGTCCCTAGTTCAAGGTTAGTTGGTAGTTTTCACCTGGTTAAGGTGAAGAAATGGGGTTAGTTAGCAGTTTATGATTGGACTAGAATGAGACTGAGTTGAGTTTTAATTTTCTTACATAGTAACCCAGGGCACTGTAGCTACTCCACTGAATGGCTTCCTATTTAATCATTTAACACAAGAAATGATTGAATGTTTAAATTTTAAAAATCTTTTAATAGAAACTGATATTTCTTTATTTGGAAGCAAACACTATTTTTCTTTACAAGGAAATTCTGATTGGTTAATTGAAAATGCCCAACATATTCTTTTCCTTTAAGAAGTTGGAAAGGGTCTGTTTCGCTTTGAATGTTCTTGCTTTGATTCGTGTTTGTTTGTGATACAGGTATGCTGCTACTGTTCTACTTCTTTGTTTGTTTGTTTCTCATTTACTACTCTCTTTAAAATAAAAAAAAAGAAGTTGGAACGGGAAGGTCTGAACTTTTTCTTCAGACTGTTTTTTTCTGTTGTTGGTTTTACATCCTTCAAGGCTGAAGTTAGGCTTTAGTGTTTAGTTTTCATCTTTATTCAGCCATGTGTGAATATTTGTGAGTATGGGCTGGAACAAACAGATTGACAACTTTTGAAGTTTGAGGACTAGGAAGATGGAGAGGCCTTCTGAGAGAGGAAAAAGATCTTGAATTTTGTATTGTCTGTTCTATTTACCTACTGCTCTGTAATAAATCACCTCAAAACTTAGGGGCTTAATACAAACAGCACTCAACTTGCTTGCTAACAAATGCAGACTAGGCTCACAGGGAATAACTTGTCTCTACCTAGATAGATTGAATTAAATTTTGGAAGGTATCTTTCTGTCTTCATGTGATCTCTAGCATTTTCTCTATTGACTGTTTGTCTCATCCTTTGCAGGAGGCCTCAGGATAGCTGGGCCATGGTGGCTTGGATCCCCTGGAGATAAAGGAAACTGCAAGGCTGTTCACAGCCTAGCCTGAGAAGTAATTCTGCACTTCCCCTGCTGTGTCCAGCAGATGATGCAAGGCCAGCTCTGGTTAGTGTGGAAGGGACCCACGAGGGAATACAAATGTCAGAATGGAGGTTACTGAGGAGATCGTGTTAAAAGTTATTACAGTGGAATCTCTGGAGTCAGACCATCTAGGTTCAAAACTGGCTCTGGCTTTTTAGGACATCTGATCTTCCTCTTACTTAAGAGGAAGCTTGCTTCCTGAGCTTGCTTAAGCTTGGTTTCCTTGTCAGCAAAATGAGGGGTAACAATTATGTCTGCTTCATAGATTGCTATGAGGATTAAAAGAAGTAGGAGACAGGGCTTAGCTTGTAAATTGCTCAATAAAAGTTCTCATTGTTATGATTTCACCTATATGGTAATTTACATGATAATGTGGATTTGTGGAAATAAAGTTGTTTTTATTTTTCCTAGAAGGCCATTGAGAAATTGTAATCATGTATATGTTCTCTCTGTTCCCTGGAGAGAACTCATGTTGCTCTTATTTCCATTTCCACCCTATTTCTGCGCTGTTATATGTACTAATACTAAACACCTAAATGTATTTCTACCATCAGGCACACTAAGAGGAGGTCACTCATTGAGCATGAATATCAGGCTAGGACGCAGTGGACACTGTTCTGGTGCTGTGCTTAAATAGGAAAGATTTTTTCATGTGAACATGAAATTCACAACTGTGTATTGTCCAGTGGAAAGGTGGACATGTTTTATGCTTTTCTTAAGAGACAGACGTTGTGTTTTGGACAATTTAACTTGCAAAATCCACAACTTAGAGCAGCACAGACAATAATCTATCAGGATAACATATTGAACAATGGTCAGTGTTACTCCATAGCAAGAGAGCTCTATATTCCATACTTCATAGATGTAAATCATATATACTTTTTATTGAGAAAAATCTGATCTTAGTTGGATTCACATAGTCAGGACTCCCTAGTGTCACAACAAACAAGAGTTCCTTCACTGGACCAGCTCTTAGGACCAAGAAATTAAACCAAAATGATTGCTGATGGGAAAAATTTCACAGTAACAGGGATCCATTTAGAGGGCACATCATGCATGGTCAGCTGTGCAAACACATGCATTGAAAATCATCTCCAAGCAAGAAAAAATGTCTGAAGACCAGAAAATATGAATATAATTACTCAACATGAACTTTCTTTGTCAACCCCTGTCACTTAAATTCTAGGCTTCTGGAAATGAAGATTTAGGGAAACTTACTGTCAATATCATATAATTTATGGAGAAGTACTTCTCACTCATGCTTTTTCTTCTACTTTGTACCTCCTAAGTGCCCAATTTTAAAGCATATTAATATTTCACATTTACCCAAGGATATGTAACAAAACTGAAGCAAATGGAACCCCTAAAATGCTATCTTATACAATAGTTTATTGTAATTTTTCCATCTAATTTTATTATGTTTCTTTTTTTGCCTATTTCAGGAACTATATATTTGGTATGGGATTAATGCTCATAAACTCTATTTAAGTATACCTTTTTCCACTGTAGCTGAGGTGCAGAAGGACTATCAAAGTTGTTAATGAAGTACCTGAGTCCCACAGGCACCCAAAGCAGTAAGGTTTTAAAATAACAAGCTCATAAATAATTCAAATCAATGGATCTTCTAGTGGTGGGATTATTTCCCTTAGCACGATACAATAAAATTTTCAGTATGTTCTATCTTAGAGGTAGGCAAACCAATGGGCTGGAACAAAATGTGAGGCATTGAACTTGTTATAAGGCTTTTACCATGGCATTCTGAGTGAGACGAAGAGGTTGGGATTTTTTCTTGTTGCTGTTGAATCCCACAAATCAATTTGGTTGGAATATATAGCAGTGTTGTCACTATTCTTGTAAAAATACGAAATCACTAAATCTGAAAGTTGTAATTAATGATTAAAGCTTTCCTAACCCACAAAAGAAATAATCTTTAGGTCACTCATTTACTGAGAGTCTGAATAACTTGCTTCATGTGAAAAATGGGGGTTATGACCTTTATCAAGCAGGTGATCCCCTTTCCATAGACAATTTTTTCTGCTTGGAGCATTTGGACTAGTCTTAGAGTTATGTCAGCTGGTTATCATTTGAATAAATATGAGGCCAACTTGCATAGGAAATATGTAGCCTTTCTCAAAGCATGGGTTGGAAATAGATTCCCTTTTGGCAAAATAAGACTTGTTTCAGGACAGATTCTCTTTAACTTGCCAGAAACATCAGCATTTTTATTTGTTTTACATTGGATGGCCCCATTGAGATCACAGGGCCCATGAAACACACTGCAGCAAAGCTTTCAACGGGAGGGAGAATAATTATCATTTTGGGACCTGGGAGCTGAGATCAGCTTTTGGTTTTTTTTCAGAGAGTACTTGCAATAAGCCCAATAAAATATGTCTGTTACATCAAAAGGATTATATTTCCCTTTATGCATTTATTCAAAAAAAGGATGACTTGAGTCTCCACCCCTCTGATTATTGGCAACAAACTCTTCTCAGAGTGCACCGACGCAGATATTTTTGGCAGGCCCCCAAAGGGTATGCATGTACTATACCAAACGATGTCCATACCTGATTAAAAACCAGTCTGTCAATGGGGCAAAACTTTGTCTGATTTTTCTTCTTTTGGTCTAGTTTCCACTTAGCTGATATTTAGCTCAGAGAATAATTTACTGGGCTTTGTCATGAGTAATCAAACATCTGCATCAAAATCAAGAATCACATCTATAGGTCTCAAAATGTCCATTCTTGGGCTGTGAATTAGTCACCACATAGCAACAGATGAACTCTCTGAATCTGGACAACTTAACACAAGAAAGGTTTATTTTTTCACAGAAGAAAAAGTATGTGGCTCTTTTGGGTAGCTTTCCCATAATTGGTTGCTAGGAGATCCAGTTATTTTCCATGCTGTGAGTCTAGTCTGTTGTTTGAAACTAGTTGTTTTACAGATTACTATAGAAGGACAGAAGTCTTTATGGACAGGTTTAAAGAAGTGGTTTTGCATCATGCTGACCATATTTCTGTGCCCAGACTTATTTTCATGGTCCCCCACTAGCTACAAGGATGCCATGGATATGTAGCTTTCTGTGTACTCAGGAAGAGAAAAATGAAACATTATAAGTCTAATATAGAATGCAGGATCCATCTCAGGGAACTAGTGCTTTTCTGAGTTCTAGGCCGAAGTGACCTGGCTGGACATGACTATAGGCATTAATTTGATCATGAAACCTTTGAATGCATCCCAAATTCTAAAATACCAATGCAATTGTTAAGATAGGCAATCATGTCTGGCCACTAATGTCTGCCTGTTTATTAGCAGACTTCAGGCACATTAATTATTGTTGAAAACACACTTGTTCTGGGTGCCTGTGGCCCAACTTTGTCTAGCTTAACATAAAACCCCTTCTTCCTGCCTTGAGGTATGGTGTTTTGCTGTCTTGCCACTGCCCAAGACATGCCTTTGCCTGTAATTTCCAGTAAATTGCACTTTTTGTAATCCTGGCTCTGTCTTCCTATTTTGTTTTTTTTTTTTCCTTTTTTTGGTCTCATGATAACTTCTGCCTTTTGTGGCTGGTTCTCATGCACCACAACTGGCTTTTTCTGAAACAAATGAAGAGAATGTCACCTCCTCTGCCCATCAGCAATGATTCTACCCAAATTTTACTGCTTCTAAATCATAAAATGGATCGTTCTTACCTCGGCATCCCACTACTGTTTTTTATGTTATGATTTCTGAATTATATTTTGAAGATGAAGAAACAAACCTAATCCAGGAACCCTGCTTGGAACAAGATGCCACAATTTTTCTTCATCTGCTCCTGTTCTGCCCCTAGATTTAACATTTATACTACAAACTCTTTATACCTTCGCTAGTTCTAAAGCACAAATTCCTTTACTTTTAAAAAATTTTTCTATTTTTCATTTTTTTATTTTAAAAGTAAAAGAACAAAAACATATGAACAAACAGACAACCATTTACAAAGTATCACAGGAACAGTACAAGCAACACTGAACCACATACAAGGTGACAGGGAATTCACAGTGGTTGTTGTATTACATATTGATAACTTCATGTTAAGCTATCCAGAGAATAGCTTCTATGTTAAAATATAAGGAGAGTGAGTAGTGGTGAGGTTGTTTATACCAACATCATTTAAAATCCAATTCCCTCAATAAAAGTAATCTGAAATGCTGATTTTACCTCATTTTGTCTCTTAAGAAGGGTGGAGGAATATGGGAATAAGGTTGAAATCACACAAGTATGGAGAAATCTATCTGATAGGGTTGCTTCAGCAACTGTAGTGCAGCAATGGGTCAAAGCAGTAAAGATTCATTTTCCTTTCTTGTTTCTTCCTCCTTCTTTTCTTTTCTGAGGTTATTATTATTATTTTTAAATAAGCCTGGGTGTAGGTATTTTCTGGCAATGATGCTAGTCCTTAATGATGCCGAGTTCACCATTGCTAGGATTTTCTTGTTCTTTTGCTCACCTTCTGGTGAGGAAGTCATGACTGCAGACTTCATTTGATGTGGTACAGCAAACTACACTGAGTAGAGAAACAGGTATGGAAATCCAGCAGGCTTCTGTGAAGGCAGACATCACAAAGATTAACACAAACATAAAACTATCATTTTTATTATTAATTTGTGCTTTGCAAAATCATTTCTGGTAAACATATTTGTTGTTAATATGTATTGTTCATTGTTGTTTTAAAACAAATTAAAGTGGACATGGTGGCACATGTGATCCTGGCACTCTGAGGCTGAGGCAGGAGAACGGCAAGTTGGAGGCAACTCAGCCACTTAGTGAGACTCTATTTCCAAATAAAAAGTAAAATGCTCAGGGGATATAGGTCAGTTTTAAGGACCTGGGTTCAATCTCAAGAATGAGAAACACACACACAGAGTGAAAGAGAGAGAGCAAGAGAGAGACTGACTTCTTTGGGAGTCACTCAATGATTTTTAAAAGTAGTAAAGGAATTCTGAAACCAAAACATTTAATGAAAACTACTTTTAAAAATAAAGCTATCAACTGATTGTGTATCAAATGTATCACATCTGTTCTCAGTTTTCACATATCTATTATTCAGTTTCTTCATAGATATGAAAGTTTCATAATTTTTATGGAGTCAAGTCTGTCACTTTAGTTCTCATATATCTTTATGCCCTGCTATTCTTGTGTTTACATTTTTTTCACTAAACATTATCTAATGTTTATATTTTAATGCTGACATTTAATTTTTATACAATATAAAATATGAAAATTATTTTCCCCAAATAAAAAGTCAGCTCTCTCAAGATCATATATTAAACAAGTCAACCTTGCTTCTCTTTACATTTGATAAATTCCACTGTATATTTGGTATTTTAAGAAACATATGATTTTTCCACTAGTCTTTGGATATTTCCATATTACAACTAGACAGCTCTCATTACAGTATCTTTATAATGTGATTTTGAGACTGCTATCAAAAAACCCTTCACTATGTCTCTTTCTTACAAGAGTATATATTATTTTCATCCATTTATTTTTCCAGGTAAGGTTTTAAGTAATTCACTGAGGTTATAAAACCATACAGAAACATGTTTATGACAATTAGTTTTTCTTTTATGTGTTCAGCAAAATTTTATATATTTTTCTTACAGGTTTTGTACTTTCTTCCAGATTTTCTCTTAGGATTTTATTATGCTCCTCCCAAATGTCTAGGGATATTTGACTAGTTGCTTAAATTTCTCCTTTGTCATAACCACTAGCCAGCCTATTTTAAGTGTCTTCACCTCCATTCCTAGTTTTAGGAACTTTTTGGTTATTCCTTCTTGCGGGCTTTCATTCCCTCTGTCATCCTTAACATAATGCTAATCAGACTTTAGAGTTACTGTAACTCATCTTTTTATACACTTTCATTATGTTTTAAAAGTCTGAAAGTGACTAATTGATCGTCTCAAAACAGATTTTCAGGGCCTTTCCAAAAGGAAGACTATGCTCCATGTTCCAGGTTATCCTTATTTCTGGCGTCTGTTACTTTCCTTTTCTCTTTTTCATTCCAGCAACAGTTTTATGTTCCTATTGAGGATGTTCTCTTTTTTGTTCCTCTTAGGATTTCTTGAATTCAGGTTGGGTGGCTTCAAAGGGAATTGAATCACTATACTTAGGCTTTGGCTAATCTTGACTCTATGTATCCCCAGAGTGATGGCAAAATGAGTGTAACAAAATTTTTCAGGATTCCAAAAATTGTTTTTCTTAGTTTTCAAGTATCATGAAAAATTATCTGGCCTACACTACTGTGGTAATCCAGGAGAATATACAAATTTAGATACTTTGTTAAAAATTTCCAATATTACTTGCACTTTCTTTTTATTTCTTTTTGAGACAAGGTCTTGCTTAGCAGTTTAGGCTGGCCTTGAGCTCACTTTGTAACCCAGACTGATTGCAAACTCACAACAATCCTCGTGCCTCAGTCTCCCAAGTGCTAGGATAATAGATGTGCACCACCACTCCTGGCCATATTTGAACTTACTATTTAATTTGTAAGGTTAATTCTATTGCTAGTGGGACAAAGATATAAAGGTATTTTTTAAAGGCCATGTTTGTGTTATAATGTTCAACCATGCAACATGCACTTTTAATTTTCCATTTAACTCAATAAACTAATAGTCAATGCAAAAGTACTGTTTGCTGATAAAGGGTAATGTTAAAAACAAATAAGTTGGATGTTATAAATCTAATAAATATTGTAAAAATAGAATAGTTTGTAAAAATAGTGATATGACTACAGAACATCATATCAGAATCAGGAGGTGAGTTTGAAAAACATGAGGTGAGTTTAAAAAACATCCAAATGATGCTATTGTTATAGCTGATAAAAATAATAAAAAAAATAGTAAATTTTGTTTAGCTTTCCTACTTTCAAAAGTAAGAGCATATAACATACTTTCTAGATTTCTATCTGACAGGTCACTTTTACAATTAGAGTTTAAATAACTACAAATATTTAAAAAATTCACTCATTTTCTGAATGAGATTGAAAATTATATGAAAATATACTCTAGTAGAATGAGGAACGAACCATTCCCAGGAATATTATAGGTACCTGTGCTTCAGATATATTATATTTTTGGTGATTGTTAAAATTTCATAATTTAAAAGAACACTAACTCAGAGGTCCACTCATTATAGAAAAATTGATTATAATTATAAATAAAATTTGTGTTTCGTTATACAATTTTCCCAAAGAATTAACTAATATTCTAATGGCATTGTTTATTTAAATAATTAAATTAGTACTTAATGAGAAAGAAAACTTGAAGCCAATTAAAGACCAAAGTAATACATGTACTGCATTTTCCAGCAATTAATTGATAACTTGCTTACTATTGGTTATCTAACAATTAACCAGGAAAACATTCCTAGGAAATAGAACAGCATTAATGCAAATAAGTTTCGGATTTATTCTTTTCAAATCCATTAACCACATTATCTAATCTGGCGTATGCAGAAAGTCCTCCAGAAAAATTAATATTAAAAAATACCTCTGAAGCCTTCTGGTTTTGAGAATTCTAATTGTTTTGGCAGCATAAATTGCTAAAGCAAGGAATTGCTGAAGACAGTTCCCAGTCATAGGTCTCTGAATGAAAAACAGAGTGGAAGAGTTTTCTAGGTGTTACAGTGTGTGTTGTAGACTGGCCATCCCCAGTATGTTCTTGACTTTTGTGACTGGTGATATGCTTACATTCATGTCTACCATGACATATCTAAAACCACCTCCTCTGCCAACAAAGCATATTATGACCACGAGACACATCATCTTCTCTCTACATGATGTTTTTAGGAAATTAACAATGGTTGCTATATTACATATTGTTACCTTCAAAGTATTTGTTCAGATTGTCAGATATAGGCATGCAAAGCATTAACTGTTCCTTTCAATAAACCAATAGAAATTAGTAGTACAATTATCTTAGCTATCTTGTGTGTGTGTGTATATATATATATATATATATATATATATATATATATATGTTTATCTTCCTTCTTTCTTTCTTTCCTCCTTTCCCCTATCCCAGTTATTCTTTCTTTTTGAGTAGTTTCTTTCCCTTTCAGAATATGTACAACATTTTTAAAAAATTCATTTATGATTTTAACTTGACTCTTTAACATTTACTTATTAAAAATTTAATGGTACTCAAAATGAACTGCTATGTTTTGTACTATGTGATGACTGAAAATTTTTGAGGTAAAATTTATGTTTCCAACTCTTATGAAAGAGATCCATAATCTTCAGTTACAACATTTAAGAGTTAGCTAATGGTCCAGAATTTCTATTATGTAAGGTAACATTTGACAATTTGGGAAAAACGTCACTAGTATCAAGTAAATTAATGACTACTTTTGAGGGAGTTTCAACCTCAATAGTGATGATATTTGAGGCAGGATGATTCTTCTGTACAGAGAACCCTCTTGTGCATTCCCCTGTATTTAGCTGTATCTTTGGTTTCTATTGAGAGATGCCAATAGCAGTTTCCCACTATGACACTGAAAAGTGTCTCCAAAAGTTTCAAATATTCCCTTGGAGCAAAATCACCCACCCTAGCCCCTGTCCTGAGATCATCAAACAAGCATATTCTGCTGATCTGCATCCTATGGTTCTATAGATAAATACCCAAGGAACAGTAGCTAATAATGGTTTTCTTTTAATGGTACTGTATGCACATATATATAGTTATTCTGATCATGCTCAAATTCTTCTTTGAAAGAACAAGGACATTTCCTATGGATTGAAAAACCAGAGGAATATGCAATGATAAAATCACCAGCATGAGGCTTGGTTTCCTAGAGATAATCAAAGTATTTGACACAGAAGTTTATAGGTTGCTAAAATCTTTGTTCACTTTTAGAGGTAAATTGAACATATTTTTTTCTGAGTGATGTGGTATTAGTCACCAGAAAAATGTTGTGATGTACAGGAGACATCCTTATTCTGAGCTTTTGAAACAGTCTCAAGTGTTCTGCAGGAATATGAGTCTTGTGTTGACTCATAGTTCATCTGTTTAGGATAATGTCTTCATTGGGGCAGATAGTAGAGAAAAATTACAAGAGTTTTATTAAGGCTCAAACACTACCCATCTATCCCAATAGAGCAGTCACAAAATAAGATAATTTTTCTCAGTATCACCATTCCCCTCAGTTTGTGTGAAATTATTACCTCCATCTACAGAAAACTAATAGACCATTTTAACTATTTATTGCACTCAAACTGTCAAAATAAAACTGAAAATGCCAATAATTGATAGCCAGGACTTAACACACTTCTAGGATTTCATAGATGGAAACTTAAACACACAGAAGACAGCTTTCATCAATAAAAGAAAAATAGCTGTCCAAGCTAAGGCAGACCAAAATTTATGTGGACAAGTCCTCACCAAAAGGACTTCACATTTAAGTTTTCAGTAAATATACATTTTCCATCCCTTTTCATGCTGTTCACACTTGACAGCATTGAGCTTTTATTTTTATACACTGAACTGAGTGTGGCAGTAAGAAAGCACAAGAAAAATTGTTAACTGATGATATGAACCAGGTAACAGTTAATTCTGCTTCATAAGATGAAATTTGAATATTATAATTAAAGCAATAATGGGAGTCCTATGTAAGGAACCAAGAATCACCAGAAAATGTTCTTACATCAAAGAGACATCTTTATCCTAGACTTTTAGTCTCAGGTGTTCTACAGGAAAACCAAATGATTCAATTGTCATTGTTTTTAGTCTAAAAAGTAAGTTGACATTTACAAATTAAACATTAGCTCTATATAATTTCATGAAGTATAAAATGTTTGAAAAAGAAACCCAGGTAAGACTGAAACCAGGAATGGTTTAATAAGGCAATTTTTAATGAGATGTATAAAAAATCTTTTAAAAGATTTAAATGTAACGTTCTTGTTGAAGATTTGGAAAATATTAAGAGCTACTGTTATGAAATTCTACTCATTATTCCATTTTCCAGATACAATGCATTTAACATCTGAACCTATTTTACAGAATATTTTCTAACATCAGTTTACATATTCCAATAAATATATCTGGTTCTTTAACTGAGCAATACATTATGAACATTTCCAGGGACATTAAATGTTCCAACACACTCTTGAGGATTGCGCAAAATTTCTCTATAATGTATGTAACCAAGATTGACATAAATATATACCTATTACTTATTTTTGATGTTTCAACATTTCCCAATTTAGAAAATATATGTTGATAATATTGATATATTTTTGTGTGTTTTGAACTTGAATTTAATATTTGAGGCTAAGTCTATTAGGAGCATTTTTACTATATCTCTTCAGCTGCTGTGGCTTGAACTGTGCTCCCTCCAAATTTCCAAGTTGAAATACAAAATTCCAGTACCTCAGAAAGTGACCTAGCCACGCAGGTGCCCAGGAGGCAGAAAGGCCGCAGGCGCTGGCAAGTGGTGTGGAGACGTGCGCTGGGCTTCAGGCCGGCCGCTGCCGCTCGTCCAAGAACCACCATGCCACAGAGAAGCACTGACACAGTAGCCCACCCAGAGATGTGCGTGAACCATCCTGACATGGAGAAACCTCTGGGAAAACACTCCACATGGTGGGTCACTCTTGGCCCTGCTATTGAGAGCCAGAAAGGTCCAGAGTGAGCAGAGGAGCAGCTGATGAACAAGGACTTGGAGAACATGACAGTAACGATGCCTGATGACTCAGAGGTCAAGCTGACGGGGGAAGCGGGAGCCATCTGGGAGCTGGAAACCAGGAGGATCTTGCACAATACCTGGGGAGACCCCTTGAAGGCCATTCTTCCCCTAACTGTACAGGCTGTGGTGGAGGAGCGAGTGGAGCTCCAGAGGTCTGTACCTAGACTTCAAGGATTACATGGGTGTCCAATATTCAGATTCTGAAAAATTGCTTTCATGGAGAAGGTACGTGTCTAGGTTACTTGCCTGGACACTTCACACCTGATAGTGTTGAGACTGACTAGCGGGCCAAGGACTTCATCCACATGTTCTTGCTGCTTGTATTGTTGGTTGGGGAGAGGACACTAAGTGGTTGCAGGGTCCCAATGCACTGGGAGGCTGAAGAGAACACCCCTCTGCTTTCTTAGACAAGAGGAATTGATAAATCATACTTCCCAGGATCCCAGTTCAGTAGAAGGACAAACTATTCTTGAAGATTAGTTTATTACTCACGCAGCCCCAGATAGTAGAAAAAAGCTACAAAAATGGCTTTTGCCCCAGATTGCTTACTTGAGATGCTGGTAATAATTGCCTCCTCAGTATTTTATAGCTGTGACTAGGAGGAGGACAAGGAGAGGAAACAAAGAGACTGAGAAAAACAGCTGCCTTTGTTGCAGCACTAACAGAAACAGACTCTAAGTCTGATTCTTGGGGCCCCAAGAAGAACTCGCCAACTACATTTGTCTGCTACTGCTGTCAAAAGCCAGGCAACCTCAAGAGGAACTGCCCTAAGAAGCCCCCTGGGCCATGCCCTGACTGTAAAGGTGACCAACAGAGGTTGGACTGGCCTCTGAGGCAAAGGCCCCAGAGCTCAGACCCCTCCTACCATCTGGTCTAACAAGAATGAAGGGGCCCAGGGCGTACTCTGCTTTCTCCCTCTGCTAGACTGTTATCTCCAAGGAGGAGCCCCAAGTAATCATGGCTATAGAGAAAAAAGTGAACAGCCTATTGCTGAACACTGGTGCTAGTCTGTTGGTCTTCTTTTCAATCCTGGCCTTCCTTCCAGCCATCACACCTCATTGAAAGGAGTCACTGATGAGGAGGTAATCTGCTATTTTTCACAACCCTTAGGCTATAATTACCTGTTAGATCTTTCTTGCATATCTTTGTTTTCCTGAGAAATCACTTTGAAGATATCACCATGTGTTACAGCAGCCACTAATAATTTCCTACCAATCTGTCTAAAACTCTGTAATGTTTGTATTGTCCTTATGCTATTTTGTATATGGATGTATGCTTATTACTACGTGTTTTCAACAACAGCAATTGAGAATAGTCAGTGCTTATTTAATTGATCACTCATGTATAGGTCTATTTGTTTTCCCTAGAAACCACTTTGAAGAAACCAAAGTATAATACAACAACCATTGATAATTTCCTACCATTTTTGTCTGTAACTCACTATTATTTGTCTATTTGTTTTCCTGAGAAACTATTTTGAAGATACCAAAAGGTAAAATAATAACCATTGATAATGTCCTACCACTTTGTCTGTAATTTGGTAAATCCCCTGATTACTATGTTATCCCTCTTTTACTCTTTAAAATAAAAAAAAGAAAGTGACCTTATGGAATCAAGGTTACTGATGGTAAAAGAAGTGAAGAAGAGGTAGCACTAGAGTAGGATGGGATGCAAATCCAGTAGAATGGCTTTTTTATCAAAAGGGGAGATCTGGCTCTAGGGACACATATAGAGGGAAGGTGATGCAAAGAGACGTAGGGAGAAGTTGGCCATCTCTGAGGCAAGGAGAAAAACCTTGACAAGATCTTTCCCTCGGTCTTCAGAATAGACCAACAGGCTGCCCTGTTGCTTTCAGACTTATAGGCTTGAGAAGTGTGAGGCAATAAATTTCTGTTGCTTAAATCCAGTTTATTTGTGCTACTTCATTATGGCAGTTGCAGGGAATAAATTCACCAGTTAACACTGCACAAAGATTTCCCCACTCACTTCTCTCTCTCCCTAGTTTTGTCAAGATTCTTAAATATTTAATGCCTTCTATTTCTAGGGAAGAATATACTTTTGTAATGTGTCTTTATTTTTCTTTTTCTAGCCTGTAGTTTTTGTAGCAGACACTTTCTTACTTTACAATTTTTATAGTCTGGAAGTAATGAAAAATAAAACTACTTATAACAACAATTAATATTGAATGGTTTTTGTGTTCAGACTTCATGCTATATTAAACTCATCATGTTAATTATCTTCTTTATTGCCATGTTAATGAACTTATGGAAATGAAGCACCATCTTCATCATTCATTTTCTTGTTTTGTTTTGTCATATAAGTTATATCTTGTGTATTTATGCATTCATTTTATTCTGTCAGCTTTGTTCATCTGAAAAATGATTGTAGAGTTGTAAATAACTGGACTTGTTCTGTAGAAAAATAGATCAGAATTACTATGTGGTGGCACTTATTTCAGGAGTTGGAATTTTCACTTAATGGAATTCTAGTTCAATTGGAACTTCTATGATGAATGTACTGGAATTTCCACAGTATTTTGTTTCACTGCATGCTGTTGCTTGAAGGTAGATGTTGATATGATCAAATTTGATTGCCATGGTGGCAGTGACAGAAGCTGGCATCTTAAGTAGAGATTAGGTTGTTCAGAGAATACTCATGCATATGGGTTAGTTATTGGGAGAACATGTTATTTTAAAGATAGGCTGCTCCTTGTGTCCCGTCTTTTATCATGTGTCTGCCTCTCCTTTTAGCATTTTGCCATGTTATGATGTAGTGGGAAACCTTCCTCAGATGTGGTTACTGAGTCAACCTCCCAGCCTACAGATTTGTGAGCTAAATAAACTTCTCTTTATAATTTACCCAACCTCAGGTATTTTGTTTCAGTAGCAGAAACAGACCAAGAAAAAAATAATCTGTCTACTCACCCTGAAGGTGAGAGGAGAACAGCAGTCAAAAATGACCTTTCAGATGATTAAGAAGTCAAACAGAATGCAAGTATTCCTAAGTGACAGTAACAAGCAAGGGGGATTGTGCTAAAGACAGGGGTGTAGATTCAACAGCTGGAGACGGGAGCCGAGACTGTCTAGGGCCAGAGTTGTGAGAAGGGTACAGGAAAAGTGGCTGGAGAGGGTGTGCTGTAAATTTAGGGGATACTGGACAGGTCAAGGATGACGTGAAGGATGAGACTGGTAGCCCAGGTCTGGAGTCAGGTGAATGCAGAATTTGTGGGGTTAAAAGGTGGGCTCTTGGGGCTGGGGATTTAGCTCAGGGGCACAGCGCCTCCCTGGCAAGCACAAGGTCATGAGTTTGATTCCCGGTACAGGGAAAAAGAAGAAAAGGTGGGCTCATGTGAGGGAACTGTGAGGGAACTTAATAAGAAGAGAATGGGCTGACAGCTGTCCTGAATTTTTGTCATTTAGGTTGCAGGTCCTGACAAACGCAGGACTGTTTGGGGGAAGACAGTTGTCAAAGCCTGATGTTAGCAAACCTTCCACATAAGCACCATGCAAATGGCATAAGTGTGGGGTTTGACAGGGACAAAAGAGCTAACTTTGACTTTTTCTCTGAATTCTGTAAGGGACCACCTAAGAATTGTGTGCTTTCATATTTATAGGAATTGAAAACTGGAAGGAGCCTAATGAACCCCGGTAGTTTAAGTAGCTTGAAATTCTGAATGGGGGGTGAGTCTGTATCTATTGATTCATGCCAGCACCTTCTCTAAGTGTCTGGCCTCAGTTAAGTTAATGATCTAAAGCACAAGAGTTAATCCTCCTCTGTGGCTGTATTCTAGCTTTTCCTGAGAGGAGAGATGCTATTATGCTTTTCCAAGGGTGTGACGTGACTGCTTGCTGGGTTGGTCTACTGCTGCAAACCTCTTCCCGAAGTTTAGTCAGGGAAAGGTCCTGAGATGGATAAATATCCGTCCACCTTTGATAGCGGCTGGTAGGTGTGACAAAATGTCTCTTTATGCATAAAACTGATGATGAAATTTGCCTAAACTTCAAATGATATTGAAAATAGAATCCCTTGTGTTTCTTCTTGGAGTTTATTAATTATATTCACAACTGTCTACCAGTTGACAACTTTGTATTTAAATTTCTCTAGTTGGAGGTTCATTCACTTCATGTTCCAGTAGCACTCTTTCACTTACTCCTTTCACTGAAGGTTAATCACCCCTTCTCCACCAGTACCCAATTAAAGACTAAACATTTACAAAACATTGTCAAATTTCACTGTCTTTTAGATATTTGTTTTGTATCTCTTGATTCAGCAAGATTTTTCTGCTAGCTCAGGTACCTGGAGAAAATAATTTTATGAACACTTCTTCCTGTACCTGATTCTTTACAGTATATTTCAGTAAAAACTGTACTGAATGCTTTTTGTGTGTCAAGTCCCATGTGTAGGTGTAGGGAATATGATGGTGAACAATCTTTGCCAACATGTGCCCTGCAGTCTGGTGACAATAGCTGTAAACTTGGGAGTCCCCTGGTATTCTTGTTGACTAAAACTACTGCATTGTCACTCCAGAGCAGGCCTTCCAAAACCAGTCAAGCTTTATAAACAGGTCATCTGGGGAACATTGCAACTGCTAACAGAGATGATATCACTGATATATCAAAAGTCTGGGGCTGGATTTTCCCTGTTGGTGGTTTGCATTTCCAATGTGATCTGTCATCTTGCATGCAATTGAATGTATCTTGCTGCATTTCCTCTCATCCTGTCACCTGAGAGTTGGTTCCCAACAACTGGCTTTTTTCAATTCAGAAAGAGAATGTATTCAGAAAGGCTTATTTTCCCCAAGAGTGTGTCCGGGATCAAGGTTTCAGTTCATAAATTCCACCCCAGTTTAACACTGAATGATACTGTTGTCTCCACAGGAAAACATTTGTGACCTTCGCACAGCAGGCATGACATTGGACTGTAATGTCCTATAATCTTGGCTGAAATTTCTGAAAGGCTGTGTTTATTTGACTCTTTAGTGCTGCATATCTGTAGCTGGCTCTTAACTAAGGACAGTGAGGTATGTTATGCTTCTTGCCATCAGCCATACTGGGCTGCACAATCCCGAGATCAAGTTCAAGAGCACAGTCTTCCCTTTTACTCTGGCCCTCCCTTCTACAGGGTGCCTTCTCGGTGCTGCAGCCTAGGGATACAGAAGTGAGTCAAAGCTATCCATCATTTAATAGGAGGGCCCATAAGAGTGATCATTCCAATGGGACACAAACATCTAAGAAATTACAATTAAAAGCAAAACCAAAGATTCGGGAATAGGGCTTTGAACTAGAACAGAGTTTCATGAGGAGAGAGGTTCTGAGATATACATATTTGCTAATAAACAGCTTTGTGTATTTACCGTAAATATAAAGCCATACTGCTAAAAAAAAAAACTACAGAGAGCCCATGAAGGAAGTCAGTCAAGGTTTGTTGTCCAGTGGAACACACAGGAGAAGTAATATGTTTTCCTTAGGAAACTTCTCAAGGAAGTGAGAGTTCATCTGAGTCTTGTGAAATCAGCTAGTGGAGAAGGAAGAAATTTCAGGCCAAGACAACAGCGTAAATATTGTCCAGCAGAGGCATGTATAGATGAGGCAGTGCAACTCCAGGTTGTTGTTTTGTATGGCTCAAGAATGAAAATATGCAGGGCAATTTTTTTGAGAAATAAGGGATCAGAAAGGACTTTGTATGTAAGATTTCATGAAGGAGCTATATATCAAACATGCTTTCACAAATTAGTGATCTTACTTAATGCCAAGCTTAACTGACGAAAGATACAATGAATCATGTACAAAAGTTAGAAGTCCAAGACCGTCAATGTAGGTCCTCAGTCCTTTCTTGCTGAGACAAGGATGTACTGTGAGATCAACTTATGAGGTCTTTACACTAGGCATGCAAAAAGGAAGTTTTAAAGGCATGAAACACCTCAGAAATTGTCAAAGAGGGCTATGCCATTGGTATAGACAAACATGCTATGTGTTGCCTCAGTCTCAGAATTTATTGGATATCCACACACTCGCAAGCTGTATCAGTTTCATTGCTGTATTTCCCTGAGTACTGTTGATTTCATTAAGTGTCGTGAACATGACAATTCCCAGTTCTTTGTTCCACTGCAGCCTTAATTGCTAACATCTAATACTTAACCCTCTTAACACTCAAATCATATATCATATAGAGAACAATAATGTTTAGGTTACAGGAAAAGACTAAAGATGCTAGAAGACTTTAAAAGGCAATATTAAGAGTTAAAACAATTATTCACTGTAAACGGTCAGATACTGGTTTAAGGAACCTATCATAGGATATCAAGCAAAGGGTCCAAGCAGCTTTGAAGTAGGCAGCATCAAATGCCAGGGAGGAATCGCACTGCACTAAAGTCTGGGTGCAGATGGAAGTTCATTATCTGGTGACTCTCTTGTGTATATACCAGGTGGTCTATAATAAGGCCATGGGTTAGTGTGCCATGCTGCATTCCAAATTTTCAGGGCAGAGTTTTTTATTGTGGTACTAGAGATTGAACCCAGGATCATCACACTGAGCTCTATTCTCAGTCCATTTTTATCTGCCTGTCTGTTTGTCTCTCTGTCTGTATTTAGACAGCATCTGAGTAAGTTGCTCCAGCTAGGCTAGAAGTTGGAGGCCTCCTGCTTCAGCCTCCCAGAGTGCTGGAATTACAGGCATGTGCACCACACCTGACCCAACAGGTGATAATTTTTATTAGCATTGTTAGGAAAAAAGAAAGAAAAGAAACAAAGGTCCAAGCTCAACAGAACAGGTTTACGCAGAACAAACCCAAGAAGGACTCCTCTGGCTCTTAGATCACACTGGTCTCTCTTGTGCAGGTTATAGGATCATGACGGGGAGAGTTCAGTGAAAGGTAGCTGTGGCTACCTGCCAAGGAAAAGGCTTGAGAAAGTACCTAGAGGTAATAATTGCCCCACGACAGTGATGAGTCAGTGTGTGTGGATGTGGGGTGCGGGGTTAGAGTGGTCTCTGGTCTGTCTATGATGGTGGTGGTCAGATTCAATTAAGCATGAATAAGTTATCAGTTTGTCCTGTATGGTTGTGCTGTGAGGTGAAATTTGTGATTCTTTACTTGATCAGACAAGATGCAGATTCAGTCTACTGTAGCTTAGCATTTGTACCCCAAATGGAGACACTCAGGGTAAGCTGCTACTATGTAAGGCAGAGTAACTCCAAACAGTCTGCAGCTGGAAACGGCTACTCTGAGGTATTGTTTATTAAATAGCTCAGGAAGCATCTGAACACTTAGAATTTAGAGTAAAACTCACATACCTGTGCCCTGACTGTGACCTATTGTATTAGATCTCTAAAGCTCAGCCCAGCAATTGACATTTTATTTATTTGATGGGTGAAGAGGGACAAACTGCACTTTAAGGAAGCTCACAAGCTGATTTTTATGTGAGCTACTCTTTGAGAATTCATCAGTAAGTGATGGAGACATTTGAAGTGAATTCTAGTGTTTGAACTAGTGAGAATGCTGAGATCTCCAGTAATTTACTAAATAGAACAAACAAATCTAGTTTTGAAAACTTAGAAATCAATCTTAAAAGTAAGAAATAATATTCAGGGCATGAGACTGCTTAAGGTTGTTGAATTGAAAAAGGCACATTATTTCTCATTTTAGTTAGAGCTCTGAAAATGCCACAGAATCCTTACTTTCCAGGGCAAATAGGTATCCCATTCATATCTAACACTCAGTGCTTGTTCATCATGACAAATTGAAATACACTACAAAAAGACTATCTTTTTGTCAATAAAAATTGAATTGTACTTGAAACTTATTTAAAACTGAAATTTAAATATATTCTAGAGCAGACTGTCCTGAAGCATGTGTTTGGCTTCTTCTCAACTCTCCAGCTTCAGCCCATCTGTGTTGACCCCAGCCTCCACCATCCATGGGGGTTGCCCAGAAGTCCCACAGGTGTCCACCTCTGACCTTCAGCAGTCTCTCATAAGCCAGCAGGCTCATCTCCTGTATCAGCTCCTCAAACTTCTCCAAAATGGGCAGCAAAGGCAGCTTTTGGATGGCTATGGTAGGGCTGGTGGTATGGGGAACATCACAGCCATCCAGGTAAAACTAAAGCCTGCCAACCCCCTGAACATGGAGGTGGACCCTAACATCCAGGTCATGTGCATATAGGAGAAGGGGCAGGTCAAGAACCTCGGCAACAAGTTTGCAGTTCCTAAAGCAGCGGAACAGGATGCTGGAGGCCAAGTGGAGCCTCCTGTGGTAGCAGAAGTCATCCAAGAGCAACATGGACCACATGTTCAAAAGCTACATCTACAGTGGTTGGATACACTTGGGCAGGAGAAGGTGAAGCTGGAGGTGAAGCTTGGCAACATGCAGGGGCTGGTAGAGGCCTTCAGGAATAAGTACAAGGATGAGATCAACAAGCATACAGAGATGGAGAATGAATTTGTCCTTATCAAGAAGGAGAGAAGGATGTGGATGAAGTTTATGTGAACAAAGTGGAGCTCACATCTAACGTAGAAGGGCTATCTGAGGAGATCAACTCCCTCAGGCAGCTGTATGAAGAAGAGATCTGTGAGCTGCAGTCTCAGATCTTCACACACCTGTGGTGCTGTCCCTGGACAACAGCTGCTCAGTGCACCTGGATGGTATCATTGCTGAGGTCAAGGGCCAGTATGAGGAGATCGCTGACCGCAGCCAGCCTGAGGGTGAGAGTAGGTACCAGATCAAGTATGAAAAGCTGCACACTCTGGCTAGGAAGCACAGACTTTGCACTCTGCTGTGCAAAGTCTGAGATCTCTGAGATAAACCACAGCCTTAGCAGCCCACAGGTGGAGACGGAGTCTCTCAAGAGCAGGGGGCATCCCTGGAGGCTGCCATCACACACTGAGCAGCACAGGGAGCTGGCCATTAATGATGGCAGCACCAGCTGGCAGCCACCTGCAGAAGGCCAAGCAGGACAGGGTACAGCAGCTGTGGAGTACCAGGAGCTAATGAGTGTTAAACTGGTACCTGACATTGAGATTGTCACCTACCACGAGCTGCTGGAAAGCAAGAACAGCCTGGAGGAGGAGGATGCAGAACATGAATATCCACAGGAAGACCACTAATGGCTGTACAAGCGCACCCTACGGGGGCCTCCAAATCCCTAGCTCCACCTGCACCAAGTCTGTTGTGATTGTGAGGAAGAGCCAGGCCTGTGATGGGAAGGTGGTGTCTGAGTCCTCTGATGTCCTGCCCAAGTGAATGGGCCACAGCAGCCTCGCCCAGCCCACACCCCTCCCATGGCTGCACCAGAGCCTGTGGGGCACACAGCTGTATATGGGAGCATTGGGAATAAGTGGCCCACCTAAGGCTCAGTCCTAGCCCTTAGTCCAGCTTTGAGGGGAAACTACTGCCCAGGATACCCCTTCTTGCCTATGCCCATCACAAAAAACCAATTCAATTGTTCTTTCCAAAATAAAGCCTGAGCTGGTTCTGCCACCTGGAAAAAATATTCCAGAGCAGATATTTCTAAAACACTTTTGTTTGATTATTTCTAAGTGTATTCAGACAGTAACCCATTTTTCTTGGGTGAGAGACTTTAGACTGTTGCTTAAGAGAAATAGGCATTAGTCTTCAATCCTTAGCCCATCATTTGCTTTACTCTGGTGGTGCTAAAAGAAAATGGCAGTGATAATAAAAATATATGATTATCCATGGTGTATTATGGTAGTTAAGTTCACTGGTTTACAACTAGTCAGCCAAATGCCACAGATCAAATTTCAGATCTACCCCATTTGCTGTATGACATTATGCAATTTAACTTTCTTGAGCATCAGTTTATTCTAAATTAGTGCATGTTTGTAATACAGAGGAGTGACGTCTGAACATTTTCAAATCCTTTACTTCCCTTCCTTCTATTTTTCTCTCCTATGACCCCCACCTGTCTTTAAGAGTCTACTTTCTAACTTCCTATCATATTTCCTTTATTTTACTCATCCATTTATTTATATTTTAGGTTTCTCATATAAGAGAAAACATGCTATATTTACTTTTCCATATCTGGCTTATTTTACCCAGGAGGATGGTCTTGAGTTCCATCCATTTTTGTGTGGATGACATAATTTCATTTTTCTGTAAGGCTGAATAATATTCCATTGTGTATACACATCACAATTTTGTTATTCATTCATCCATTCATAAGATTGAGGCCAGAATTAGTGTTGTGAACTGCACTATGACAAAACTGAATATACTAAACTGAATATACTGTATCCTATAGTAAGATGTCCTTTATCCTTTGAGGGATATACTCAGGAGAGTTGTAACTGGGTCAAATGATATTTCTACTGTTACATTTTTGAGGACTCTCCACATTGATTTTCATAGTAGTTTTACTAGTTTATATCCTCACCAACAATTTAGGAGGTTTTCTTCTTCCTTGCATTTTTGTCAGAATCCATTTTTGTTTGCTTGCTTTTGCAATTTAATGTTAGCCATTCTGACTGAGGTAAGACAGATTCTCAAAGTTATCTTCATTTCTTTAATGCCTAAACATACTGACCATTTTTATATAATTATTGGACAGAAGTACTACTACTTTTGAGAAGTGCCTATTCAGTTCTTTAGCCCATTTTCCAATTGAGTCATTTTATATGAAGTAAATATTTTTAATTGCTTATGTATTCTTTGTAGTAATCTTCTATCAGAAAAGTAGCAAGGAATACTTTTTCTATTGTGTAGGCTGTCTCTTCACTTTGTTATTTTCTTTGTGGCATAGAAGCTTTTTAGTTCATGTAATCACATTTGTGTAGTTTTAATATTATTTTCAATGGCATTGGAGTTATATTCAGTAAGTCTGTTCCTGTTTCTATGGCTTCAAATATTTCCCCTGTGCTACCTTCCAACAGTTGTCAAGGTTCTGTTTTTATGTCTAGATCTTTGACACATTTGCATTAGTTTTAGTATAAGGTGAGAAGTAGGGATACAGTTACAACTTCCTAAAAATGCATATCCAATTTTTCCAGTACCATTTGTTAAAATGACTGTCACTTTTTTCCTAATGTAATATTTGGCTTGTCAAAAGTCTGATACATATAGGTGCACAAGGGTGGGCTTTATACCTTTTGTTGCATACCATTGTGTACACATCTTTTTATGTAAATACTATGTTGTTTTTATTACTTTGGCTTCGTAGTATAACTTAATATCCAGGACTGTGATATATCCTGCTTTGCTATTTTTGCTCAGGATTGCTTTGGCTATTCTGGTACTTTTCTGATTCCCTACGAATTTTAAGATTTTGTTTTCTAGTTCCATGAGGAATGATTTTGGTATTATTTTAGGAGTTGTACTATATTTATACATCACTTTTCATAGTATTGCCTTTTTCACAATATTAATTCTTTTGATACAACAATGAGGCATATCTTTCCATTTTCTAATATCCACTTCAATTTCTTTCTTCAGTGTTCTATGATTTTCATTAGAGAGTCTTCTATCTTCAGGGTTAGATTTATTTCTAGGTCTGTGGGCTTTTTTATTAAGCCATTGTGAAAGGAATTGTTTTTCTGATTTTTGTCTTTATGGGCTCATTATTGATATACGGGAATGGTACTGTCTTCTGTGTGTTGTTTTTGTAGCCTGCTAGTGTACTGCATTTGTTTATCAGATTTAAATGTCTTCTTGTGGAGTTTTTCTTCTCTGATTTTCTATGCAAAAAACAATATTGCCTGGGAATAATTTATTTCTTTTCCTATTTGAATACTTGTGATTTCTTTCTTTTACCTGATGGCTGTGGCTAATGTTTCAGGTACTATTTTGAACAGGAGTGATGACAGTGGACATTCTTATTTTTTATTTCCTGGTGTTAGGACAAATGCTTTCCCTCATTCACTGTGATGTTGGCTCTGGCTTTGCCCTAAGCAGCTGACATCTGTTTGAGATAAGACCCTTTATACCTATTTTCTTCAGGGTTTTTATCAAATAGGACTTTGAGTTTTGTTGAAGGCTTTTTTTCTGCATCTCTTGAGATGCAATGTGATTTTCCTATCTCTGATTTTGTTCATGTGACGTGTTCTATTTATTGATTTATGTATATTAAAACATCCTTGCACACCAAGAATGAAGCCAACTTGGTCATGGTGCATAGTGTTTTAAATGTGTTGTGGAATTCTCTTTCCAGAAATCTTATTGAGGATTTTTGTATTCATATTCATCAAGGATATTATCGTATAATTTTGTTTTCCTTTTTTCTTTCATTGTTTTGAGTTCTTATCTGGTCACACTAATAGTATAACTAATTTGTATTTTTTTTCTCCCTTTCCCTGCCTTCCTTTCCCCTTCCCCCACCCTAGTTTCTTTTTCCTTTTGAACAATTTCCTCCCATTTCACAATATCTATTGCACATTTTGGACCTTATTTACTCTTTCAGTTTCTCACACCAGAGAGACAATGCAAGGTAAACACATGTGATTCTGATTTATTTCACTTATGTATGGTCTAAAAGTTCATGTCTTTACCGATAAATGTCTCAAGTTTATCATTTTTAGTGGCTAAATAGTACTGTATTGTATAAAAATACCACATTTTTATCCATTCCTTGGCAGATTGGTATTTCAGTTGTTTCCAATATTAACTAGTACAAATTGTGCTGCTATAAACATGGGTGCACATATATCATTGTGGCGTGATGTTTTTAATTCTTTTGAGAAAATACTCAGAAGTGGAATAACTGATTTGAATGGAACTTCTAATTCTAGCTTTTTGAGGAATCTCCAAACTGATTTCCACAGTGGTTGTACCAGTCTGCACTCCCACCAACAGTAGAGAAGGGTTCCTTTTCTCCACAACATTGCCAGCATTTGTTATTGGTTGATTTCTTGATGACAGCTATTCTTTCTTGGGTGATATGTAATCTCAGTGTTGTTTTAATTTGAAATTCTTGAACAACCAATGATGTTGAACATTCTTTCATATATTTATATGCCATTTGTAGTTCTTCTTCTGAAAAGTGGGTATTATTCTCAGATGCCCATTTTTAGGTTGGGTCTTTAAATTTGGGGAGGGTCTGATTTTTTTCAGTTCTTTACATGTTCTAGGTAGAAGTCCTTTGTCTGAGCGATAATTAGCTAAGTAGTGCTTTTCTTAACTGTGAGAGTTTTTCTTTGGTAAAGTCTTACTTGGTCTCATTGCTTGTTAACCACTTAGATTTTTTTACTCCTTCTTGGCTCAATCTTAGCAGGTCATTTATATCTAGGATTTTTTTTTTATTTCTTTACTATTCTCTCATCTATTGAAGTTTTAACTTTTGCAATTAATTTGCAATTATTTGAATTTCAGTGGTTTTTTTTTGTGCTTTCACCTTTTCATCTCTAATTTTGTTAATTTGTGTCTTTTCTCTCTTTCTTTTGGTATGTTTGGCTAAGGACTTATCAATCTTTATCTTTTTAAAGCACTAACTCTTTGATTCATTGCTCCCCCACATTGCTATTTTAATTTTAATTTCACTTATTTCCACCCTGATCTTTAATATTCCTTTCCTTCTATTGGTTTTGGGATTGCTTTTATCTTTGTTTGCTAGGACCGTGTGGTGTACAATTAATGTATCTATTTGGGATCATTGTGTTTTTTTTTTTTTTTTTATGTAGGCACTCATAGCTCTAAACTTCCTTCTTGGAATTGCTTGTAATGTGTTTGACAGAATCTGATATGTTGTGTTATCATCATTTAATTGTAGGAATTTAAAAGTTTTGTTCTTGATTAATTCTGTGACCCATTGATCATTCAAGAATGAATTAGTCAATCACTATGTATTTGCATAGTTTCTATGTTTTCTTTAGCTGTTTATTTCTAGTTTCTTTTTATTGTAATCTAACAGGATACATGAGATTGCTTCAATGCTTTGCATTTATTAAGATTTGCTTTGTGGCTTAACATATGGTCTGTTTTGGAGAAAGTGGCATTGGCTGCCTGAAAAGAATATGTATTCTGTTGTTGGATAAAACACTCTAAAGGTCTGTTAAATCCATTTGATCTATACTGTAGTTTAAGTATAATGTCTCTTTATTGATATTCTGTGTAGATGGCCTGTCTGTTTGTGACAGTGAGTATAGTGTTATCTATCAGTCCTCTCTTGAGAAGCACTATTTATTTTATGAAAGGAGGTGCATCAATGTTTGGTGCATAAATATTTGCAATTGTTACCCCTTATTGATGAATCATTCCCTTTACTAATACAGAGTGACATTTTTTTGTTTCTTCTTAACAGCTTTGGTTTCAAGGAAAATTTGTTGGATCTAAATGTAGATATTATTGCTTGCTGTTGTTTTTTTTAGCTCTCTGGAGTGTCATTTTCCACTGTTTTACTTCAGTTTGTGTGTCTTTTCTGACAAGGTGTGTCTCTTACAGGCAACACATAGATGAGTCTTGTGTTTTTGATATGATATGGCACTTTGCATCTTTTAACTTGAGAGTTAAGACCATTTGTATTAGATGCTATTATTGAAAGGTGTGTTCTAATTCTTGGTGTTTATGTGTGTTTGTGTGTGTTTGCTTTGTTTCTTTTCCTCATTCACCTAACAACTATCCCACTGATGTGGCTTTTTTGTTTTGTGATTGTTGTTGTCCTCATTTTCTATGTTTAGGACATGCTTAAGTATTTTCTGCAGTGCTCACTCCATGATCATAAACGTGTTTAGTTTATTTGTATCATACAAAGACTTTATTTCTCACTTGACTTTGAAGAATGGCCTTATAAGATACAGTAATCTAGGTTGGTAATTATTTTCTTTCAGTGTTAAAAAAGAATTCATCCCAAGCCTTCCTGGGCTTTATGGTTGCTGTTGAGATATCTGTTACTCTCTCCAATAACTTTTAATATTCTTTCTTTGTTATGAGTTTATGATATTTTGATGTGAGGTGTCCAGGGAGGTTAAAAGACCAAAGAACAACCCTTGGTGGGAGGGTACCTGGCAAAACAGGTAAGATATTATGGAAGTCAAGGAATAACTAACACTGCTTGTATCCTTCCCACTCTTTCACTTTCAGTTGTGTATGTCTTTTCTGACAAGATGTGTCTCTTACAGGAAACCTATCCATGAGGCTTGCTAAAAACCAAAAGCAAGCAGTACATTGACATACACACACTCACATACTAAAAGAGAAAGAAAGGAAAAAGAAAGTTTTAGTGGTAATATTGATATACAAGTAAAGACAGGGTAGCAAGTGGAGTTTTGAGAAGATATGAGGGGAGAAGGAATGAAAGAAGAGATGCAGCAGGAATGTAAATGGAAAGTGAGAGAACATATAGGGAGATTGAATACAATTAATGAACTAACAGAAACACAAAGTTAGCAAACCCTATGAAACTACTCTCAGTGTGCGTAAACACAATGAAAAATGGTACAACCCTATAGTATCAATAGCAATACTCAGCACTCATACACAGATAAAAACATACATAGATCCCTCTGACACATACAAAAAAAAATTAACAACAAAGGAAGTAAACAAAACTAGGTTCAATATTCTCTCTATGGTAATATTTGTGTTTAAATGGAGTTAATTCTTGAATGCTGCCTGATAAAAGGAGTAGAGGGTATGAAAATCTTTTTAACTTTTAGTCCAGAATTCTCCTCTACCTCTGTCAAAGTAGCAAAGTAGCATTTAGAGCATGCAGGAGGCTGAACTCTGCCCTCTGTGGTTGTGGATGGGTACCCTGGTTGGTCTGCCAGTGGTCTGCTAGTTTTGTAAAAGTCAAAGTATAAGGATTAGCTCCCACCTGCTGACACAGTCTCTTCTATACCTGGGAATGAGGGCACCAGAAAATTCAATCTGTCCACTGAATCTGTCCCTCATGTAGTCTGTCAGTAGGTCCAGAGTGTAGACCAGGTCCCATTAGTTTTCAGACTGTGCTTTTGGAGGGTGACTTTGACCAGGTTAGAGAGGGGATTTAGGGGTTATAGGTATCCAGCCTCCCACTGGTCCCTGTCCCCGGATTCAGACACTTCCCCCTGCATAACCGCATGTGGCTGAACTCATTGCCTGCCATTACATTCATACCACTGCTGTTTCACGTTCTCCACCCCGCTGATATATTTTCCAAACCGGAGTTAAGTCTCCATTTACCTGGAGACTGATGTCTTTCTGCTAATCTTACAATTTTAACTTTGTCATATCACAGTCACCCTTTTTGTGGGTTTATATTGTCAGGGCAGATTTCTATGCTATCCCTGTAGCATGGTAGCTCTTATGTCCTGGATTTATAGAATGTGTGGGGATTTTCTGTGCCTCTGCAGAAGGAGTTACACAAGATGGCTTTGTGCCCAAATCTGAGCATCAATTTTCATGTATGCAAATTGAGATTAATAATAAAACCTAAATGTTGAGAGACTGAAATGAGAGAATTCAGATAATATAACATTCAGGGTAGTATTGAGTACATAGTAAGTGTTCAAAAAATAGTAACTACCGTTATTAGGGTTATCATATATGAAAAAGCCAGACATGTAGTTTTCACCTGCCCAAAAACTTTTTCTCCACAGTAGTAAACATTGTGCTTTATTTAATTAATCACTTTCCCCATTCCAATTTTTCTTCTTGGTGCTGAGAACCCGAGATTTTGTTTAACTCCCTAGGCAAACACTTTTATCACTGTGCACAGTCCCTGCTACCCCTTCCATGTTTTCTTAACAGAGTTGTCAGACAAGCTATCTTTTCTTCTTTGACTAAGAAGTATTTGGCCACAAAAATTTGCTCACGATCATCCTGAAAGAAATTGCAGCTTAGACACAAAAATCATTAGGAAAAGAGTACTTCAAGACAATCTTGAAGAACTTGTCCATAACTTATCCTGTCCAGCATCTTGATAAAAGCTTTAGCTCTATTTTTCCTTACATTCAGTGAGTTACCCCATTGTCCTTTATGTGCTTGTTGGTATTTTCAAGAGACTTGGGGTTTCTTTTTGATATTTTCTTAAGGACTTATTTATTTAACATTTTAGTGTATATCATTTGACTTTAACCTCTTTATAGTTTTTCAATGTTTAAGAAATTTATAGGTGTAGTTTTATTTCCTACCCTTTCATTTAATATTATTAAGTATGTTTTTATTGTAATATTAGAATGATTTTTCTTATATCAATTTTAGTGATATATGCTAGTGCACCATATAGTTTTATTACACTTTAATTATTTTACTGTTTTGGACATTTTGTATGCTGTGAATTTTTGTTATTGTAAGTAAAGTGTGGAAATGTTTGATAACATTGCATCAAGTAGACAAACATAAATACTCTTCCCTAAGCACAGACCAAATCAAGCCAGAATAAATAAAATTAGTGATCCCTCAGTCTCACAGTAAATAGTCCTCTGAATGTCACAGACTTTATCATATTCCCTTCAGTTTGACCCATGTCTGCTTTCTGTGTAGTCTGACTAAATCAAGAACATAGAAAGATACTTGATATTTAAAAAAAACCCTACAGTGATGTAAAATTTCATTAGCCAATATTGTATACTGAAATGTCTTAACAGTTTTAGAAATGTCTAATTCTGAAAAATTTTTATGCTACTCTAGAAAAGGTGGACTCTTTAACTGAACCAAATCTACCTGTACATCTAGCTGGTGCTGTTACACTAAATTGAATGATAGGACTACAGTGGTTGCAAGAGTGAGTCTCATGAAGAGATTTTGCTGTGAGATACTTAGGAAGCTTTGATTCCAAACAAAAGTAATCTTTTAATCATCCTGTATGAAGGTTTTGCTGTATCTCCTTTATGCTTCAGATTATATTTTTATTCACATCTTTATAAATCAGATTTCAGAAAGACCTATTTGTCTGTTATCTACCTATCTATCTATCTATCTATCTATCTATCTATCTATCTATCATCTATCTACCTAGCTACCTATTTCAAAGGATTCAAAATTCTAGGTGGATTATTATGCGTATGAAATTGCAGAAACTTGTTTGTGTAGTACACTAGTTTTGTAAAAGTCAAAGTATAAGTTTCTGTTTTCAGTGAAAGAAATATTTTAAGTTTACTACTGTTTAAGATTTCTTAAAAAGTTCTAGAAATGTTAATAATACATTTTATTAACACAGTGAAAGCAGACTTGAGTATAATTCTGGTAATCAGTATATTTACTTGGTATCATAAATTCATTTTAGTATTACTTAAATTCAAATTAACTTCATTATCTTTCATTTGAAAAACAATAGCACTTTTATGTTCTAAGGTAGTATAATGAGATGAAATGAATCCAATTTGATTTGGTGATTAGATTTTCCAAAGCCAGGACTATTTTTCTTGGCTGTGTTATCCCCGCTGTCTCCTCCTTTAGAGGTTGATATTTTTCTTTGATTCCGGAAACATAATATCCATAAAAATGTTTGCTAAGTGTAGCTAATTTCAACAGAATAACAATGACATGACGTCATTTTTCTAGTTTCAAACTTCTCTGTAATCATTACAAGGGAATGTTGAACCCTGATACACTTACCTAAGATGGTCAAAATGTTTTCAGCATAAAATGACTTAGGAATTGTTATGGACTCTATGTAAAATCTTAGTTCAAATTTACCTAATTAAAAATTAAATATGATAAATCATTTGTTACCTCAGGTAAACTCAGTTTATTTTAACATTAATGACATAGTTGTATGAGAAGTAAAACAATATTCTAAAGCAGGAAGAAAAAGTGAGAAGAGTGCCATTGTTTTATATTTTTGTGACTCTTATAGCTGGATTCATATGTTTCTGCATTCAGTATTTTTTTTTTTTTTGGTACCAGGAATCGAATTCAGGACCTTGTGCTTACTAGGCAAGTGCTTGTACCACTAAGCTATATCCCCAGCCCTTAGTTTGTTTCTATATGCTAATTTTATTGAAGTATATGAGGAAAATCTAACCTCACATACATAGTTGGGCAAGGAGAGATGAGTATTTCAATATTTTATTTTATTTTAAAGAGAATAGTTAAAAAAAAGAATGGTAGCATAATACAAACAAAACAAATCAAGGACATTAAAAATGTACGGGGTTTCAAACCAAATGATAGGGATTAACAGTTGTTGTTATATTACATATTGTTATCTTCAACAAACTTGCTCAGATTACCAGTTGTAAGAATAGAAGATTGATCAAACAATTAAAGGGAATAAGAGAATAATAATTTAAAAGAACATTAGAGACAATGCATAGTTTCACTAGACAGGGTTGTAGGAATTCACCAATGGTTATTATATTGCGAACTGTTTTCTTCACATAAGTTCTGATTACCAGATATAAGTATGCAAAATATATTTAAAAAATTTTAATCACTAACCGTTCCCCCTAAATAAACCACCAGACATCAGCAGTACAGTTATGCCAGCTATCCTTTATACATATAAAATGCCTTACTCCTTTCTTTTTCTTCTATCCCTCATCCCACTTGTTCCTTCCTTTGATCAATTTCTTTCTCTTTCATCTTATCTATTGTACATTTTATGTGGTATTTTTATGCAATGGAATATTACTCAGCTCTAAAAAAGATAAACTCAAGGCTTTTATAGGTAAATGGATGCAAGTAGAGACCATACTCATAAGTGAAATAAATTGGACCCATATGTGCAAACACCATATTGTCTCCCTACAGTATCTCAATAATTCAGAGATAGATAACTGGATAATCTTTTTTGATACTTTAGTAAAATTTGACTTGTGATACTCTCTGTCTCTGTCTCTCTCTTTCTTTTTCCCTCCCTCTCTTCATTCTGCTCTCCCTCTCTCCCTTTTATAATATCTAAATATGGAGTACAATAGTACTTAATCATACCATAACATGCTAGTATTTAATTAAACTATTTTACAGGGAGATGCCCTACATTCAGGTTTTATTGTCTTAAACTGTTAACGGTTTGTAAAAAGTATATCCTTATATATGTGTATTTAAACTGTGGTGTGTGTGTGCATAGAAAGACAGAAAATAGCACACAAATGCAAGAAAGAGTAAGCAAAGATGATGGAGAGAAAAAGAGAATGAAAGAGACGGGTGAACAGTCAGAGCATGCAGCAAGGGATGCCTAAATAGAAATGCGACCAGCAAAGAGGTAAACCATTCTATTATTTTCAGACCCATTCAGACACATAGTTTGCTTTATCTTCATTCCTATTAAAGGTGGAGGATTGAGACAAACTCTTACACATGGCAGTTTTCTTGGAAATATGATCCTCTGGAAGTAAAATGCTCAGGAAAGAAGGCAAAGGCAATAAAGCTTATGTCTGACATTTTCAATGACCTCCTACTCCTTTTTTTCAGAGAGAGTGGTGCTCAGTCTTGCAGGGTCCCCTGAGGATTCTTAGAAGAGTCCACTAAGTAGAAAAAAAAATTTATTTATTGACTCCAGTACTCCATTGCTTAAGAGTACCCCCATAGGGAGGGACTGCTTTATGTGCATACCATTTTTATGTTAAATGTGGGTGACTGAAGTCTCTACCTGAGTCCCATATTATAGCAGTGTAGATATCTAGGCAGAGAAAAGAAGAGATATGACAGGCAGGTAGAAAAACATGGGCCCACAGCTTTTGTTAGGATCACCTAATGAAGCCTATATTTTCTTGCTGTTTTTGGACCCAAGTTTTTGGACCTGTAAAGCTAAGACTGAATCTCTGACAATAATACAGTATATGTGAAACTGGTTGGGAAAGAATAAGGTCTGTTGACATGAGTTGTGCGGGAGATTGCCCATGCCCTATCCTAAAGCTTTCTGAGCTTACAGACCAAGCTGCTGTGTTACAACTATTACAGCCTTGGAGGAGACTAAATTTGGTTGCGTACATGGAAAGAAATAAACAAGAGAAGAATTCTTCCAAAGCAACTAGCTAATAATATATTCATAGTTAGAAACTGCTTGATGGGCTGATAAAACTCTCATTTTCTAAATATGCATGGAGTGCTAGTACTTATGATGCACTGAGTCTACCTTGTATGTCTTCTGTTGATAGCACAGATTTGGGGCACAGTTGAATTCTCTCCAGTATATACTAGATATTACTGTTTGCCTTCAACAGCACAGCCCCTAGTTTAGGAAAGTTAAAATGCCCATACTTTGAACCAATAGTCCTAGTTTAGGAATTTATTCTAAGAAATTATTCAGAAATCAGTTCATAAATTTATGTATGAGGACAAATTATTTCAAGGCAATTCATAATCAGAACAATTTGAAAATAATCTGTGTTCCCCAAAATAGTAAAATTTTAGATAATTTATGGTAAATGATAGGATGAGATATTTTGCAGACACTAAAATGGTATTTACAAGATATGGAAATTCTCCTAATGTACGTGACCTGATGAAAATGCAGGATATAAAAGTATTTATTTAAGAAAACAATTGTGCTGAAAAAATGGTCACAGAAATGAGAAACAAGAAGATATGCAAAATTTAATCCTGCATACTTTACAGATGATTTGTGTTTTACATTATGCTTGCTAATATTTTTATTATTTTTATTATGAATATTTCAGACATTAATATTCAAAAAAATTATGTTAACAAAACACATGAGGGAAATACTAAAAAGAGAATGGCAGTCCTCAAGCCATTACACTGAGAGATCAGATGCTATTTAGCAGACATTAAATATTTACCATGTCACTCTCATTTTCCTTGACTTCTTATTGTCACCCATGGCAGGTTTAAATGTTCAGATTTTTTTCCTTCCACCAGAATGCATTGTAGTAGAGGTATTCAAAACAATCAGTTCTTGATTTTGAAAGTCTGCCTAGTCTTTTTCGTCCTGCGTAAGACAGGTCCTGTTACCATTTCTGCACTTGTATGCTCCAACCTGAACTTCTGCCTTCGTAATAGTCAAGATGAAGTTCTGGATTCTGCAGCAGAGACTTCTTTCAAGGCCTGTTTGGTGTTGCTGCTCTCATCTGAGTTTCGGGTAGGAAACAGGGTGCATTGAACAAGTAACAGAGACAGAAGGAACAGGCCTCGATGCTAAGTGGATGTGGTCTTTCTTCTGTGCTGATCATTTTCCATGCTGCCCTGTGCAGGGTTGTTGTCCAGTCATCCCCTAGAAACAGCTAGAAAGACACCAGATCCAACCAATAACTGAAAAGAACTCGATATTTTTCCTCCGTAACCTAAAAATTCAATATATAAATTTCTGCTCTTCCATCTGTGCCCTGCCTACCTCTCCGGGAGCACTCCATGTTCTCTCTTGGCCCTTTCCCTCTTTCCTTTATTACTCTTTGTGCCACTGGGCCTGGTTTCCTAATTCTGCTGCCATCTTCTGTACTACGGAATGCTCCATACTTGCCATTGTTCCATAAAAGCAATTTGTTGAGGTCCTACAATTCTTCAGCATAGGCCTATAAAACAAAGCCCTCTGTTGCTAAAATTAATCACTTCTTCTACAATATATCCCTGGAGTATAGGGTGGAAAATTAGTACAGCACTGGATAGCTCAGTTCTTATAGAGAATCAAAATGCCTTTTCACTTAAATCAGAACCTCAGCTTCAGTAGTCCCCTACCTTTTGAATAAACTGTAGTTAATGTTTATTTGAGCTGCATAACCAGAATTTATTTTTATTAACTTTCAATTATGTATGTTTCTCCACAAATGTTGTAGGCTAGTTTTCTAAAAACAACCTCTGTAAGAAAATTTGATATTGAATAATTAAAACACACGTAGATAATTGTATATAAATTGGGGAATCAAATTTGGAAACAAATCTATAATGTGAAAAAAAAATATTTTTTCACTGACACTCACCAGATAAGAAAGACACATATTAAAAAGGCAATATTATTTGATATTAGTAGTAGTGGATGCTGTTATTAATTTATACTTATCTCTATAATGCTAAAACCTTCAAAACCTTTGAGGATTATTCAAATGTTCAAGATGTGTTGTTAGGAACAAATGTTCCTAACATGTGTTGTTAGGAACTTTTTCTTCTTGGGTATATAAACCAGAAACTGGTTATTTTCCAACACTTTACTCTTAATTGGGACATATTAAATACCTTGGGAGGTACTATGAAAAAGAGAATATACAGCGTCTATTTAAAGGTGAATAATCTGAAAGGATGTAGGGATTCTTTGAAATATTAATTCATTGTCATGTGACATTTCACGTAAGACCATTAGCATATAATGCATGGATGATCTCTTCAGATTGTTCTAGTTACCTATATCTCTTTTACGGCTTCAATAATATTCTACTTAGTAGTGCAGCTGTTGGTCTTTTTTATTCCTCTCACTAGATGATAAGATTTTGAAAGTCAAAACTGAGACTGGGGGCTGGGGATTTAGCTCAGCGGCAAAAGCGCCTGCCTGGCAAGTGCAACGTCGTGAGTTCGGTTCCCGGTACCGGAGAAAAACCAAAAAAAACAAAAACAAAAACAAAAACAAAACAAAACTGAGACTGAGTCACAGCTCTTAGGCCTCAACCGTACATGCCTCTTGCATTTATAAACAGCATTTCAAGGAAGGGATAGAAACGTTTGTGTTCACTGAGGAATAAACACTCTATAGGTGGATCTGATTTTATCTTCAGGAATTTCATAATCACTTAAGTGGGCATAAACCACTACAAGTCTCCAGGCCTCTCAAAATACACGGGGAAACTGAAATCCTTACAGCAGTCAGTGTAGCAAAGTAAATGTAATCATGGTCACACCCAGGTCTATACTAGCCCATGTGAAAATTTGTTTGAATTATAAAATCAGTCCCTTTCTCTGGCAAGATGGAATTTCTCTCCAGGGTGTTTGCACTATGACCCAGATGTAGTCTGCATTTCAACTCCCATCTACTCAATTACTTGGCTGATCACATGCAACCTACACAATCATATATGTGTCCCTGATTATTGCTCACCACGTTGTACAGTACAGATTATATCAAGGATCCAGGACTATAATACTTTTCCTCCAAGTGTTGCACTATTTTTGACTGGTGGTACCAGTGAACACTGCTAAACTGTATGAGCCCAAGTGTAAATTAAAGGACATTTTTAAGGCAGTTGGAGAATCTAAAGAATTCCATGTAGGTTGTACTTTTCAAATCACATTAGGAAAATTTTTGGCAGAATTCTGTTACATAATTTTATAGGTAGTTTATGGTTCTTATTATTCACAAACCCCTATGTTATTGAGAATAGTCTTTTTTATTTTAGAGAGAATAGAAAAGCAATGACAAAGTAATAACAACATAGACAAAAACAAAACAAAGGAAAAACAATAAATATAATACAGGGTTTCAAAACAAAATGATAGAAATTAATAGTGGTTGTTATATTACATATTGTAATCTTCAGTGAAGTTGCTCAGATTACCACATGTAAGAATGCAATATTGATGAAACAATTAAAGAAAATAAAAAAATTAAAAAATTAGAAGTGATACAGAGCTTCACTAAATAAGATGGTAGAAGTATTTAACTATACCTGGGTTATCCAAGAGTTTTCCACATGCCATCATTGGGTTTGAACACATCTCTGTCAGTGTGGGACCTTTCTGTGGTACGTCCTAAATTATCAAAAAACATTCTCTACTTTTATACTCCAAACTGGACAAAATGATCACAGATGCTGCTTGCTGTTCTCAGACAGGAATGATAAGATTATCATTCAGTTATGGAAAATAGTTATGCTAGAGGAAGTTTGTAATCATTGTGTTCTGCCACCAAGTACTTCACTAATAAAAATGATTTGTAAAAAAGGCAAGTAAAATTTCTATCTCAGTGTTTGACATATAGTAAAAAATAACGAAAAGGATGGAGGTTTTTTTTAATCAAAGTAATTGAGCATTTCAACACCTTTGTCCCAGCAAAAGGGATCCACATTTTATTTGAATATATAGTCAAACACAGTTTATAAGGCAATTACGACAGTCCCAGGGTACCCATAAATCTTGCATATCTACTGATTGAGAAAAAGGAGGATTAATACTTTCCTTTATCCTCAAGGCTTTGTAAAGGATTACAGGACAAAGCGCCTGATGCATCTTCATGTTTTCACTCATGTTTATATATAATTTAGTTATTGAGTTTTGTATTTTTCAAACAATTTTTCCCAATTATCTTGCACATCAATCACATAATAAGTTATTGGGGGAATAATGAAACTTCATTGTCATTTTGTAAGTTCAGGTAATTGTTCTCTCTCCTGGGTTATAGAAATGATTTTTTAAAATTTATGTAACTCACTCTCTCCTCCCTTGCCCTAATTTAGAATGAAAAAGATAATGCTTTTTTAAAAACTTGGTTGCTTATGAGGTTGATTCAAATTTTTTATACAACATAGAAGATACCTAACTTGTAAGTTCTAAAAACCCTAATTCCTTTGCCTACTAGTTGTGGGGAACTTGGTAACAGGAATGTGTGTCAGTCCTCTATGCCTATTATAAGTACTGATAAATAGATATAACCTGTTACCTGCAGTGTGCCTGATTGATTCCAGGGTTATATATTCAGGCTTCAAAAGGACTCAGTTTGTATGGAATTAAGAGGATGGAAGCGGAAGGATAATCTCATACCAACATTCCCCTGCTCTCTGTAGTACAACTACAACAGCTACATTGAGAGTTATGGTGTATACCCCTCAAGAGAGCATACCCCATAGTTCACTCAAACAGTTTCAGTGACATGGCAGATCAAAATCACTCAGTGGGGTTTAGTCTTTTTGAAGACATATTACTGTCATATTCATATCAAATGATCTGAACAAGATTAATGTTATTCAAGTCCTCACCTAGAAATTAATCAGTTCACTATTATTTTAGTATTAACAAGACACTGTAATGGAATAATTTGACAAAGAGTATTCACAGTAAATTGAGAAGAGAGGCACAGATGTCAAAAGCTAATTAACGGTGGACAAATTCTGTAGAGAATTAGGAATTGAATTTTATAATTAAAGTTTGTTTTTGGAAACTCTCTTTGAATTGCTTTATCTGGTCCTGGCCTCTGTTTTTTTAGGGAGCTCCCCAAATCCAGGTAAAACGTGTTGTCTACCTTGACATTCATCTTTTAAAAGAAAGCAGTTCAGAATCAAGTTAGAAGCAATCATGATCATCATAAAGAATAACAGTTATTGAACTATTACAATGTTACATGAATTGTGCTTAGAATTTGATGACATAGTTAAGGAAAATAAAATATACAAAGCTAAGTTGTTTAGAGTCAACCTACTTTGGCAATGAGTGGTTTGTTTCTTGCATAACTAAAACTATCTTCTCAGTGCTGTTTCGGCACAGTTTTCCTACATCCTGATGTGTCTCTTCTTCAGAAAAAAACAAACTCAACTTTCTCAAGTGAAATAAACAGTAATCCAGCAAGCTTAAGGATAGAGTTATATATTCACTGGAAGTATTGCTCAGTTATAAGATTTTCCTGGGTTCTTTTTATCATTTTCCAACTTTTTGCTATTTCGAGCATATTTTATTTGCCACACTTAATATGGTTTCTGTTTAGGAGGAGAGAATTTTGATTTGGCTAGTCTCATGTATTGTGGACAGGAAGGAAGAACCAAGTATTCATATTTTCACATCCATGTGTTAGAATAACAAGTATTGAAACCTGCATGCCTACAACCATTATTAATATTTCTAGAAATTGGAGGTACTCATAGAAGGAAATGGCTTCACCTGCCTAAAACCTGTGCTAATTTGGATATTCCCAGTACAGCTTTGTTGGATATCTTGATGTGATATCTTTAGCATTAGTATAACTCTAACTAAATTACTATCTTGTTTTCCACTGAGCTACTGTTCTTCACGTTGGAATATTTCTTGGAAATTTTGGCTCATACTCTGTTGTGACAAAATTTTGGAGGAAGCCAATATTAATAAATTGGAATTAGCTTGGAAGTAAAATCTATTTTCCACACTTGCTCTCTGGCCATTCTGCATGAAGCATATATGCTCATAATTTTTATGTCAGCTTATCGAATATGTATTTTTCTCATCCAAATTTAGATTTTCTCCGTGGGCTACTTTGAAGCTGTCGGGGGCTCGTCCTGGAACATCATTAAACAACTGAGTGGAAAGGCTCCAGAAAATTCAAACAGTATGAAAATGGCAAGGAATCAAAGAAGCAAAATTCAAAGTAAAATGTACTTTAAATTTACTAGAAGTTCTTTAAAAAACCATTGTATGTACGAAAATGTCTTTGAAGTGGATCAGAGATCACTTCCTTCCCAGTGGCAGACAAAGGTGTGGAAAGCATACACAGTTTTTAGAAACCATTTGAAGAGATTTGGATTCATTTAAAGCAAGTACATCAACAAGAATAAGGAATATTAGAAATGAATTACTTACTTTCAGATGAGATAGTAGTGATTTTCATGGAAACTGAGGAATTTGGGGCTGGGGATTTAGCTCAGTGGCACAGCACCTGTCTAGCAAGCACAAGGTCATGAGTTTGATTCCTGGTACCAGAAAAAAATGAAAAAACAAAAAAACAAAACAGAAACAGGAATTTAACTTGTAAGAACCTAAAATCCAAATTTTCTTGAACTTCTAATAGTCTTAATATTCAAATTTGAGGTCTTTTATGGTAGTATGTTAGAGTAACTTAGAATAATTTTCCATTTCTTGTAAGCATTGTCCAAAAATGGATTATACATACTTTAATCTGCTGATTAAATTGTGATCCACGAATTAACTGCACCAGGATCATTAACCAAGACACTTGTTCAAAACAACTGTGAGATTTAAGGTAAAGATTCAAATTGACGACTTTGACATCTGCCCCAGGGATTGGTGGAGCAAACTATTAGGTATGTCTGGGTGGGTATGGCTGGCCTTATTGCTCTGGCACAAAGGTGGAAAATTGCCAAAATTTAATTTGAGAAGAGAGTCCCTGGAACTCCTACTGAGGAAAGGTCTCCTAGGGAATTAGTTCTCCAGGACTCATCTCACCATGCTCAGCCATCAGCCCTTCAGAGGCCACTTAAAACATTGTCTAAGTAGGCCTGGCTACTGCCCCTGACAGCAGGGTGTTATTCACATGATGCTGATTTTATTAGCATAGTGAATATAAGAGTTGTGGGGTCAGGGACATTTTCACCCAGATTTCAAAGGAAGGCCTTGAAATCCAGGAAAGGTTCCTCTGAGAGGTCAGTGCATGAAGCCATGACACTGAAGCCAAAAGCAAAATGTAGATTTCAAAAAGTTGGCACACCAGGAATGTGGAATACCTGCTGTGGAACAGACCACGAGTGAAGACATACAGAGAGAGGGATGTGGGCTGCAACTGGCAAGATCATAGGGGTGTGGCTGTTGAGCCCTGAACTCACATTTTTTCCCAACATGTGCCTTGGATGCTGGATATGAAGCTACAGGGCTTAATGTTTGCCCTATTGAGTTTTGGTTCAATTCTTTTTTACCCCAGTAGTTCTACTTTGGAAAAGGTAATCTTTGCCCTGTGCCATTGTACATTGAGACTATGTAACTTTTTTGATTTTTACAGCAGCTCACAGCTAAGAAGTTTGCCCTGAGTCTCAAAAAGAACTTGGACTTTGACTTCTGAGAAACACTGGAACTGTTGAGACTATGGGGAAGGGACTACCATTGCATTTCCAGTTGCAGAAAGAGTAGTTGTATTATGTTAAGCAGAATTATTAACATTATTTTCTTTATCTAGGGATTACATATGTGTTATGGTTTGTGTCTGGGTGTCCCCCCAAAGCCTCATGCGGCCATGGGGCAGGCTTTTAGAGTTTGATTGATTATGAGTGTGAGAGCTACACCCTCCCTGGGATGGATAGTTTGCATATGTAAGGGAGAGAAAGAGGGTGCTTCTGGCCATTTCCTCCCTTGTGTGTGCTTGTTGCTTTTGCTGTGTTCTGCCACCATGAGCTGTAGCTCTCTACCATGTGCCAGCCTACCTTGTAATAAACTGTAAGTGAAATAAACCTTTCCTTCCTTAATTTTGGGCATCAGGTATTTTGTCCCAGCAACGAGAGAAAAGTAACCAAGACAATATGGTTTAAGGAGATGTATGTGGGTACAGATTTGAAAAGGGATAGGATGTGGAGGTTAGGGTGCAGTTTCAGCTGATTAAATTTGAAGTTTACCCTGGAGATTGATAGAACACCTTTCTAGGTGTTTCTAAGTGGATGATGGAGATGTAAACTTCTATGTCTGGTTCTTCACCCCTACTGCTCTGGCGTTCTTCTGCTACACTTCTTCACAGCAGCCATAAACGAAGCAGTTTTGCTCTGCCAAGCCCTCTGCCATGATGTCTTTGCCATGGATTCAGCCAAATACATACCGAAACCATAAACCAGTTAGACTCTCCTTTAGGTTGTGTGTGTTAGGCATTGTGTCTCAGTAATGACAGAACTGACTAAAACACCTGCTTAATACCTCATACCTCTGAGTAAAAATCTCCAGGCTGGTTCCATGAATGAGATTCTGGTAGTTTAAACTATCATAACTGATAATTCTGAAGGTTACCAACTTTAAGAACAACTGTATAGATCTATGCCCAAACTTCAGTTCAGTTTTTTTACACTACATATGCTGACAAATTTATGAAATACAGGTTAATATACGAAGCATGAGCTAAGACTCTTGGTGTTCTACCTAATCGGAATCTAAAGAAAATCAGTATAAATTTCTTTCCTTGATATTTATTTCCCTAGGTTCAATGTTTGAAAATCATTAAAAGCCAATGGAATGAAGTAGAGCAAAACAAATATCTGTAATAAAACAAAGAAGAGTAAAGATATTCAAGATTTTGATTTTTCTTTGTCTAGGGTAAGTCATGCAATTTTCAGTAATGTAAGTTTTAGTTTCGCCTTAATGTAAGGTACATATCTAGTGTGTAGTGTGCTTGTTTTAATATCAAATAATAGACAAATTGAAGTCTCAACCAGGAAGAGCATGTGCAACATAATGTACAGAAAGATGATTATTTAAAATTTTAAGTATCTCATATGCAGGCATACATCAATAACGTTGTAGTGGTATCATTGCTCATTGCAGTTTTGTTACAAATATGTTTTAGTGAGTACTGATGCAGACCTTGCAGTTCTAGTATGAATAGTCAACAGAATAAAACAGGATATTACACCATCTGATCTTAATGTATTTTAAGTCTGATGATGCATTTCTGACTACAACTATCACAGAGTCAATGAAGAGTCTGGAATTTGACTTTATGATGCCTTTTATAAGCAAAATTGAAGTGAGGGAGGAGTGTGATAATTTAGGGATAGTACAGGCATGTGAGGGACATATATAGTTTGAGTTCCCAATTACTAATTTAGGCTTTTTGTGTTGATCCAATCCCACATGATCATTACTCAATTTTACTTTTCCAGTGGAGCTGTAGACTATCATGGCTCCTTTTCAATCTGATCCTGGTAGATTCACAGCCAGTGGTCTGAATGGGCTTTTCGAAGCTTCTCATTTGTATGCAGTGCTATTAAGGGGATTGTAAACATTTATTGAACATTTATGTGCCAATCATAGCTCTAATTACTTTACTGCTCATTCATCCTTTATAATAGCTTTCTGAGGTAGATGTTAACATTTCCATTTTATAGATAAAGGAATCAGGACTCAGACAGCTTAAATAATTTCCCCAGCTAGCAATGAGCAGATTCAGCCCTCAGAATTCCTTGTCTAATTCCAAAGTCATCCTTTGAACAACTACACTGTGGTAAGAGCTGTGAAGAAGAGATTTTATTGAAAGGCAGCCTTGGTGTTAGTTTTGGTTTCCATGCAATAGCTTGACAGCAAGTAGAATATAAGACCAATAATTAAAATAAAACACAATAGCACTCTGTGTGGGATCTGGTTTCTTGCCCGGTCTCAGAAAAGTCATGTTTTGAAACAGACAAGGATGTTGGCAGTGAAAAATAACTCAATGAGAAAAGAAAGATAGAAAAGATCTGGGAAAACCTGCTTCCCCTTCTTTCTCATTTCATGGATTATCCCAATATGTGAATCTTCTTGTAGGTCTGGTAGCTCTCTGGAAAAGTTGCATATGGCAAGAAAATCAATATACTTATTTTCCTATCAATCTGTGAAGTAGAAACACATCATTTTCATTTCTCTTTGCTATGCTTCTTCTTTTTCTTTTTAAAAATCTCTTTGTACCTAGCTTATATTTCCCTAATAAAATATCACTACTTAGTGGACTCCTTAGTGGAATACCACATGTAATGCTTCTTAGAGGTCTTGGGCTAAAACAATACATAGTCAATATGTACATATGTACATGGGCAACAAAACTAAATTGTTGTACCAGACCCAATCTGAAATATTTCAGATGTATAAACTTATTTAATGTTGACAACAACCCAGCAATATAGTGTTATTGCTATCATCCACATTTTAGAGATAAGGAAATTAAGGTACATAAAGTTTAAGGTATTCTGGTAGATCCAGCCTAAATAGATTGAATATTCTGTTGGTTTGTTGCTTATGAACAAATTAGTAAACCAATAAATACACTTGCTCAAGAGAAAAAAATAATAAGGAAAAGTTCAATTTGTGAAATTTTCTGGATGATACCACTTACATTATTCTATTTGGTAGAAAACAAAAGGAAAAGTCAACCAGCATCTAGCAAAGTGCATTGTTCAGAACAGAAACTCAATATTTATTTGTTAAAATAATGCATATGTTTTCAGATCTCAGTCAATTCTTTAATAAGATTTACAAAGTTTTTCTTCAAATACTTATGGATACGCAGTAATAGAAGAGATTGAATAACATTGGTATGGTTTAAGAAGTTTAAGTTATGAAGGGAGATAATGGAGAGGAAGTCAATTTAGGAAAAACCTTGTCACACCTTTGGTTTGCATAACTGAAATACAACTTAGATGTAGAAACTCAAAAAAATTTTACAACATATGGATGATGCTTAAAAGTAGTGCCATGAAAACCAACAAGATGTCCACAGAAATAGTCAAGAAATAAAGATGTTTCTCTGTATGCTCTATGAATCTTGATTGTCATAAATTGATCCTTTGTTAATGATCTTTGTCTCTTATTTGATGTGATGCTGGTGAAGTACTGGCCCCTGTTCAAGCATTGACAAGAGCTTTGAGAGATTTGAGAGAGATTAAAGATTCAGTGAAAATGAAACAAATAAATGTCAAAGATGATTCAGTGGTACCATTCATTAGTTTGTAGTTCCAAAACTTCTCATATGGTTGCTGTCTATTATTTCCTGAGACAGTTTTCCATTTTTTACTTTTCCAATTATTGCATATTTTTGAAGGCACATGTTGGCTTTTATTTTATTTATTTATTTATTTATTTATTTATTTTTTCCATTTTTCTCCGGTACCGGGAACCGAACTCACGACCTTGCGCTTGCCAGGCAGGCGCTTTTGCCACTGAGCTAAATCCCCAGCCCTCACATGTTGGCTTTTAAAGAAATTGATTTAAGAATAGAATAGTAGAATTTGGAGTGAAATTTCAGTGAAGTCCAGCTTATTTTATCATACTATAGATTGTTTCTTAAAATGTCTTGTCAGCCTTAGAGCAAGTTTTTAAAATATACTGTTTTTTATTACATCGCCTTTAGACATCTAACTAATAAACTCATTTCTTTACCTATCGGTAAAGGAAGATATAGATGTCTTCATTTCTCCTTTGTAGAACTCTTATATAATTATTGGGTGACATTTGACTCTTACAGTAATACAGCCAGAATATCATTTACAGGGGGTGATCTATAGTCTTTGGGGGATGAGAATACTCCCCCTCTCTCCCTTTGGTTCCTTTAAGAAATATATTTCCTACCTACTGTGTTGATAGCATTTGTAACTCCCGCAACTAGTTCCTGAAATTTTGCCAGAGAAACTGATTATCAAGAGTTTTATCTGAGTGATTATATTCTCCCATTCGTGTGTGCAGTGATTGATCTGGGAATGGGCATATGTTGTGGTTTGTGTTTGGATGTCCATCAAAGCCTTATGCAGTCATGGGGGTGGGATTTCTGGAGGCAGCTGGATCTAGAGTTTGTGACTGGTTCATTGTCTAGTGCTGGGATTGGGAGTGTGAGTGCTACACTTGCCCTGGGGTGGGTAGCTTGCATACAATGTAAGAGAGGAAAAGAGGCTCCTCCCTCTTTGTGTTTGTTTGGATTTCCTTAAATATTACTTGTTACTGCTGTAGTTTGTACCTTCCATCTGGAATCATTTTCTATCTACAGTACATTTTCCTGAACTCCATTGACTGAATCTTTACATGTGGTTCATTCTGGGCAAAAATGTAAGTTCTTCAGAATTTTCTGTTCTGCATTTTGCTCCTGATTCTCACTATAAATCTGACTAAAAGCAACCAGTGGTACTCATTCTGCAGCCTCAGTTTTGGGATGCCTGCACATTTCTTCCACCAGATTAAATAGTCTCACTTTTAATCTCAGTCTCCCAAAAAGTCTCAAGACATGAGCAAAATGTAGACAAATTTCTACCAGAGTGTAATACACGTGTTTTTTAGGTCAACTGCTAGCACTTTTACTTCCTGATTGAAACTACCTGAGACTAACCTTTACTGTGTACATTCTTGTCAGCATTCTCTTCCTCTGAGCTAGGACCAAGATCACCAATCAGGCTCTATTTGTAGCATGATAAAGCTTCTCTAGCATGCTACTCCAAACCTTTCTAAACTCCTTGCATAAACTGGTCCCAAAGTCTTCTAAATAACATGGTCTGATACAGTCACAGCCAAACCCTGCTGCTCTGGTAGCAATTTTCTGTACTAGCAGGCTTTCTGGTTGCTGAGACACAATATGCAAAACTCAAAATTTAAGGGAGAAAAAGTTAAATGTACTCATAATTTCAGTCCACAATTGGCTAGCTCCAAGGCAGAGGCATCATGGTGGAAGGGCATGGTGGAGGAAAACTGCTCAGTTTATGGTACCTGAGATGCAAACATGGGAAGAGTGCTGGAGAGAAATGCACTAGAGGTACACATTGTACGCAGTATCATGCCTCTATGACCTACACAGCCACACCTATGAATATATTTTACTAACCTAAGTATTTCTAAAACAATAATGCTAACAAAACAGAATTAGTAGACACAGATGAGCTAGAAATTGTCAAAATACTTTATATGCATTTACAAATGTGCCAAAATGAAACCCATTATTTTGTATAGCTAATATGCATTAATTTGAAAGATATATTTTAATGAGTATGTGATTCTAAGTAAAGTTAATCACTGTAGTTAAACTGATGATATTAATCTTTGGACTTCCCCCATTGGTCTTCAGATGTAAAGTGACAATTTGTCATTCATTTGAAAGTCTTTCTTCTCTCATTTATTTTTAGACCTCCTCTTTGTGTTCTGACTTTGCAACATTATCTAATCAGTTGTGGAATTTTTTCTTATATCCTCAAGTTTAAGCCAGTTTCAGTCCACTTTTTCTTAGATTTTGGTCCTATAACTAATTTTCAGCTGTCTGATACCTTTAAAATATTTATTTAAAATATTCACATCACACACAAAACTGGAGATGACTCACATATCAACCAACAGAGCAATGGATAAATATAGTATATTATATTCACTCTCTATTCTATAATTCAACCACTCTAATAAAAAGAGCTTAGTATATATAACAGCACATGCACACTGCAATACAGGTGATAGATTAATCTTATATTTTGCAAGGGAAAGCTGGGAACAAAAGAAGGCGTACTGCATACTTCCCCTTACATGATGTCCCAAAACAGGCACAAACATTTTATATTAATAAAAGCTACATTAATAAATCTGAGCTGGGAAGGGGATGATGGCTGTTGGCTAGAGTAAATATAAAGGACATTTATGGGACTCTGGTAATATTCTTGCTCTTGCTTTCTTTGGTGGTTACAGAAAAGTAAAAACCTTTCTGCCTTTATACTTAGGATTAGTGCACTATCTGTGCTTTAATATGTATATGTTAAACTTCAATAATGAAAAAAAATCCTCCAGCTTTAGTTGGCTTGTCCAGGGTACCTCATCTGTGTTACTACTGAAAATAAAATTGCAAGGGCTCTACAAATATAAGGCATTTATGTTCATTACCTACTTTGTCACCGTGCAGTAAAAGATTAGACAGTTATTTAGGGAAAGCAATGGGAATATAAAACTATCACCTCTACATTCTTAGTAATGGGGTTTTAATTTTTTATTGTAGCTTAAACTCCACATTTTGCTTTGTTTTTATAGTCAGCATCTGAATGAGTGGAAACATCTCATAGAGAAGCTATATTAAAACAAAGTGTTAAGTAACACAATTGCAGAAACAATTTCTAAGGTATTGTAAAGCTGTCATGTTTGTAACAAAAGTTTTGAGAATAAATACATTTTTAATTCTTTAATAAATACTACAGTGAAGACCACAGGCAGTTAGAGCTGAAGGCATGTGATTAATTTTTCTAGTGTTTCTTATTTCCAGAAACTTGTATCATTTCTACCATATCATACTCAGAGCATGTTTTCCGTGTGTAAGTACAATTCATGTATAAACGAATTTTGTGTAGAGCAGTTTATTAAAAAAGAAGATTTATTTTATTGGAAAAAGGAAAGTAATAGTTACATGGATATGTTTGTGTATTTAATAGCCATTGTTTACATATTTGCTAATAGGATCCTTAATTATCTTTGCAAATAGGAGACTGAAATGGGTAATAAATTGTAAATGAGACAAAATGCTTATCTTCAGCATAGTGGAGCTTATAACGATTTATTGGCTGAATGATTCATATGTCTTTATATATTTTTGTTTTCCTCAGCAGGTTCAGTAATACGGCTAGCATATAACAGGCTCTCATTAATGTTTCCCAACTAAAGAAATAATAATAATTACCTATACTTTCTTTAAGCCATCATTTTAAAGTAGAAATTATGTCTTCATTATTTAATAACTCATTTCACAGTAGTGTGATAAGAAGAATATTACAACTATTATTTTGTTTGATGGATCAGATGTAGTAATGTTCTATTACCATTTTTTTTTTCTAAAACCAGAAAATGACTCTGGAGTCATGAGAGAATATCTACTCTGTTTATACAAGGGCAACCAATTGCTAACTGCTTGATTCCCAAGCATCAAAAATTATAAGCAGCCAGTATCTACTAAGTACAGTGTTTCAAAGACTGTCAGGTTCCTGAAACACATAAGCTATTACCTCAGAATATTTGAAAACTGAGACTCTCAAAATTAATCAATCTCAGATGTTTTGTGCGATGTTAAAGGGAACATCAGACAAAATACGACTAGCTCTCTGCATTAACAACTTAATGACTATGACATCTCCCAAGGAGCTTATAAACATGGTAGTGGGAGTAGTTACACTTTCATAATGTTTTTGTTTTTATTTTGATATTTCTTCACTCAATTTCAAGCAAGCAGAGCCACCTATTGTGTTTAGCCATATATTTTTTCTACTCATTTGATTTTTCAGAAGCCAAAAATTAATGTGATACCTACTAGGTAAAAATTTGAAACACTGTATCTGCTATAGCACAGGAACCCCTTTAGACAACTGAGACCACATTGAAATGCCTTTCATAAGGCATAATTTCTATATGCCTTACATTTCATCAGCTCTCAACTGAGGGTAACAACATGGGTGACCTTGCCGAATGTACTAATTGAATGAGAATAACCTCGGTATTATTTGTTGAGAGCCTTGGATCATATAATTCACTCAATAATTGTTATCATCATTATTTTTTCTTCTCTATCACTTGTATTTTTAAGTAGGGGCTAAGTCTGGAGTTTGGAGTCATACTTGAATTCTTGTACTGGATTTGCCCCTCAAGTGGCATACAGTATTAAAAAATAACTTCATATCTCTTTTCCATTATTTTTCTATCTTCAAATTAGGAATAAATATAGCTTTAAGGCATTCAGTTGCTATAATAATAGAAATAATACATGTCAACTAAACACTTATTGTAGTATGTGTTGTAAGTGCCTAATTAATGTAAGTCATGATAATTCCACATCTCCACAAGATGGCTAATATCTCAAGACAAAATTATTTTTTTCTATTGTATGGTTTATGTCTGAACTCACGGGCCCTGGGATAGGGTAGACTTCCATACCTTAAAGTATGTTTTCTGAACTAAATTACAAAAAAGAGACACTTTAGAGAGCTACAGTATGACAGTGGCTTAAATGTGGGGATGGATTATCTAACACTTAGTCCCTAGATTTTCATTGTCCTAGTAAAAGTTGATATGCATAACTTATTAATTGCCCTTCCCACTTTCTTAACTTGGAAATATTTTCCAACAGCAAATGCAACTGGGTCCTTGTCTTGGTAAAGAAATGCCTCCTTTATGGCTTTTATCACGTTTCTGCCCGATATTTCTTTAAGTACTCTCTTATCTTACCCTCACTTACATTTCTGATAGAAGTTGGCTTTGAGGATAACTTCAGATGGTTATACATATCAGGTAAACTTTGACGCAGAAATAAACTATAGGATACTGAGAAGTGAGGGAGAAAGTTTTGCTGTTGGAGGGCTGAGTTTTCTTGTTCTTGTCCGTGTCATCACCTGACTTACAGAGAATTTCCCTCACAGTTGTCAAGTAGTTTTTCATGTCAAATCTAAGGCAAAGGTACAAAACCCTTTTTTTCTATTGGTAAAGGCAAACTAGAAAAATACACACTCAATAGAACTTCAGATCGTCCCATGCAGCTGATCTTATGGAAGAAATGAAATCCCTTGAAAAGTGGGTCTATGTAAAGCAGTCATTCTGTAAACCCTGAATGCACTATTCATCCTAGGATTTTGTTGTGGAGAAAAATAGGTTTCACAAATGAAAGAAGTAAAAACTCTTCTCTCACTCTTTACTATTTGACTGCTGAAAGCTTTATAGCTTGTAATTTGGATAGAGCGGTTCCACTCCTTTTATGCTTTAGTTTATCATGCTATATAATTTCATCTGCTAAATCCCAACATCTAATTCTATTTTCCACTCATGCATACTATACATCATTATAAGTGACACTTCCTTTCAATGGTGCTGTTTGCTTAGGACTTTTATTTTGTATTTTTTTCTTATCAGTATTGATCCTAGTATTCACTTTTACAAGGCATCATCCCTTTGTGATTTGCTTTACTTCCATAAAACTAATCAATATAAATGCTGCATTAAAAGTTTGTACGCAGAGGTTTTCACTAATGATTCTTTTCCTTTTTTCCTTCCTTCTTTCCTTTCTTCCTGCCTTCCCCCTTGCCACTTTCCCGCTGTCCTTTCCTGTGAAACTATTCTATACATATTAAATTTAAATTAGTGGCCAATATTTTTAAATTGAGGAACATCCCGGAAAGCTGAGTGGAGGTGGCTCTTTAGCATTTGGGTGGAATATGTTTCAGTTTGCCATTGTTTCCATCTTTGCGTAAGGCTCTCTGACACCTTTCTTGATCACACTCTCTGCCAGAACTCTGAGGTCATTTGAGGTTGTGATCTTCCTTGTTCATGAGGGAAGAGTTGCTATTCTTTTGATTTCAGTAGGAATTGACATGGTTTTTTGTTTCTTTAAAATCCTGTGATATCAACCTATAGGTGAAATCATTGTCCTCCTGTGCTATGATATAGAGGATGTATTACCATATAGTTGAGGAAGACAATATATTATTTTAGAATCCTACTCTGATGGGGTCTGGTCTCTGTTACAGCTGACACACTCCTACACATTAAAAACATGATATGAAAAGTAAAAATATACAGGCAGAAAGAAATCAATTGAAATTTTATCTATGGTAGCAGGATTTAAAACAGTCAAGGAGGTTGTAAAATGTTAATTAGAAAGACTGTGTTGAAATATGTAAATATGTTAGGCACAAAAGGAAAATGCAAAACATACCACTCATTATTAGAATAAGTAATCCCATAGAAATACATGAAAATATATAGAGTAGCCATGTTGAACATCAGGAAGTCTTCTGGACTGTTTTTTTAAGACATTTCTTCTAATTATATTGATTCATTTATTTAGTAAAACATCTTAGGTGAACAAATTTCATTGAAAGTGAAGGATGCATCTTGGAGTAATGTCTGTCATGGAAATTCGGCATGCGTACCGCATAAGATTTTGCAGAGGAACTCAGGCCTTGGTCACGTTCATGAACTCATGGTTAAAGACTTCTTCTAAAATTTTTTTTATTGTAAAAATTTAAAAATGTAACAAAACAACAATGAAGACAAAATCAAAACAACACAAAAACCACAAAAACAATGCATGACCTCACTCAGTCTTGTATGCAATTTGGATTTTCATTTGCATTTGCACATAGTTATCAATAGAATCAATTCCATTAATTATCAAGCTTACCAATTCATGTCCCTGAAGTACCTCACCTCTTACCCCAGTGTTAGCTTTCAGCTCTATGGCAAAATATCTGATGAAAACAGTGTGAGGGAAGAGGTTATTTCAGTTCGTGTTTTCAGTACACAGCTGGTTGGCTTCATTGCTGTGAGTCTGTGGTGGTGCAGGATGCACAGCAGAAGGTGTTGGAGCAGAATTGCTCACCTCATGGCAGGCAGGAAGGAAGAGAGCAAGGGACCAGAACCAGCAAGACTTTTCTCTCTGCTTTGGTTCCACCTGGGTCCTCACCTTATTGGGCCGTACCAGCCACGTTTAGAGCAGGTCACCTCCACCAGATTGATACCCCACATGCCAATCTTCTCTTTAAATATGCTCACAGGTGCACCAAGAATGGTGCTTTACTCATTTCCCAGGCATTTCTCAGTCCAATCAGGTTTATAATCAAAATTAACCATCACAACCTCTTGGCACAGGAAAATGCAGAAATCATTTGCTCAGAAAACCTGTCAGGAACCTTAAAAAATTGCTCCAAATGGGAGTCAGAAACTTCAGCCCCGTAAATCTTCCTCATCATGGGCAAACAAGCTGATCAGAAATTATGAGCTCTTCCATCCAGTAAATCTCAGTGTCCTTGATGATATTATGTCAGTTGATATTTCTGAATTGTGAAACATGAAACCTTTTTCCTTTAGACAATAGAAACAAAAAATGTGAGGAAAGAATTTTGTTTTGTAAATAAATACAGCAAGCTCTTATTTCTTCATTTATTTTTGTAGAGCTATGTTTAATAAATCAGGTAGTGAAATTCTTATCAGATAGTGTTTGGCATATATAGAAAAGTATTTATGGGTAAAGTCACTTTAATGAAACAAATACAACACAGTGATCCTCCAGGATATGCAGGGGATTGTTTCCAGGACCCCACCCCAAATATACTAAATCTGTGGTGTTCTCATTCTTTATGCCACAGTATTTGCATATAGCCTACTCCCTCCTGTGTATTTTAACTAACCTCTAGATTACTCATAACATCCACTGCAATAAAAATGTGATGTTAGTACTTTCTATATTCTGTCTAGGGAATAATGATAAAAGTATGTACATATGCAGTAGAGATGAAATTTTTTCAATTTTTTATTTTAAAGTGAAAAGAAAACAAAAGCTATTTGAAAAAAGATATTGTGAAAGGGAAAGAAGTTTTCAAATGTTTCTGATCTGTGGCTGTTCGAATCTGTGCAGTGAGAACTTGAGTCTATGCAGGACTGAATAAATGATCAGTGATCTTGTACTGTGTCTGAGATTTGTAAGAAAGTTTCTCCACAAAAATATATAACCAAGATATTTTTTTCTATTGGTTCTCAGTGAAATCCTATATTCTTTTTTTGTAAAGTTTGATGCATTAGATTTGCAAATGTTGTTTATTGTTTCATTTTGTTGTTGTTTTTTCTTTTCCTGTGGCACCAGAGATTGAACTCAGAACCTTGTGCTTGCTAAGCAGGCACTTATACCACTGAGCTATATTCCCAACCCCAAAAATCTACATTCTTTTTTAAAAAAATCTACTCAGATTCACTTTATGACTCTTGCGTTGATATTCCCTCTTTCTTTTCTGTTATCATTATATGTTTTTCTAATTGACTGATACACGATAGTACCTTGGCTCATCAGACAGTCCCAACTTTCTGGGCACAATTGATGTGACCACAGCCACCAAAACAAACAAAATACCAAAAATATTAGAATTTGGGGGAAATAGGGAATTTCTTCTACTGAGCATATGCAATTTAGTAGGAATGCCATGAAATGGGAGAAAGCACACTTGAGATGTAAAAATTCACAGAATAAAGATGAATCCAGGGATGGGAAAACAACTCCACATTCCAGCTCGGCTTACAGCCAATAAAGGATGGATATTTTAATTCTACTTTAGGTTAATTTGGTTGGAGATGATTTTTTATTTTTGCAAATTAAAAAGAAAATCTTGATTGGTACTATAGTGTTACCGAAGAACACAACATTTATTTTTTTTAAATTTATTACAGTATGAGACATATTGCCATTAATTCCCTTCAAAGTATTCCGTCTTACTTTGAACACACATCCCATTTTGCTTACCACTTTCTAAAGCAGCTCTGGAAGTACTGTTTCCTGAAAGTCTTGAGTTGTGTTGTCATGATTCTCTTGATGTCTTGAGTTAATATTTACCTTTCATGGTCATTTTGACTTTGGAGATAAGCTAGAAGTCACATGTTACCTGACCTAGTAAATAAGGCAGATAAGACATACCACAATGCTTCTGTTGGATAGATGTTGCTGTAAATGTTAGGCCAATAAGGTGTAATAAATACAATATATGTTTACATTTTTTAATAGTATATTAAAAGACACATTGTCATCAATCCTCTTCCAAACTCCCCTCTCTCTTTCAAACCACCTATCGTCATTGTTGGCAATGTCTTTTTTTTTTATGTTAAGGAGAAAAAAACTAACAAAAGAGCAACAATGAAGACAAAAACAAAAACAAAACACAAACAACAAAAAGATACACGACCACAAAACAAAATCATAGAAATTAACAATGGCTGTTACACTACATACTGTTGTCTTCAACAAAGTTGATCATTCTACCACATGTAAGAATGTAAGCTTGATCAAACAATCAAAGACAATAACAAGTAATTAAAAAAATTGGAAACGTACACAGCTTCACCATATAAGATGGTAGGAATTCAACAATGGTGCTTATATTGCATATTGTTGTCTTCAAATCAGTTGTTCTGATTACTAGATACAAGCATGCAAAACTGGTCAAGAAAAAAAATTTTAAGCATTAACTGTTTCTTTCAATATACCACAGATATCAGTAATACATCTATCCCAGCTATCCTTGCATATACATGTAAATTTTGGTTTTCATTTTACAGAGAAAAGAAAAAAATCAAAATAATGAAAACAAATACAGCTTATCCTACCATTTTGTATGGTGACGCTCTGCATCATTTCCAATGTTTTTAAATTTTTTTTTTTACTTGTTACTGTCTTTGATTGTTTGATCAATCTTACATTCTTTTTTTTTTTGGTTTTTCTCCGGTACCGGGAACTGAACTCACAACCTTGCGCTTGCCAGGCAGGCGCTTTTGCCACTGAGCTAAATCCCCAGCCCCTAATCTTACATTCTTATGTCTAATGGACTGAGCAACTTCAGTGAAGATAATAGTATGTAATATAGCAACCACTGTAAATTTCTATTATTTTGATTTGAGGTCATATATCATTTTTGTTGTTTTTGTGTTGTTTTGATTTAGTCTTCATTGTTGTTTTGTCAGTTTTTTAACTTTTAAAATAGAAAACAAATAAATAAAACAACATGGAAAACAATAAAAATGGCATAGACTTTCAAAGCAAAGTGATAAGATACAACAATGGTTGTTCTATTACATAATGTTATCTTCAAAGTGGTTGCTTAGATAACAGGATATAGGCAGGTGTCTTTTACTGTAACACGTTTTTTATACATTCATTGTTTTTTTTGATCACCCTTTATATATCATTCAGAAAGCTTAAAAATGGATCTTATGAATCAACTTTTCTGCTCACAAAACATTAAGCATGCTGAACAAGAGGAGAATATAATTTTGAAAGTAGAAATCGTAACTGATAATGTGTGAATCTTCATTTTTCATGTTATTACTTACCAAGGATAGGCTAAGTAACTTGAAGGCCAGTTGGTACATAAATTTTGAGACTCTTAGGTATACCTCCAAGTCCCTTAACTTAAATTAAAAAAGATATTATATAAGAATTTGTTTTAAAAATTAGTATACATTTCAGGGAGTATATTATATCTAGTTTTGGGTCATGGTTGTAGTTATTTAAGACTAAAGCTCATATGACTGAGAGGATTATACAAGTACGGCAGTAAGTAGAAAGTGGTCCAGGTATTAAAACTCAAATCTCTAAGCATAATCTTTATTTTGATAGTTAAAATTGATAGTAGCTAGTGTGAAAAGGAAAAAGTAAAAAATGTGGATGTCTCATAAATTATCTTTGCCAGTCTCCCGAGTTTATTAAATTTCTGGACAAAAGAGAAACAAAAGTCTTATAATTTTTATCTGAGTATCACAAAGTCATGAGAATAGCTAAGTCCACTAATATAAAACAAGGTAGAGTCCTGATAGAATTGCTTGGGTAATTAAGTTCAAAGGAAAATTATTGTGGAAAAGGAAATTCACATTTAGAATGAATTATCCTACCTATGCAAGTTGATTAAATTATTGGGATAATGCTTTTAGTTATTTCTGTACAACTTGCTCTAAAGAGCTCATTGCTCATGAATTTTCCAACACAGAACCTGATGTAGTCCAGGCTTAAAAACTGAATATTATCATTACTGTTGTTTTATTGCTAGAATGCTAAACAGGTCAAAATGTAGCTTAAACTACGTATCTTTAATTCAGAGTGTTCCTCACACTCTTACACACGCATGCCTATTTGTTTATTTATTTTGATTCCCGAGTAATAGCCACCAGATCACAGCTCATAGTTCAGTGCAATAATGAAAACTGGAGTGGTTGGTACTGGGGGTTAAGGAGCTTAAGCAAAGATGAAAAGTTTGGACTGACTACTATATACTGCTTTGCTGTTTGCATCTGTACATACCAGCAAGTGTCAGCTTAATCTCTCTGGGATATACATAAAGTCTATGCACAGAGGTCCTCCTGCACATCGGGTCCATTACTCAGGCTGAGCAATCTCCAAGTAAATGGTTACTCATTTATCATTTGTGCATTTATTTCAAATATCCTTTAAATTCTAGTAAGTCAGTGTTGAATTCCCTTATCCCCTTTTATAGTGCTTCAGTAAACTTTCTCTCTGAGACTCATGTGTTTGACCCATTGTCAAAGGATACTTTTTCATTTGAAAAGCAGCTAATTGGGATTTTTAGGGATTAGCAATAATGATTGCTGATGTTTCTCAATCCTGATGATATTTATTAGCCTTTCGTCTGTAGGACATGACCTTTTCTCTTATTCTTTTGCTTTTATTTTCTTTTTCCTACCTCACTTAGCTCATGTCCTGGTTCTTTAACTCTTAGCACTGGAGTGATCTGGGACACAGTCTTTCATTTATCATTATTATCTTGCTGAGTGGATCAGGTTTCAAAGTTATGATATAACCGATATATTTAATCTGAAACTTCTATCTCTAGCCTTGACTGCTTTCCAACCTGAGACAACTCCTCAGTTGACATTGTCACTTGATTAACATGTATCTAAGGTATAGCAAGTGGAATATAAAATTATTAATTTCTCTGCCCTGACATCCTCTATCCATGTCCTCCCTGAACTACCTCATCTTAGAATATAATACCACCACACTCAAGCTAAAATTTCAGTTTGAGTACTTTAGTTCACTCCTTTGCATGATTTGCATCCATCAGAATGTTCAGTTGATTTAGTTTCCAAAATACATCCTACTCGCAGAGATGTTTTTCAAAAATAAAGCTAACATATTCATGAAGCCATTATTTTGATTAATGAAATTATTTCCTGACTGATTTGTTTTCTGACTCTGGCACATGGGACAACCCTCTGGGCAGTATTTATGAGCATACTGCTCAGAACCCTCCACTAATTTCCTGTCATGCTCACAATGAAATCATGACTCCTTTCCACTTCCAGCAGTTACCTGTGATGTGGTTCAGCCTTCTCCAAACTTTCATGCTTCCATTTTCTGTCTCTCCAAGCCCCATATTCTTTGTCTGTCTCAGCCATGATACCATGGGTCTGATTTCAGGGCCTTCCCAGTTGTTATTTTTCTTCATGGGACGCTTTCAGTGAAATTCTTTCACTGTTGAGTTTTCATAGTTTATGCCCCAAAGAATTAAGAGGCTTTCTTTATGACTTTGCTTGTAATAGAACACACTGCTGCTCTACCAATAACCCTATTTTACTTTAATAATTTCACATAAACTGAACAAGAAGTTACTGCTCTTTAAAAGTAAATGGTTTCTTGTGATTCAGTCTAGTATATTTCAAGTGTTTTCCATTGTTATGAGCAGAGACCATTTTTGTCATATATCACATGGTCTCCAAAGCCAAGAACAGTGCTTCACCTGTGGTAGGAGCTAGAAGCATGCTATTCACAGTGAATAGATGAATGAATGATTCAACAGAGACTGTAAATTGATAGTAAGGAGATTTTGGCTTAGAGAAGTCAGGAGGCTATCCTTTAGAAGAGGGATTTGAGTAGTGGTTTTGGGGCTTTGTGGGCACAATGTAGGTTTTTTTCTGAGAGTGAGTGATTGGGGAGCAAGAATCTGAGGAAGTAAACTCTTCTGGGAAGAATAATGTCATATGCAAAAACTCACAGGTAGAAGGAACCTTGTGTCAGTGATGGAGCAAACAGAATGGTAAAGCAGCAGGAAGCAAGTAGGCAACATGGAGGGCGGCACAGGAGGTAACGTTTCCAAATTGTTTCTCAGGAAAATATTTTTTCTTAAATAAAACTTTACAAGGAATTTTAATGCATTCCCAAAGGCCACCCATACTTTATGCCCTGAGAAATCAGTATGGCCTACCATTTAAAAACTTCAAAGCTTGGAAACCATATATTCTGCTATGGTGAAAGAGTTCTATGATCTGAAGAAAACCTAGAGTGTACATTCCTGCTAGGGAAGACTGACTTTCTGGGATTTGTTTATTATGCTGTCGTCCTCTGGAAGGTAGGAGTGCACTTTATATACTATGCTAAGCCCAGCCCTGCCACACCAGGAATTTGGTTCAATAATGTGACACTCTCATGGGGCGCTAGGATGGAAGCACCTGGGTGGGTAATAGAATGTATAGTATTTCTATACCACATTTTGTATGAAATGTCAGAGCTCTCATCCTTCAACATTAAAACACACTGAATTCTTTTGGTCTAATCTACCTTTGTGGCTTATTCATATCCTGTTTCTCAACTCTCCAACTTTCTTTAAAAAAAAAAGGGAAAAAAAGGAAAAATTAGCCTAGACCAGAAAATGCATTTGGAATTGGTTGTAAACTCCATCATTACCAACGTGACCATGCATAAATACTTGTTTAAATTGTGATAATTAAATGGAGTCATGTACATTTAATATTTGTGCAGTTCTTGGTGAAAATAATGAAATAACTGAAATTAATAATATTATTCATCATTATTGTTATTGTTGTTAATACTAACTTTTTGTAAAAAGACTTTCTAAATAGGGTAAAACAATTTTGTGGTCATTCAACAACAGTGCTTCATATTGGCGGGTGATTTTGTTCTCCCAAGGGACATTTAGCAAGCTCTAGAGAGAGTTTTCTTTTCTTAAGTTGGAGCGGGGTGCAACTCCTAGACAAATATTTCCTCTCTAGAATATATTGTCACTTTATCCTGATGGCTGTCTTCTTCTTTGTTTTCTGTTCATAGCCCTGCAAGAAAGACACCTGTGGAGGATAATTTCTGTTTGAGAGATTGTTACAAAAATGTCCAGTCCTATTCTTGAGGGAAACAATGCTGATTTAAGGAAAAAGTTCATGTTTTGTACCTGAGGTCTGAAACACTCATCTGAAGTCAATTGAGAAGCCTATTTCCAAGAGACGAAGGTCGTAATATAGAATGTGTGGAGGCTTGTGCCTCCCAGCCCTAGATGCATAATTGAATCACTTGTGGAATTTAAAACATACAGATGCCTCGGTTCCAAGCCTACACAATTTAATCAGAATCTCTAGGACCAACCTAGGTAGCATTGTTATAATGTTCCTTATAATATTTATATATATAGTTAAAATGAGGACCCTAGTTTAAGTGAAGAAATAGATGACCAGAACAGTAATAGGGGAAGTGTATTACATTGGGAAGTGCATTATACTGGGGAGCAAGTGGAGGTTAGATATTTTGGGTGGCTGAGTAGGTAGGAAAGGAGTGGGAGAGGAATAGTACCGACATGAAGGTAAAAAGTTTTTTTGTCACCATGAATAAAGGAAAGATTTTGCAAAAATGTTATGTTTAGTTAGAAATTTGAATATATTATATTCTTGTTTTGGGAGTTTGGCAAGGTAAAAATACTAGTACATAAGGATATTTTCATCTATATATTAAAATTTATAATTTTAAGGGGTGAGTAACAGGTTTGTTTGTAGATTACTATTGGTAATTTATGTGTGTATGTGTGCATATATGTGTGTAAGCGTGCATACCCTTTTGGCAGAGCAGAGTTAGACAACATTCCTGGGTTAGTATTTTCCAGTGTTAATAGTTTCTTAGGCTACCACCGTGCAGAGAAACAACAAATCTTACACAAACATTGTTAATAATAGTACCTTGCATTTATGTTTTCATTGCTAATTTTCATAGGTATGCTTATATTTAATTATCAAATTTGCCCTCAAACGTAATCAGAAAATATATTCATTTCCTTTTTCTCTCTCTGTTCTCTCTTCCTTTGAATTGCTTTTAGGCCAACAAGAAAGCTCAGGAAGCTTACTTTACCTGCACAAGTTTGAGTTGGTTTATTTCTTCCTTCTTTGCTCCATTTTTTGATTCAATAATCCCTAGTAAATGCCTGAAATATGATGGAGACTTAGGAGTTATTTGGTTTGGAAAGTGCAGGAAAAGACTGCAGAGTTCTAGGCAACAAGAGTAATGGTGAAAAGCCAGGTGCGGTGGCACATGACTGTGAGCCTAGCTCCATGGGAAGTTAAGGCAGGAAACTCCCTAATTGACATCCACCCTGTGCAAATTATAAGACCCTGTTTACAAATGAATAAATAAATAAATAAATAAATAAATAGGCTGAAGATGTAGCCTAAAGGTGTGAACACCTGGGTTCAGTGCCCGGTGTCCCCCAAAAGTGATGGTAGTAGAAACATAGTTTTAGCAAGCCAATGGGCTTCCTGTTAGAAGTTTTCTATTGTATACTGTTGTGGCAGGGCTCTGCTTTCATAGATTTTAACTCACTGCAATAGAGTTGCCTCCTTTATTATTCTCAGTCCTGTCTCCATTCTCTTCTCTTCATTCCAGTTGTTCAATGCCTATTTTCAACATATAATCATCCTCTTTGTTAGGTATTGTTTCCACTGTAGAATTGGCTATTTCTAAGTTTCTGCTACGGCAACTCTAAATCAAAGTGTTCTTACTATGGTTTTTGTCTGGATGTTCCCCCAATGCCTCATGTGGTCATGGGGCACAGGTTTTTTGGAGGTGGCTGAATCCAGAGTTTGTGATTGGTTCATGGTCTAGTGGATGGATTGGAGTTATGAGTGCTACACCTACTGCCCTACAGCCAGTAGCTTGCATATAATATAAAGGAGGAAAGAGGCTTGCTTCTCTCCCATTTTGCTCTTGCTGCTTTTTGTATCTTACACGGCCTTGTAGAGTTGCCCCTCAGCCATGCTACTTTGCCTTGGAGCTGGATAAATATGGACTGAAATCTCTACAAACTTTGAGCTAAATGAAACTTTCCTTCCTCAATTTTGGGTGTCAGGTATTTTGTCTCAGCAAGAAAAGAAAAGTCATCAAGACAGTTCTGTCTATTCCCAGTCATCACGGCAATCGTGTAATCAAGGGCTGGTCAATCTGGACACTTGCTTCTTGTGTTTATGGTTATTGGTCTAAAATGTGCTTTTGTTTCCAGTATAGCTAATCATGTGTGATTTCACTTGAGGATGACGAGAGGCATTGTATAACTCTTCCTTGTAACTCAGGACTTGTTAAATGCCTCCTTTTTTACCTTTTAAAGACATAGTGGTGTATGTCTGAAGGCATTGTTTACCCCACAAAGAAAAGGACAAACAAGCAGAACTAAACAATGAAGAGAGAGGGTCACTGACACACATACTTTTTTTGATCTGGATCCATGCATGCCTTGCAATCTCAATGAGCTGAGCCAATAAATTCCTCTGACAGCATTAAGGAGGATGGATTATAGTTGTTGATTTTTAAAAGTAAATTACCTGATCCTCTTAGAGCACTGCCTAAAGACCTAGAGCACTTGAAAATGCATTTGATTAAGCAGTTTCAGTACATAATAGGACTGTTGCACCACACTGAAAGTTTTAAGGACAATACTAGTCTGAACATAGCATTTGGCCTTGGTTATATAGCACATCACACCAAGCATCATGAAATAAGAAGCATGTTCTAGTGCAGTGATTCTCAAATTGGGAATCAACTTGTTAGAATCAGCATCCCCGGGGAACTTATTAGAAATACAAGTTCCTGGACTCACCCCAAGAACTATGGAAGCAGAGACTCTGGGGTAGAATTCAATAGTTGGACTTAAACAAGCCATCTGGGTGATCTAGATGCACACTAGTGTTGGAAAAACCATTATTTTAGGGTTCTTTCATTTTTTTTCAAAAATTCTTAAAAGGATTACTGGTTAAGAAATATCTTCAATAACTGTGGAATATTTTACACACACACACACACACACACACACACACACACATCTTCTTTGGCTAAATGACTTGCCTGAAAATGTCTGAGTATATTTCTGTCAATTATATGGCAATAAAAAGTATAAATAATAATAGTTAAATTTCATTGAGTGTATATTATACACTGGGAATCTCATTTCTCCTTTTTTTGCAAGTTTGCACTCTGGATTTTGTGGGGGCATTGGGGGTTGTTTTGGAATGAGTTCCCAGTATCATGGTACCCAGGCCTGGGTTCATATCCCATCTGCAAAGTGAGACCAATCACAAATATCTCCTGTGCTTGCAGAAGACATTTTGAAGGGACTTTTGTAGCCCTCTGTTTTTCTCTGTAAAGAGATAATATCATTTGAAAGAATTAACCACAAATATTTGAGAGTGGAAAGGAAAAGCTTTTACAAAAAGATGAAGGATGGAAAAATCCTTCCAAGTAATTTTATTACTTGCCTGTTATCACTTGAGCATGTCTAATCCAGGTAAAATGATGGTGCAATTTAGTAGCCATCTGTTTTTAATACGGCAACTTGAAGCTAATAAAAATAGTCTTATAGTGTGGAGAGGGAATCATGTGCTGTTTATTTTTCAGTGGTTGTTTTGATCACATGGAAGAATATTACAGAGAATAACTGTAGTAGTTCTAATGCTGATTCATACCAGCCAGTTCAGCATCTTAAGAATTATCAGGACAGCCTGTTGGGAGTAGTTTTCTGGGTTGTGCTCCTTGAGATTCTGAATCAGTAGATTTAGAATGAAGATGAAGAATCTATATTTACATAAAACAGTTTCTGTAGATAGGCTAGGAATCTCTCTAAGTCAAAATATTTGAGTTCTAAACTGCTTACTAATGGTTCAGGGGGAGGTAATGTTAAGGCAATCCACCAGATAACTGCTGCTGAATAACTGCTGAATGTTGGTGGAAGGTTTCTTTTAACTATAGGAATGTACTACATTTCCCCCTCAACTCACCTTTCTGTTTTATCGGTTTGTTTTAGTTTGTAGGGGTTGGGGCTGGAGTCCATTTCTTCTGACTCCCAATACAGTGTTTCTTTTTTCTGCACTAGAGATTCAACAAGGACCAAAGGTCCTTGAGGCAGAGATTTCTCAGAACTCTGTATCTTCAACACTGAGGCAGTCTGAGAGATGAAAATTTGGTCGGCTCCCCTGCAGGTTGCAGGCTTCCATACTCTTTAAAGGCTGACAGTTTCTGAATGTGGCTAATTCGATTCAGAGAAATCTGAAAGGCTACACTGCAGCTTGCTGTGCGGAACGACAGCAGGAGGGTGCATAGTTAGAGGAGTGATAGGCTTAGGGTCTGAAGAGAAGCTTGCACCTTTCAGTCTTCCTCTTTTGGGGGCTTCCTCTTGGATTTTGTTATGTTTCTTTGTGAGGAGATGAACTACAATAGAATTTTAAGATTTCTATTTTGAAAATAAAAATAAGAAAATACTAGTTTTTAAATGTTGGAGGGCCAATCTGTCATTACAAGATTTCAATATCAATTTGGAAAAGAACTAAAAGTTCACTGACACATGCAAGGAACAAAGGTATAAAGTAGAGGTTCATAGATTGAAGTTCGTGGAAAAGTCAAGGAAATCGTGCCAATATGTGCACAGAATCTGTGTTACACTCCTACTTACCCCCTCCATTATTTTTGGCACCCAAAGGAGTTTACAGTTTTTTGTGTTAATGAAGCAGGCAAGAACAACAAAAAATTGTTATGACTTCTCCAATTAAATAACTTTCGTAGATATCTAGCTAGTATTTCACAAAGAGCTGGTTTCATGCACAACAGATGACTATAGAGCAATATGATACTCTTTTTCTTACAGAACAAGTTGTTTTTTTTTTTTTTTTTTTTTTTTTAGTAGAAAAATATGTTGACTTCAAATAAAGGATTAAAGTTTTTTTTCTTCTGACAGAATGTTCCAGTACTTTTCCCCAAGCAATATCAAATCAGAGCATTCAAAGATAAACTCCTTGTTTAAATAACGTTCTACTGCATGTTGTTTTCCAGAGAAATAAGAGAAAACATTTGTGTGTGTGTGTATGTGTGCATTTGTGTTTGTGTGTGTGTTCAGAGCTGTATGTAAGTATCTGTATCACATCATTCTGAAGGCAGGCAAGTCTCAAGATCTGTAGGATGAATCAACAAGTTGGAATGTAAAGATGATGTTGTAAGCTCCAACCCAAAGGCTGGCAGACTCAGATCTCAGAGAAAGTCAGTGTTTCACCTTGAGTTCAAAGGGAAAGGACAATGTCCCATCTTAAGGCAGGCAGGCAGGCAGGCAGGCAGGCAGGCAGGCAGGCAGGCAGAAGTCCCTCTTAGGATTGAAGGATCCTTACTTTCATTAAAGAAATACAATTCACCTTACCCTATCAATTTAAATGTTAATGACATCCAGAAAAGGCTTCATGGAAACAGCTCTGATAATGACTGAGCAGATATCTGGGTACCCTATAGCAAACTGACACATAATTTAGCCATCAAAGGGGACCCAGCCATAAAGCAAGGAGGCTTAGAAGGGAATTCCATGTGGAGTTCTCTGTTTCTCTAAGTTCTTCTCATGTCTTTCAGGTGCAGCCTTCTAGTTGGGTTCAATATCATTACATCCTTTCCTTGGACTTACCACTCTCACCACAGAATTAGAAGATGCCAAGATTCTCCTTGTATTTTTCAAACAGCCCCTTCATCCTTCCCTAAAGAGGAGAAGACTGGAGCTGCTTCTAGCACTTTGATCACTCTGTACCGTGCATCTACACTTTCCATCTGACACAATTTGAAAGAAAATACATCCTAATGCCATAAATATTAATTTTCTTACAAATACAAGTCCTTTATTCTATGAACGTGATACATGCTCAGATTGAGCCCTTGGGAAGAGTGCATATATTTCTTTTAGAGATGAGTTTGACACTACTGCTTATAAAACAGTATCCCTGCCAGTAGCAGTAGTGTACACCTATAATCTTAGCTACTCAGGACACTGAAGCAGCAGATCAAAAATTCAAAGCCAGCACACACATACACACACACACACACACACACACACACACACACACACACTGAGAAAGAGAGAAACAGAGAGACAGAGAGACAGAGAGAGAGAAATTCACAATATCCCAAGTTTTATTTTATATATTTTCCATCTTTGAACTGAGCTGCTGTGGAGGCATCAAATCAACCCTACACTACTTCTTTCTTCTTGGGGAGATAGAGAAACAGTTCAAAGTTTACTCTTCTGCCTGAAAATACATTTTTTTCAAGCGCAGGTATCTCTCAGATATTTGAACATTAAAAGAGTCTGTGATCCCAAAATGGTCCCACGCAAACGATGATAGGTTCCAAGAACGAAACATGAGAATTTCCTGCATAAAGAACATCAGAAAATATGTTATTTTTGCCTTCACTGATATACATTTCTTACCCAGACTTTAGACTTTGATTAAACAAGGTGATAAAAATAATTCTGCTTCTGAAATTATGAGCATAAAAGACACACAAACAAAAGGATCTGTCATATGGTTCTTCTGTCTTGTCACAGTTAACTATAGACTGAAGTATAAATTGATTTCGTGCCTCCCTTTTTCAGATGAGGAAATAGAACTTTTATGGGTATCTTGGTATGTAGACCATGACCAGGTGTTGATATATAGAACCAAAGATAAGTGCAATTTGGGAAAGCTTTCTAATTCATTATGAGTTCTTCCATCTCCAGAGTTAGGATTTTAAAATCATACTGGTGTGCAAGCTACTGTAAATTCTGTGTCCTTCAATCTGTAGCATTCATTCAGTTGTACCTTAAATAGTTTAAAATAACCTTAGCAGTAAGTTTATGGAGTAACACAAATCACATTGTCTATAAATCATTATAGAGCACATAGATATGATGGAATGAAGGAGTTGGTTCCCTCATAGGACACTAATTTGAACTCACCCCTGTAGTATATTGTCCCTTCTAACTGCCTCCTGGCCCCAGATCACAAAACAGAGCCTAGAACATTCTCAAAATTCCTACATCTGACCAAAATCTCTGTTGGCCTAAGGGATTATTTCTCAGTGTCTTTGTGTGTGTGTGTGTGTGTGTGTGTGTGTGTGTGTGTGTATGTGCTCATGCATGTGCAAGCTTATTCCTTATATCTCTAACCTACTTTGAATTCGGTGTAAGCACCAAGCCTCAAATAAGAAAGTAGATTCTGACAGCTATATAATCAAAAGTAATTTTTCTTTTGCAACCATCCCACAAAGAAAAATGGAACATTTGAAGATTTTCTTATACTTCTATTGTCTTACATTAGTATTCTTTTCTAAGAGCTGCAATATAAAGCTAGGGCAAAGCTGAAATAATGACATCCTTTATCATTTCATTTTTTAGTTTTTTATTTTTCCCTCTTTTCTCTTTTCAGTATTCCCAGCATCCTTTCATGTTGCCTGCTGGGCCAATCTTTTCTCAAATCAAGCAATTGAATTTTCTTATTTTGTTTCAAGTGTCTTAAAGATGCTACTGCGTTTTCACTGCTCCTTGCAGCTAGGCTACAGTCCAGTGAGCTCTGGCCTGCAGGAGCCGAAAGGAGTTTGTGACTCCTTGGGAAAGGGATAAAAGTTTTGAGCCCTAGGATTTCCCCTCCTTTCCCCTTGGCTTTAGTGATGTTTAACCCTAGGGGAACATGAAGATTTTCCCAACAAAGGTGTCTGAAGTTTGCTTTCAGACACTGTGGTACAAACTGTCTTTCCGTGAAAACAAGTGAAAAAACAGACAGCAGTTTAAAAATCAAGACTCCGAGGAAGTAAATTTCTCACTGCCACCCAGAATCAGGGTGAGGTTGGTTCTAAGTTCAAGTGTATTTCTGAAGATTGGCAGAGCAAGGTGTAAGCATGATTAACAGTGATATATGGGGGTTTACTTGCCGTACAGTGTGGGTCCCAGGGCCACCCGAACTGGGGAGGAAGGTTTATGGACATTTCCTGGATGGGAAGTCCTGATGCTCTGCAGGGAAGATCTCACAGTTCAAGAGGGATTGGCTCGATGGCTTGAGTCACATTTTCTGTATGCTGTTGCCATAATTCCTGACTTGGGGGGTAATGCAGCTTTTGGGGTTTTTTGTGGGTTTTTTTGGTATTGGGGATCAAACTCAGGACCTTGAGCACTTGTGCCACTGAGGTATATCCCTGGCCCCTGTAACACAGTTTTAAGTATAGATAAAATGTGCCTGATCTGCAAGCTCATTGAAGACCTCCCTTGTGCCTCACATCCAATCTAACTGGTAATAATAACAGGAAAACCAACCTTGTTCTTGCGTGTGTGTGTATTTAATATTTGTCTGGAACATCAACAAACTCTGCATGCGTTATCTCACTGAATCTTCCCAGAAGTTTGGTGAGCTAGCTACTATCACTAGTACCACTTCATAGGTGAAATTACCAGGTGGGTCTGGTATTAAGTAATATAGCCATTGAGGTTGAGTTTGAGAAGTGAAATTGATTACAGCAGGACCATCTACACAGATTTAGAGCTCCTTTGTTAGGAAATTAAGAATTCGAGATAGTGGCAGAAGAGCTTTAAAGTAAGCATGAGATCTTCTAAGTGCAGGCCTGTGCAGTACCTGGGTTGTATGCCTATGAAATTGGCCCTGGATCCCAGTTATCATGACACTTAACTGAATTTCTCTTCAGTTTTCTCTGTATCACTAAAGACTATCTTTATTATGCTTCTGATTTTTGTTCTTACCTCTCTCTTCCTCCTTCTCCTTCTCTCCTGCCTTTTGACTTCTTTCTCCTCATTTCTGGCACATTCTTTCATCTACATTTTTGGGGGAAGAGGGATGTACTGGGAATTGAACTTAAGGCCTTTGCACTGGGCTACATCTTGAGCCATTTTTAAAATTTATGATATTGTTACAGGCTTTTGCTAAGTTCCCCAGGCTGGATTTGAACTTAAGATCTTCTTGCCTTAGCATTCCAGAGTCCTGGGATTACAGGCATGCACCACCAAGCTTAGTTCATATATTTTTGTTAATATTTCTGTGGCCAAGTGTCTGTGACTTTTTGTGCCGTGGTGTCACAGGGAAGACACAGGGAACATTTGTCTTAAAGTGAAATAAGTTAGTTTAGTTTATCAGCCACAGAGCGTTCATCCAACCATGGAGTCTCACTCAGGCAATTTCTTCTCAGAACTGAAGTCAGAAATAGATATTTAAAATAATCTTGTAATAACAATATTTAAAATAATTCTTAGTTTATTGTAGTTATTTTTTCTTCACTCAAGAGCAGAACCTACCTGGTAATGGTTTGGAAAGCTTGAGAAAACCTATGTCTTCCAATCTGCATGATCCTAATCCTTTAAAGCAAACCATGCAGGACTCTAAAGAATTCTGGACCAAGGTATCAAAACTAAAGTTTTCATCCTTGTATACCAAGGAGGAAAAAGGTCCCATTCTAAGTACACACTCCTAAATACTGACTTGCAACCTGCCTCAAGCCCTCAACCTGACTTGCAACCTTAGAAAATAGGGAGGAGTTGTAAAATGGCTTCCAGGACACAATGGGAAATCAAGTATAAAAACACCTGCTCACTAATGACTGCTCCCCATAAAAGAAGGGGCTATCAAGATGATTAGAAAATAGAATCCTGGTAAATTCTGAAGTTAGCTAGTCTTCTAAATTTGTTCCAATTTATCTGATTAATTCTCCACAGTGTATTCTTTATTCCCTTTTTTACAGTCTTCCCTGACTTGTTTCTCGTATTGATACCTACGTCAATTCTCTTCTCTCTTGTGCACCTGATCTGTGTACCGATCTGGCAACTCCATCTCCTATAAAATACATGTTCCTCCTTCACGTCCCTTCCACATCTTCCTCATCCTTCTTCAATTATCCCTTCTTTCTCCTGTACTACTTGATTATTACAAGCACCCATTTGCCTTTCTGTTTATCCCTAAGCAATGCCATTCACTTCTATATCAGTGTTTTATTATACATATGGCTTTTTCCTCTGGTAGCCTTGGAGTTTTCCAAAGTGTAGATGGTAAGAATAAACGAGATATATCAAAATGTGCATGCCCTTTGCTGTCGGGAAAAGAGGCTGTGTATAAATCAAATCAAGTATTTCCGTCTTCACAACTTTTGTAGCAAAAGCAACAGGAGTAGCAGTAGCATTTTGCCCTTGAAGTGTTTATTCTCTTCTAGACCTGACTGTGCATTTATGAGCTTATATTTAAATGCTACAAGGCTTCTTTTCTACTTTATTTGAAAATTGTAAAGTGTGGTGATTTCGTCTTTTTATTCCATTTCAGGGATACTGCAGGTGATACCAACTGTGGCCCAAACAAACATATTACTGGAAGAGGTCTTCTATTTTTATAACTTGTGGCTTGGAGCTCTCATATATTGCTAATGGAATGAAGTGATGTGCTTTCCTGTAGTTTGTGATGTGCAGTGACTTTCATATCAGAGTCTCAAAACCTCCAAGAAGACATCCATGAACAGTTATTATATGAACCGTAGCATTATTTTCTTTTATTTTTAACTTTTTATTTGTTTTTCATCCTCTATGTTTAAAAAAACTCTGACTGGAATTAGGTTTGCTCTCAGGAAGTTAAGAATTATGGCTCTGAAGTTTCAGAAGGAGTGGAGGTCAGACAGAGAGAAAGAGGGGGCAAGGTAGAAAGAAAAGAAGTATGGTTATTCTATTAATGATTTAGAAGTAAGGAAGCTTTCAGAAGAGACAAAGGGCTCTATCAGTCAATTTTCTCCTTCTCTGGAAAGCATAGTAATGTGATTTTATGTCTTTTAAACTAGTGATAGACAATATTCTTCTAAATTAGAAGTCTGAAAAAAATAGAGAAAAGGAAGAAGCAGACTAGCTTTTGAATTAAGTATACCTTAACAAGAGATAACCCTGTGTGGGAGGAGGAGGAGGGACAGATTTTAAAATATAGTATTATTAGTTTTATTTTAGCACTGAGTTATGAGTTAATGGTTTTGAATCAGTTACTAGTTTCTTAAGACTTTGAAAGTGGAAAGAATACATTTAGGTAGCTTTATGGCTATGATCAAATATTCTAGGGAGACATGTTTGAGATTTCAATTTGACACAGGCACTTTCCCTTGCAACTGCTGGAAGTCTTTGGTTTATAACACGCGAGCAAGTTCTATTTGCAAAATTCTTTGAATTCTCATTCTGTGCATAGAGCTGAGCATGACGGAATGTGCAAAAAAGGCAGAAGATTATGATAATTTCATTATTGGACACACAATCAGTGCCTGTAGAATAATTCAGTGCAGGACATGGTGGGGCTTGAATGTGTCACTATTAGGAGATTTTAAGGAGATCACAGGAGGCTGGAATTGTGTCAAGTATTTTTAGCTTGAACAGATATTAAAAGATAGAAAGGCTTCAAATAAGTACCGAGGGAAATAAAGAGATCCTTAGGCATGGAAATCAGCCAAGGACCCACCAGAAGGTGAATAACACCTCCCTGTAACACAAGTGTGGATTCCTGCAAGATGCTATGAGCTAGAGAGTAAGCAAAAAGGAGATTGTGTATGTAGTTATTAAATGCCTACTGTGTATTGTGTATCACTTTAAAATTTGCAGCTACCAAAATAGGTAGGATTTCTTATTATATTAACTCACTACCTATTGAAACAACCAAAAAAGGAATCAATTATCACAAATCAATGTTAAAACACAGTAGTAGAGTTTGTAAGAAATTATATCATCTAGGTGGAAGCCTTGAAAATAAATAGTTTGTTTTCCATTACAGTATTCAGTAAGAAAACGGGATCCAGGCACTTTTGTGCAGATGTTATAGGATAAATCCTAAATAGCAAAAATGTGAATTCTGTTTTCTGCAGAATTGTATTCTAATGTGTTCTGATTCTAAAGCATTGGTTCTTCCACAAGGACCCCCCAGCTTTAGTACTGCAGCTGATAATGTAGACTTTGGAGAAACTTAGGAAGGAAGACAAAGACCTGGAAACAAAGGATTTTTTTTTTTGACTCTTTGGGAAGCATTTATAATAGCTTGCACCACCATTTAGAGCAACATAAGCTCTGCAAACTCAAGCTTCTGTAGTTTAAAAGCCGAATGGATTGTTTTAGGGAATCTGGTTTCTGCTGATAATTAGAAGGAGGATAAGAAGGTTATAAACAAACAATGGACTGAAAAGTAAAGAACATTTAGAGAACAATTTTACTTAGTATCTCCATTGCTTATATTGAAGTCACAGCTCAGTACTTTGGTACTCAATTTTCAATAATATTTTGCAAGTCATAGGATGTATGTACATTAACTGTGTTGACCTATGTGAAGATATCATTGTGGAAAGGCTATGGAAATATTTTGACTTTCACTTAGCATCTGGGGAGATAGACTACTTTATTTGCAGGTATGATTAAAAACTCAGTATTCATTCATTTATTCTTTCACTCATTAAGTATTTGAGCATCTCCCATTGACTAGACATAGCATATATCTATTTTTTAAGATTTTAGGATCAGGTAAGTTTTGTCTTTGAAACACAGGTAAACAGTTTGTAAAACTTTATTATAATAGCAATAATGTTATTTAACACTTACTGTGTACCTGCTGTATGCTAGGCACTTTCTAAGCACTAACTCATTTAATATTATTACATATTTATAAGATGTGATTATTATTTTCCTTTTATAGTGGAGGTAAGTAAAGGTCAAAGGAAGAAGTCTGCCAAGGCAGCATAGCCAGAGTATTCCAATCCAGTTAGAATTTAGACTCATATACTTTTGTAAATATAGTGCATATCTGGTCCATCAATCAGGCTATCCATTTGTCTGTGAATCTTTTAAGAACATAGATCTTTTCCTTACCCTCTTATGCAGCAGCTTTCTGGAAACCCGTAATACATATTTAGTAAATGTTATTGCACAGATGCTTCAAGGAATATTCAAATTACAGAAGAAAATATTTCTACTTCACAGTGTTTTAACTTAATTACCAAAGTAACTCTGCCTTGTACTTAAGAAAATGTTTTTTCAAAATTTAGAAATAAGACAGAATTATGGGTATACTATTTAACAAAGTAGTCAAGAATTATTAGATATTCCTGGAAAATATACCAGAATTTGACCATGACACCTACTGATTCAGTAGACACTAACATTATGAAGTTACATCTTGCCTCACAGGTTTTTGTTTAGTAGGAAAAAAAATGTCCTCAGGTTATGGTTTATTGTTCTATATGGCATTTACCAGTTCCCGTAACAGTCTGATTCTAACATTTTTTTATAAATTATTTTTATTTTAAAAATTTTTAAAAAGCTACCAAATAATAATGAAGACAAAATCAAAACAACACAAAAACAACACATGACCTCAAAATGAAATGATAAGAATTAACAGTGGTTGCTACACTACATACTCTTACCATCAATGAAGTTGCTCAGTCCACCAGATATAAGAATGTAAGACTGATCGAACAATTAACATTGATTTTTTTTTAAAAATGTGTGTTTATTTTTAAAGCTTTATTTTATTTTTATAAATATCAGCATATCACATTGGGACAACTTAACTTGCACTTGTTCCATGATTAATACATTAATAAATATCTATCATGTATTCTTTCTGTATTTGTATGTCATGTTTTATAAGCATTAAAATTATATTTGGACACCTTCTTCATCAGAACATGATGCAAAATAGAGAGTATATCATTTGACTTCTATTTATATGATGATAATAATCATAGCTTACAATTATGTAGGAACAGCACCACAAGTTTGAGGCCAACCTGTGCTACATAGTTCAAGACCAGTGTGAACTACATGGAGAGACTCTGTCTCAAAAAAAGTGGGGTAAACAGGAGAAGAGAGAATAAATGACTTTCTTAAGGTCACTGGATGATATTAGAGAGGTCTGAAGGGATATGAAATTAAATAGCCTGATTTTAGATATTATGTTTATCCACACACAAACCCCTTCTGAGCACATCCTACCTAAAATTCTAATACCTTAGTTACATTAATATTGATTAGTATATTAAAACCCTGGCAGTGGGGGTAAATAATGAAAACTACTACTTATTGAATCATGTTTATCATGTTTCAGACATGCTGGTAAGTACATAATACAAAGTATCTCATTTAAGCATTGTGTTACCTTAGGCTGTTAGTTATTTTCATTGTATTTGACTGATAAGGAGACTAAGGCTATTAAGAACCATATCTAAGGTCTCACTGCTGGGGCTCAATGATCGTTTGTATGGCACAATGACTATCTTCTTTCACACTTTATCATAACTTCTATTTAATTCTGAAAAGTCCATATATAGTCCAAGTATTCTGAAGTATCTCATATTGTTAGAGCAGGTTTTGGCAATAGTATTCAAGAGGGTTTGTGTAAACAGTCTTCACCTCAGCAGAGGTTAATTTAGTGTCAACATGGTGGTTGACATATTTGCAGAAGTTTATCACAGATTCTGGGTAAGTAAAAGTACTTATTGTTATTATTAAACTAGAACTTTAGTCATTCACTCTATAGTAGAAAATACAAGCAAAAGTTTGGAGATCATTACTGAGCAATGAAAAAAATTACAAAGAAGAATAATTTTCTACAAGTTAAAATGTGAAAATTGATGGTAAATATTCCTGATGTGAAAGAGTGGACAATTAAAAAGCCATAACGATTTCTCTCTATTGCAGAGAATCTCTTTTTTCTACCTCTACTTTATAGGCAAATACATACACATACTGTCTCATGCCTTGCATAACGCACTTGAACTTACACCTGTACTATAATCCTCTATGTTCATGCAGTTTCCTGGCATATCTTTATACTTTTTATACCTTCTACTTGTTTATACCTTCCTCACCTGTATGAACTTTACTCAAAAGTTATTATATATGCAAATTTCCTAGAAACTGCATCCTTCAATCATCTCCCTACATCTTTATATTATATGACAGTGATTTTCAATTTGTATAAATCAACAGGCCAAAAAGTTATTTCAAATCAGAGATCTTTCATTATGTGATCTGAAGACCAGATTTTTGAGAAGTACTCTCCTGAGCTTCTAGGATTCAAAGTGGAAGAGTTAAAGGACTTCTGTTTTTGTTCTTACCTGTATTTGCCTACCCAGTGCTCACAATTTTCATCAAACAGAAGCAAGAGACTAGGCAGATGAGAAAGACGATCCTTGAGAGGCAAAAGAGGGAAGTTTCTCTCCTTTGCAGTTTAAAGTAATCTAGAGAATGATAAGGAATAGGAAGGAAATTAACAATGCACACAGTGAAAAACAGAGGAAAATACATGAGAGAGAGAAAGCCAAAGAAGGGAAATATGCTGTCCTTAGTACTGGGACAGTGGTGAGTTGTGAAACCCTTGGGGAGGCAATAAAGACAGACTTGAAGAAATATTGCTGTGGGTTTGCTGTGTCTCCTTTAATGATCATGGAAAGACCCAAATAAAGAATGGAATTTACTACAAACTGAATATTTCTGACCCACCCCCCATGTAGTGGTATTTGAAAGTGGGACCTTTGGAAAATGGTTAAATCAGGAAGGTGGAGAACTTAAATGTCCTTATAAAGAGAACTGAGAGCATTCTCTTTCTTACTTTAAAGGCATCACGTATAAAAGGGTCTTCACCAGTTATAGAGTTAGCAAGTGTCTTGATTTTGAACTTTGCAGTCTCCAAATCTAAGTGCTCGTTTTGTATAAGCCCCCTCATCTGTGGCATTTTGAACAGACTAAGACAGGATTTCTTTGTATTGCTTGCTCCTAGGTTCCTATGAGATTCTCAAATGCAATTCTGTACAGAGACTGACTCACATGAGGGCTCCAGCATATATTCAGGTTACAGAAGAAATTAGATTGATCTCAAGGTGCTCACTACCTGCTTGTGGAGATAAAGCACGAGTGCAGCTATACTCAGAAAGTGGCCTTGCAAACCAGGCTTTCTGCTAGCTAGCAACACAGTGGAGATGGAGAAGCGCTCCAACAACTTGTCAGTCTTACTCCTTGCCCTTCACAGGGTGACTGTCATCAGATTTATCAAGTAGTAAGATAATTGTCCTGAGTATAGGGACATGTAGACCATGCCTTCTTCATCTTTACATCCCACTGGCGCAGGAGGGTGCCTTGACATCTGTGCATTTGGGAAATGACTGCTGAATCAGTTTCTCACCTGATGTGAAGTAGAACTGTCTGCAAATCTTTTAGCCCTTGTTTCACTCATCTTACATAAGAAGGAGACCTAGAACTGTTTTTGCATATGGATTGAAAGCTTTCTAAGGTCATAAAGAATGAAACAGATCCCTGTTTACAGTATTTGCTAAAATAGCCCTGGATTCTTTGAGCAGGTTTGGGAAAATCCCACTGTTGGGTGGACACAGACCCCATAAGAGCCTTGAATACCGTCTTTCACAGTTTTTAACAAAGAAAATGTACATCACGGCAATTGAAAAAGATAAACTGGATGACACTTTCATCATAGAAATTAAGAAAGATGATTCTTGAAAGAAGGAGACAGACAGAAAAATGAAAATGCAAAAACATTCCCTAGGATCAATTCTTATCCCGGGCACATTGTATATGCAGCCTCTGAATCACGTTAATTCATCTCTGTCTGTTACTCTGATTCAGATGATAGAGTGGCTCAGTTAAATTGGAACTGAGTTAACTTGACAACCAAAGAGTGGCACTGTTACCAGCTGAAAGCAATTAATTTTGATATGATAAATTCTTTTTTAATGGGGACATTTTTATTATATCTGCTGTTTTTGTTTTGGTGGCTTTTTCCAATAATGTCAATATTTCAAGTAAGTCAGAGAAACAAAACGGCCTGCACTCCTATTCTTCTCATTATAAGATTTCTAAAAGCCTTGCTGCTCTAGTCTACCTGATATACAATGGAAAATTAACAGAATCAAGAACACAATGAAATTATGATTACAATGTGGTGATTAAATCTGAGGTTTTACCAGCATATAAGCTTGCATGCAGTGTGAAATACACTATACTTGAGGATCAGCTGGACATTTGAACCAACTGGGTATAAGAGCCAGATAACCGATACTATCTTAATCAGCAGATGCCCTCGTTTGGGAATGTGTTATCTAATTAGTGTCTTTGTACCCAGAAATTCAATGATGCATTCCTTGTTTTGGCACAGTGATTCCCAAACATGGCTGAATACTCTCATCTCCTAAGGATCTTTAAAAAAATTCTGTTGCTGTCTACAGATTTCTATTTAGCCTGCTTCCAGTGAAGTTAGACAATAAGATATTTTAAAAGTCCAGGTGATTTTATGGTAAGGACAAATATACTGAGTGGTAACCTGTCTTTACATATGTTCAGTAGTCAGTTCAGAAGAGTGGAATCAAGGGTATTATTTGAGAAATTCCACACATTGACATGACGATAAGTAAGTTTCTTCTTGTAAAGCAACTTGATAGATTGGTAGTGGCTGCCTGGAGTATGATATTGAAAAAGATACTGAAGCCATAGGTGGCCTCAGTGGGAAATGATGCTGTGACCTACCAGGAATTGAAAGAATGAGTGGTGATGTAAATGCCGTGTATTGCCCAACCCAGAATTTGTGGTAGAAAAGTATTTAAACTACATTTAGTTCTGGTGGAGCTTATGTTTAGCAAATTATTCCAGTTCATAAACAAATGCTTTGCATTCTCCTCTCCAGGTTTTTTGAGATGCAATTTTTCTTTGCTTTGGTTATTTTCTGTTTCCTCTTCTTCCCTATCTTTACGAGGTCTGCCTTCAGTCGGTATCAGTAAAGAATACTGATTAAAAGATCTTCCTGTGGACTCTGAGCTCTTTGCAGTTGAGAACTGTGCTTCAGGATCTTTGTGCCCCTGTACCAGCAGTTTCTGCATCCATGTGTTCACCTGACTGTGGATCAGAAATATTTTCAAACGGATCTCTACAGACCAGGTGCAGATCTTTTCTTGCATTATTCCCTAGACAGTACAGAAAACAACTGTTTACAAAGCATTTACATTGATTTAGGCATTATAAATAATCGAAAGATGAGTTAAAGTATTAGAAGATGTATGCAGGTTATGCACAAATACTGTATCAATTTAAGTGAGAGACTTGAGCATCCACAGATTTGGTGTCTATGAGGTGGTCCTGGAACCAATCCTTTGAAAGATACCAAAGGATAACTATAGTTAGGGCATCCCAGTGACTTCAGTCTAGCTCAGCTTTTAATCTAAGACAGTTACCCTGAGTGAATATCAAAGAGAGATTCTCCGGAGAACAATAATACTTATTTGGAAATAGCAGAACACGGCAGTGGAGATACTCATGCCAGGGTAAGCAGTAAACATATTCAGAGGCTGAGACAAAGGGAAGTTAAAAGCCAAAATGAAACAATAATCCAAACTTCCAGAATTTACATTATCAATGGCCTCAGTTAAAAGTTTAATAGACAGCTGTTGGGAAGATGTTCCTGCAGGTGAATTTATTTGTGTGATGTGGTGGTTTGTGGTTTTGGTAGTCTCTCATCATAGTTACCATCAGGTGGTTGTCTCTCAGAGCTCAACCTTAGTAATATTTTGGCTCTATTTTTTGTTAGGATTGACAAAAGTGACTCCATTTTGATTCAGCAGCATTCACACAGATGTTCTGCTTTTTAACCTGTGCTATTTCTTCCATTTATATTTGCTTATTTGGACATTGGCTTAGCTCTCAGATAGGAGGTATATATGCTAAGGAAAACTTTTGTTTTCAATGTGATAGTCTAGTTCTACTGTCCTCATTTTCCAGGTGGCCTTCTGCACTGATTACTAGGGTGTCAGACTATGGGGAAGGTTGTCCTGTTAAAACTTATCCCCTTCTTTTCCACTTCTCTTGCTGTTCTGTGGTTTGGTCTGATCAACAGCCAAACTTGTTTCTCCACATCTCTGATTCTAGACTGTTCTGTTTAGCTTTGACTGATAGGTCTGGCAAAAGTGATGCATCACCTGTTCTGAACATAGCCACTATCTGTCTTGGAATCTGCATCTTTATACTCTAGGTATCAGCAGGCTTGTATGACTTGTATGTGCTGAGAAAGCCTTGAGCTGCTGTGCAGATGCAATGCAGTCACACCGAGCAAGGCCAAGGAGAGTCTCATATGTGTGAATGGAGAGCTGGCAATGGATCCTTCTTACCCAGCTTCTCCCACTGATACCACATGACTCAGATGTAAACTACCCAGTGGAGCCCTTGCCTTCCTAAATTCTTAGCTCATAGGATTCAGCACGAAGGCACAATTTAAGTTCCGAGTGTTACAGAACTTTGTTATATGGTAACAGCGAATAGGAACAGACTGATCAGTGTTTCTTAGCTTGTGTGTTACCTGTGTGCCTGGTATCCTCTACTTGAAGACAATTTTAAACCTGCAAAGTTTTGGGCACAATATTTCTGGGTTCACAGAAATTGCTCTGTCTCCCATATTCAACTTGCACTAACTATGTGACTGGTTTTAGTCATTTCCCTTTTCTGAGCCTCAGTTTTCTTGTTTTGTAGAATAGAGTAAGCAATAGAAAATACATAATAGTATAAAATATTGTATGTAAAGTATGAGTATAGTGCTTAGGTCACTCTAAGTACTTAACTGGGAGTCATTAAAAATTAAAAATTACAACAGTTTTCTGTTCCTCTGTTTTTGTTCTGCCTCTAAGAAGATTGGCCAAGTTAAGCAGTTATGCTTCTTGGACTGGCCTAAATTAATATTAGCTCTTCTGGGACATTAACTCTCAGAATTTGAAAATGGATGTCCTCTTTGGAGCTTCATCCAGTGACAGCTCCCTAGAGACTCTCCTGCATTGGTCCCAGCCCTGCCATATTGGGTGTGAAGGAAGCATACGCTAGACAAATTGCTTTCTGATAGAACCTTCTCAAGCAATTAGTAGAATCTCTCCCATCTTATGTTCCCTTCATTGTCATCAAACAGAGGTAGGACAAGGATGAAATATAATGTATTTAATATGTGAAAGTTATGGGTGGCACTTGAATTTGTCATTGTCATTGTACACAGAAACCCTAAGGAAAGATCAAGAATCACATTCGAAGGCAGGTGTTTGCTGAACTGTTTACTATCTTGTAGTTGTTATTTTAAGCATCTTATTTATTTTCTTGAAAACTTTTGAGCTTCCCTAAAATCAGGATCATGTCATTTACTTCTTGTATATTTAGTTGGGCTTTCCATAATTCTGATCATATGAAATATTGGGTGAATATTAGAGAAATAGGGAAAAATGTCTAAAGAAAGCCATTCAAACTTCACATGACTAATTTCATATCTTTTTGTGTTGTAAATGGACAATTTATAATTGTGTATATTTATGGGATACAAAGTGATATTAGAATTTAATTAACACAATATAAAATAATCATACCAACTTAATGTGTGTACTAATCATATACTCACATTTTTATGTTGAGAATACTTGAAATTTACTTTTAGCAATTCTGAAATATAAAGATCTTTCTGTTGTACAATAAGTCACTGAAACAACCCAAAATATTTTCCTCCTATCTAACATTTTGTTCCATTTTCCCCTGTGTCTTCAAATACTTCTAAGTCTATAGAATTACCATTTCACTCTATGCTTTTATGACTATGATATTTTTAGATTTCACCCATAAAAAATGCATAATGTTTAACTTTCTCTTCATGGATTATTTCACTTAGCATAATATTCTTCAATTTCCTCTATGTTGTCACATTTGACAAAATTTCTTTCATTTTAAAGACAATATCTCTGTTGAAATGAATAGTTAGTGTTTAAGTATATGACCAGTCTTACATGTTTATATTTATCTGAGTATCCAAATTGAGGATATCAATACGTAATACAACAACAATTGTTAATTTCCTATCACCTTGTCTGAGATTCTGTATTGCTTGTATTGTTTTTGTGCTATTTTCTAAGTGTATGTGTGTTTGTTAAGATGGTTTCCTTCTTTTATCTTTAAAATAAAATAAAGACAGGATAGTATTTCACTACATGCAAATACTATGTTTTTAAAATTTTTCATTATTACATATTTGTGACACATAATACTTACCTTCATACCCTTCCTTCCTCCAGTTCCCTTTACTATTCACCCAAAGCCTACCTTTCCATTTCGTAGCATCTCTCCTTTATCTTTCTCTTTATGTATATTTTGAGTTTCTCATATAAGAGAAACCATGCAATATTTCCACTTTCTGTGTCAGATTTATTTTGCTTAGCATGATGGTCTCAAGATCCACTCATTTTTGTATAGATGACTCAAATTTATCCTTCTTTATGACTCAGCAACATTCTACTGTCTGTACATGACACATTTTCTTTATTCTCTCATCTGTCATTGAACATCTAGGATGTTTTAGCTATTATAAATTGCCCTGCTATAGTCATCATTATGCTGTGGATAACTGTAATATGATATCTTTAAATTTTAGGGGAAGATACCAAAAAGACGTGCACCTGGGACCAGTGGATTTCTGTTTTTAGGTTTCTGAGAAGTCTCCATATTGATTTCTACATTGGTTGTACCACTTTACATTTCCATTAACACTATAGAAAGATTACTTTTCCCGCATTCCTCATAAGCATTTTTTAAAATCCTTAATGACAGCCATCATTAAGGGAATAATTCGGAATCTCAGTGTTGTTTTGATTTACTTCTAATAACTAAAGAGCCTAACATTTCTCATGTAGTTATCTACCATTTGTACTTGCTCTTTTAAAATGTGTGTATTCACTTTAACTGCCTTTTTAAATGGGTCTTTTGTTTTAAGGGGGTCTAAATATTTTTTCCTTAGATAGGCTGGATATTAGCTCCTTATCATACAAGTTCCTGGCAAAAAGATCTCCCATTCTGTAGGTTATCTCTTTACTCTTTTTATTGTTTCCTTTGCTTTGCTGAAGAATTTATATAATGTCATTTGTTGATTCTTGGTATAACATCTCGTTAATTAGTGTTCTATTTAAGAAGTTCTTGCTTATGCCTATGTCTTTAAGAGTTTTACCTATTTTGTCTTCCAGCATATTTAATGTTTCAGTTTTTTAATATCTGTCTTTAATCCATTTTTATCCATTTGATTTAAAATCAGAGTAAGAAACATGAGTCTACATCCATTCTCTGCATATGGATAACTAGTTTTCTTAGCACCATTTGTTAAAAAGGATATCTTTCATTTAATTTTTTTCTTTATACATTTTTTGAAGATTACATGATTAAAGTATCATGTGACTATTTCTGTGTCTTTTATTATATTCCATTGGTATACATGTCTACTGTTATACCAGTACCATGTTGTTTGCATTATTATAGCTCTGTAGTATAATTTAAAGCCCAAAATTGTTATAATTCTTGCTTTGTTTTTATTGCTTTAGATTTCTTTGGCTTTCTGGGTCTCTTCTGGTTCCACATAAATTATAGAATTGTTTTTCCTAGTCTTGTAAAGAATACTACTGGTGCTTGATTGGAATTGTTTTAAGTCTATATATTATTTTTGGTAATATGGGCATTTGGGCTTTTAAAAACTTCAATTTTTATTAGCATATCTTTAAAGTACAAAATGATTAAATTTATTATGGGAGTGGGTATATACACATAAAATATCTTAATTCTTTTTTAATCCCCTTCTTCTCCACTCCCCCTCCCTTTATCTCTCCATTTCCTTCTTTTTACAAAAAAATCTATCTCCCTGTTTCCTATCATCTATCTTTTATTTTGCCCTTTAATTGACTTATACTTTGGGTTTCTCATGTAAGAAACTATGCAGTATTTAGGTTTGCATGTCTGATTTATTTCATTTAACAGTATGGTCTCAGTGGGCATCCATTTTCCTACAAATGTTTCAAATTTAATCTTCTTTATGCAGAATTTGTACACTTCATTGTGTATAATTATATTTTTAAATTGACTTATCAAATGAATACACTTTCTTTATTCATTCATCAAATGGGTGCACATGTAGACTACTTCTAAGATATAGCAATTATTGTTGTGGTGCTATAAGCTTCAGTATGCAAGTATCACTGTAATATGATGTCTTTAAATCTTTTGGGGAGATATCTAGAAGATGAATAATTGTATTGAATGGAATTTCTACTTTTGCTTTTTTGATGAGTCTCCATATTGGTTTCTATAATGATTGTACTAGTTTACATTCACACTAACACTACAGAAGTGTTCCTTTTCCTTGCAGCCTCAATAACATTTTTTATTTGATTTCTTGAGTAAAATATAATTTCAATGTTATTTCAATTTTCATTTCTCTCATAGCCAGTTGTCTTGGTTACTCTTTCCTTGTTGCTGAAACAAAATACTGAAGCCCAAAATTAAGTAAGGAAAAGATTATGTAGTTCACAGATTGTGGAAGTTTCAGTCCATAATCATCTGGCTCCAAGGTAAGGTGGCACATGACAGAGGGCAAGCATTCATGTTGGCAGAAAATAGCAAAGGCAGCAAGAACAAAAAGGGAGGATGGGCAGAAGGCAAGCCTCTTTCCCTCCCTTATATTGTATGCAAGTTACTCGCCCCAGGTTGGGTGTAGTACTCACAAATATAATCCCAGCGTTAGACATGTGACTTCATGAGGATTTGAAGGGATGTCTAGACACAAACCATAACACCAGTGATATTGAATATTTCTTCATATATTTATTAGCCATTTGTATTTCTTTTTCTGACAATTGTCTATTCATTTCATTTGCTCATTTTTTAATTATTGAGGTGTCTATTTTCTTCTGAGATCTTTACATATTTTAGATATTGGTCCTCTGATATGTAGCTGGAAATTGATTTTTCCAGGTTGACTCTTTACTTTGCATTTCAAAAGCTTTTAATGTGGTAAAAATCCCATTTGTTGATTCTTGATGTTATTTATTGTGCAATTGGGGTTCTACTGATCCCCAACAACACTACAGTGTAATCCAGGTAGACTATTGATTTTTGTTTATTAATTTTTCCCTCTAAATTTGTTGAGTTTGTTTATTAGCGCCAGGATTTTCCTGGTAAAGATTTTTGCATTTTCTACATAAAGGATCCTGTCATCTTCGTAAGGGTGGTTTGATTTCTTCCTTTCCTATTTGTATTCTTTTTTATTTCTTTCTGCTATATGATTGCTCTGGGTAAAACTTGGAGTACTACATTGAACATGATTGGTGAGAGTGCATACTCTTGTCTTTTCCTCATTTTTGATGGAATTCTTTCATTTTTTCCTCATTTAGCATGATATTGGCAGTGGTTTTGCCAAACCATAAATGGTTTTTATCAGTTTGAAGCAAAGTCCTTCTCTATATATTATTCTCAGAGTTTTTATCATGAAGTGATGTTGAATTTTGTTAAAGGTATTTCTTTAATGTATTGAGATGACCAAATGACTTTACCCTGAATTCTATTTGTGGTTTATTAGCTTTATTAATTTTTTTCATGTTATATAATCCTTGCATGCCTGAAATGCTGCCAAGTTGGTCAAAATGTGTGAACTTTTTAATAATTTATTGTTTTTGCTGTTAGGTATCTTACTGAGGATTTTTGCATCTATGTTCATTAAAGATATTTTCCTGTAGTTTTCTTTTTTGCTGAGTCTTAGTCCAGGTTTTGTATGGGTAATGATGGCTTTAGAAATGAGTTTGGCAGCTTTCCTCCCTTTTGAAGTTCATCAGAGAGTTTGAGAAGTATTAACTATAGTCATCCTCTGAATTTCTGGTAATTTTCAGCAGGGAATTCATCAAGTCCTAGGATTTTCTTAAGTTGGTAGGTGTTTTATTAATGTCTCAATTTTGATGTCCAGTACTGGTCTAGTCAGGGCTTTTACACCCTGCCTCAGTCTGGGTAAGTCATATGTATCTAAAATTTTCCATTTCTTGCAGTCTCCAACGGCTTTTAGTATTCCCTTTTTTGTTGTGAATTTCTAGGATATTGACTCCGGTGTGACTGAGTTTCTTCCTGATCATGTCTATTTGGGTTCTGCATGGCTCATTTACTTGAGTATTAATTTGAATCTCTGGATTTTGAGGGTTTTCTGCAAGGATTTTGGTGAATATTTTTTTAGTTTCCTTCTTAAGCTCTTACGTACAACTACACAGTTCATGTGTTCGGGATGTTGCTTGTTATTGTTATTTAATAGGAACACTTTATCAAATTAAGGGCATTTATTATACTTCTACAAACTTTTATTATTAATTAATTAATTTTTTGAGTCAGGGTCTCACTGTTCAGTTCAGGCTGTCCTTGAACTCACAGTGATATATCCTGCTTCAGCTTCCTGATCTAGGACGTTTGTAAATTATGAGCTTATTTATTTTAACAAATGATTCTTCAGCATATTTTGAGAAGATTTTCTGAACTTCAGAATGTAGAACATACCTTTTGGGCCATCAGAGAGACCAAAATTAACTGGAAAAAGAAAATACACGTGTATCCAAAATGCCTGTAAAAACGTGTGTATAGGAAGAGAATATCAAATAAGCCTGTAGGTATTATAGCTTAGGAAATTTTGTTTCAGAATGAGAATTCTAAAAAGAAACTTTACCTCAATGATACTTTATTTTTTTATTTGAATTAGCTTCAAACTTTTTTTTTATTTTAAAAACAAGAGGAGGAAAACATTAGCAGACAGACAACCATTTACAAAATAGCAAAAGAACATTACAAACAATAAAAAGTTACAAACAAAGTGGTAGGAGATTAACAATGCTTGTTGTATTACATACTGATATCTTCAAAGTGGTTTCTCATGAAAACAGAGACATGCAATGTTGATCAATCAAGGATCATTAACTGTTTCTTTCAGGAAAGAAATAGAAGACAGTAGATCAACTATGTTAACTATCCTGTATATACATACATACAAAATTTTTCCTTCTAGATAGGTAATGTAGCATTATGTGTGTTTCAAAAGGTATGTGCACCTTGTTAAAAGTGATTTTGTTGACAAGAAGTCTGGTAAACATTGCACACTGCATCGCACAAACTACATTTTGATTTGTAAACTTCTTGAATTTAGTGGGGCATTGTTATAATCCCAAGTATTGGAGAGGCTGAGGCAAGAGGATCACAAGTTTGAGGGCAGTCTGGGAAAATGAGTAAGACTCTATCCCAAGATAAAATATAAAAAATTAAAAAAAGAAAAAAACCTAGGGGTGCATCTCAGTAGTATAACGCTCCTGGGTTCAATCTCTAGTAGTGGGAAAAAAATTTTGAAGTTAAATACTCTTTTCAGTTCACATCTGTCAAACACATGTGTTACTGAAAAATATTAATAGACCTTGGAAAACGTATGGAAGAATGTCACTTTGAAAATTAGTATTACTGAGCAGTAAATTGTTTTATTATGGAAAGAAGAAATAAAACAGAAAAGAAGGTAAGAGTTTCATATGATACTGAGTTTTGAAATGTGATATAGAAAAATGAATCCATTAAGCAAAAATAAGGAAAATAGAGAAGGAAATTTAATTCAGTTTAAAATAGCCTAGATTTAAGTTACCTCTCAGAACTCCTGCTGGTTTCTAAGAAGCAGCTGGACTTATATCTCTCAGCTCAGAAAGAAAGCACAGATTTGGGAGTTACTTATATAAAACTACTTGATGAAAGTGAGCAGGAATGTGAATGAGAAAATAACAAAAAACTGAACATCAACTTTAAAAATATTTCTTTGTGAATATCTATAGCTTTGGGCCCAAAAAGGAAAAGAATAAATTAGTACACTCGAGAAGCAAAAGACAATAAAGTAAAAAACAAAAACAAAAACAGAAACAAAAACAAACATCAAGCACCATCCAGAAGAATAGCAAAGAATATTGAGGACTAGTGGAAGACGATGAACATGCCCTTTATCATTTTCTTAGGAGATTTCCATTTTATTTTGAAAATCACTTTTCTCTTCAGCATATTGGGTTTGGGACTTGAAATGTGGCTTTCTCTAACAACCTTTGCTATGTGGCATGGTCTGAACTAACTCAGAAAAATCATGGTGCCAGCTGATACACTTCTGTGAGCCAAATGAGAAAAATATAATGATGGAGGAGATGATCAGTCAGCTCTCCAACTCGCTGACACAGGGCAGGTCTGTACTATCTTACTACACATGCAGCTAAGCCCTATTATCTAATTTGAATTGGTAAGTCGAGCAGGAATCATCTCTGCTAGCTCAGAGAGAATGAAAAGCATTAGTTTATCATTTTCATAGCTGTCTTAGAGTATTTTAAAGGAGAAGAGAAATCGTGGATGCTTCCTAGCTGCAAAGTGTATGTTTTATAGTTAAATGTTGCTCAGAGGCACCTGGTAAACAGTTGAAAAATTAAACTGAACCCACCGTTTCCCACTAAACTCTCAGTTCTCATCAGTGATACATCTCATGAATGTCTTGCTGGAATGCACTTGGACATTCACGGCTTCACTGCAACTTGCTTGGATCATGGAACTGCTGTGGTGAGCGACAACAAAGCCAGTCAGTGAGGGATTCTTTGAGATACTGTCAGCATCACAGGCTGTGTCACATGATCCAGTGGACCAAATTGTATGTGAACTGTCCCCAAATTCAAACATCACTGGTAGAGCAAATAATGCATTGTCAAAACCTTCCAGGTCCTCTGGATCTAGGTGATTTATCTCCTGAGGAACTTTTATAAGTGGGTCATATGTTTTTGCCATGCAATGAAGAAAAATAAAAGGCACCCTTATCCTCTCTGCTATGACTTTAAAACCAAAGACATGATGGAGAGGCTTACTTAGGAGGAAAGATTAAAAGAGTTTAGGGATAAATACAGAGGGAAATAATGATAGCCTGTGAATATTTGAAAGGAGTAAAAACAGGTAAGAGTGAAATTACAGTATTTACAATGGCCCAGTAGGGGATAACTAGGAGTAATGGGATGAAAATAATGGAAACATTTAGGTTCTTCTCAGCAACATCTTGCTGGCAGTGCGAGATGACAGACTCATCTCCTGAGGCAAGTGACAGAATCACTGTCACCTTGGCAGTTTCAAACTGGAGTGGAAAAATACAAAAGTTTGGTGGCAGACAGTAGCTTCACAGTGGCAAAGATGTGGAGCCTGATTCATTTTTCCTACCTTGAAATGTTGTGTTCTCTAAGACAAATATTCAGTGGCTTCCCTTGATCACCTTAGTATGTTTCTGTGCATCCGTTATACAGCTTCTCAGGTGCTCTCAGATAATGATTTGGCTGATTGATGCTCTTATGCATGACTTTTTTTTTTCTTATCACCAACATGTCTTCTCTGTGTCATACTCGACATGTGGCTCTGATTACAGAATGTGTCCTTAGATATCTGTAAATGTACTTGAGGGTAACATCTTCTATGTAATGGGGAAGGCACAGCAAGGACTACTTTTGAAATAAAATCTCACTAATTGCAGTAAAATGTAACCTATTTTCATCTGGTGCCAGTGAATCAGTTTCACAGAGCCAATAGATGCTCTGACATGCAAGCATGAAACGTGTGGTATAGGTTCTTTTCACTTTCAGCAGTTTCCATAGTATTTTTCAGTTTCTGAAATAGAGATATGCTACTGATGTTCAAGAAAATGTTGAGCTGAATATTTAACAAAATGGTTATGGAAATTCTATTTCTATGATCTTTATGCTGCTTAAGAAGATATGAAAATACAGTGACTTTTATTTTTTAGAAAGAACTAAAGACTGCATAATTTGTCTAATTCTCCATGGAACTGTCTCATCACAGTGTAAAAAGAGAAGAAAAAGTGTTCTTCATTTCAGGATTTGGCCACATTCTGGTTATATTTTTAGTATAAAATAATAATATGAAAAACATGAAGAAAGTATCATAATTATTGTTTTTTGTTTTTTGTTTTTTGTTTTTTGTTTTGGTTTTTCTCCAGTACTGGGAACCGAACTCACCACTTTGCACTTGCCAGGCAGGCGCTTTGCCACTGAGCTAAATCCCCAGCCCATAATTATTGTTTTAAATGAAACTGCAATTCTGTTTTAACTTCCTTCCTAAATAATTAATTAATTATTTATTTATTTTTGCCTTTTTGAGCACCTGAGAAGCTGTATAACGGATGCACAGAAACATACTAAGGTTTCACTATGCAGCTCAGGCTGGCCTTGAACTCACTTTGTAGCCCAGGCTGGCCTCGAACTCACAGTGATCCTCCTGCCTCAGCCTCCCGAGTGCTGAGATTATAGGCGTGCACCACCATGCCCAGCCTAAATTTTTTTTAGAAGATTAGAATTCTTCTACTTCCTTCAACTATCGCTCCTTGGTTTCCTGATTGTTTGCTTCCTAAATTTTTTATTTTAGTTATTTAGTTTCCCATTTTATTGCTTTTAAAAAAGATAATCTTGTCACCACACATGGTGGTACATACCTATAATCCCAGCACTCTAGGAGGCTGAGGGAGGAGGATTACATGTTCAAACCCAGCCTAAGCAACATAGCAAATCATAATGACACCCTATCTCAAAGTAAAAAAATAAATAAATGAAAAAGGAGTAGGGTTGTAATTCAGTACTAAGGCTCAGGTTTCAATTCCCAGTTCCCCACCCCCCAAAATCTGGTTTTACAGTTTTTGCTTTAGTATTTGATTGAGGCAGTTAGTAAAATAATCTGCAAAGAACGTTGGTTGGACTTTCTTTTTGATTTTGAGTCACTTATTTTTATTTGACATGTAATATTTGTACATATTTATAGGGTATGTTACAAAAGTTGATTTGTGTTGCAATGTGTGATCATTAAATCAGACTAATTAGCATTTCCATCTCTCAAATATTTATCATTTCTATCTGTTGGGAACCTTCAAACTCTTCTAGATTTTGAAATATAAAAGAAATTACCTACTATACCTACTGCACCCTACTGTTACTATTGTGTCCTACTGTACCTACAGTTTCCTACTAGAGTACTTCAAATAAACCAACAAATAAACAAATAAAGAATTGAAAGAATGTTAACACTCATTTAAAGGTACAACAGTTTTCCCCCCTGCAAGTATAGAAAGTTGACTGTTCTATTTCTTTGTTAGTTTGTTTCTCATTTACTATTCTAAATAAAAAAAATAGTTAAAAAAAAGTTCCTGCTTAGTGGCTAGCACAATCATCTGTGCTCAGAGTTTAGAGTTACAGAATCAAAATCATAATCATTTTCCCCGAAGAATTCCCTAGGGATAATTTCTTCTCAATATTTCAGAGGCACGTGCCATCAGAATCTTTCTATGAGTGAGGCCTGAAAATCGACTGTTGCAGTTGATAAGGTATGGAACAGAATTTAAGAATCTATGGTGGACCAAGAAGACTCCTTGAATTAAT
>NW_004955421.1:7444269-7462842 GCF_000276665.1 Chinchilla lanigera | reverse complement strand
AAAAAAAAAAAGAATCTATGGTGGACATACGGTTTTGCTTTTGTTTTGAAGAAAAAGCTGTATTTTGTAACTGACATGATAAAGCTGGTATGTATACTATTCAAAATGGTTTGTAAAATATCTAGTGAAATGAGTTGAGACCAATAACCAGGTTTCTGTTCATTAAAAAAAAGAGAAATAAATGATGGGCATAATTTAACTTTTAAGGCATCCCAGGAGTTTACATGCAGTGAAATAGCCTCTGCTATGACACAACAAATAACATACATTTTGAATAATCCAAGATGGTGTTGGCTGCTAAAGTCTGAATTGAGTTTAAACAAAATATCATTGACTGTTTCATATGAGACCACATATTGTGTTTTATTTTTCATTTTTAGGCTTTTTGTCTGAATTACACAGGAAACTGCTCAACCTTCTAAGTTCACTTCGTCAATACAGAATGCCTGAGAAATACTTGATATGGTAATTCACAGGGAGCCACATGAAATCTACGCAAAACTTCAGTCTTTTGATCTCAAAAGGAATTAGGAAACCTCACAGCTTCTTCCTGAGGAAGAATATGAGACTCAAATCATTATCAGTGTGATGAGGAAACTGAGGCTTAGGGCAGGAACAAACTTTTCTGGAACAAATAAGGGTAAACCTCAGTTCTTTTCTCTCCTGACATAGAATCTTTCGCATTCTTCTACACAGCTTTCAGCTCAGATTAATGTTTTCCCAAATACAGGGTATCTGAGAGGCTCTTAGACTCTTTCAGGAGAAATGAGTCTGAGAATGGTTGATTTATAGCTGCAATAATGCTTAGCCTCAAAATGCCCAAGGAAGAAAATCAGACTGTGATGGGTACTGCATAACTGAAACCCAAGGCCTCTTTACATCTAGACATTGTGGCTTTTTCATCAGAAAGCAGAGGATGGGGTGGAGAATAATTTGGAAATAATGTGTAATACTGAGGGCATATTGAATATTAGTACTGCACATTTTTATTCTGCCAGGTAGAAATAGAAAGCAAGAGATTACTCAGACTGGAAAGGCATTGATTTTAGACATAACTGGAAGCAAAAATATGAAGCATTTTTTGCCATAACAGGTTGAATATAGCCAAGTTAACTTGAATATTCAAAACCAGCAGAGCTTAAAATATATAAAAATACTATTAGAGAAATAATAATAGCAAGTAAAAATAATAAAGCACTGATGTTAAAAGATTTATAAACATACTATTAAGGAAAAATGAAATCAGGGTGCAGAATAATAGGCATATTGTGATACCCTACACATCTAGAAATGTATACACAAAGCTGTACGTATTTCAATATATATACTAAAGTTCTACACATAAAATCATGGTAAATGTCTCAAATGATATACCTTAGATTTCAGCCCCCAAATCAGGACTAATTTGCCTCTCAAGGGACATACAGCAATGACAAAAATATTTTTCTTGTCACAGGCAAAGGCAAGAGAAATATTAGTGGCATCTAGGAAATGGAAGTCATTGATGTTTCTAAGCATCCTTCATAAGAGCACAGCAAGAAAACTTGTCACACCCTCAGTGCTGATAGCGCTTAGATCAGGAAACCTTACTCTAAATTAATATCAATGATTTTTCTCTGGAGGGGTAAACGCAATCTAAAAGTTGAGATTTTTGTGTCCTCAAGTAGAACTTTCACATTCCATCTGTTGTTTGTACTTCCACTAGTAATACACATTAATATATTACTGATATTTTTGAAGTTTAAATTGTAATAGATGCCTAAATGTGGCACCAGATTTGAATTTTTGTCCAAGTCTGTTATCATGAGCAACACAGTGATTGTCTATGCAAGTTGAATCATCCTTGTCTTAAAATTTTAAAAAATCATGGAGGTTTTAGCACAGTGGCAGAGAATGCTTAAGTTTAATTACCAGTACCAGAAAAGCAGGATAATTTCTAGGACATACATAGAACTGCTTCTAGATTATTTATTTTCCATCAATCTATGTGTCTGTTTCCATGCTTTGGTTATTTCTGCCACATAATGAAATCACACTGACAAACTCTTCCCTTATTACTCTTCTTTTCAGAAATATTTTCTCTAATTCCTTTTATCTTTCCCTGTCAGTTCTAGAATAATACTGTACAGAGTCACAAAGTATGTTCTGGCATTTTGACAGGAATTGAATTAAATCTCTATGTTAATTTAGGGAGAATGTACATCTTTCTATGTGATGCTTCAATTCATGCACTTAGTTTTTCTCCATTTTTCTCTAATTGTGTTCATCAGTGTGGTTTAATTTTCAATATACAGTCATGGTACATTGTTTGATTAGTGAACAAATAAGAATTTCACTTCTTTGGAGCAATTAACACACTGCACATTTTTCATTTGCTGCATGTTTATTGCTGCTATATAGAATGTGATGTATTATTACATGCTGATCTTATATCCTGTCACCTCACTGAACTCATTCATTGATTTTGGACTCACTAAGATTTGCCTAGCTAGTTATGTCACTTGTTTTTCTGCTTTGTTCCACAGACTAGAACGTCCATTGTGAAGTTGGTAAGAGCACTGATAGCAGATCTCCCTCCTCATTCTCCAGTATATTGGTAAAATTTTGAAACGTAAGTGATTTTCACTAAGTTCTTGCTATTTTTCTGAGAGTTTTGTTAATGAATAGGTATAACATGATGTTGAGTGATTTTCTTGTGTTAAATGATTTTTAATCAGGTGGTTTTTTCCTCTTGAACCACTTAAAATGGTTGATTACACTGACTGATTTTCACATATTGTGGAATTGCCTCTGTAAAGCAAGTACCACCCCCACCAGTTTGATTCTTTATGGTTGAATTTTATTTGTTATTTCCTATTTTATCAATATCTATGTTCTTAAGTTACATTAGCCTGTAATTTCTTTCTTGACTTTGTTTGGTTTAGTATAAGGGTAATAGAGGTTTCAAAAACTGAATAGAAAAATATTCCTTCTTATATTTTTTTGGAAGAGAGTGCTTAGAATTTTGATAGTTTTTGAACATTTGGGGGAACCTGGATGTTTTCTTTTGGAGAGTTTTTAGTTTGAGTATTTTCAGAATTCAATTTTATTAATAGCTTCAGGAGTGTTAAAATTTGTTGTTTTGTGATAAGTGATTTTTGAGTGACAACTTTCTTGGGAATTATCCTGCTTCATGTAAGATGTATATACAATTTTATAATATTTGTGTTTCATGGTTATTTTGTCTTTGGGAACAATGCCAAATAGAGTGAATATGGTAGATGAGGATATACCATAATGTTTTTATTTGATAGAAATGGCCATAAAGATAATCAAATGATCACAAAATATGATGAAGAATTGAATTTAAAAACTTATTAGAATAAATACATATTGCCATTAACCACCTCAAAATGTCCCATATACTCCTCTTACTCTAAAGTCACTTATTTTATCATTATTGGCAATGTGCCTTTTACTGTAGCTTTTCAAAATTAAACATTCATAGTGTTGTTCAATCACTCCTCTTTTATGTGTAATACATCTATGTTGATCTTAGCATTTTCCCTCTTGTTCTCCCCTCCCTAATCAGTGCTGCCAGAGACTGGTGGTTTCTCCTGGTCTCTTTTAAGAATTAACTCTTGCTTTAGTAGACTTTTTCTATTGCTTTCCTGTTTTCATGTCTGCTCTTATTATGACTTCAGATTATTCAACTGTTAGTAAATGACTAAATTCTGTACAAATCTAGCTTGTGCATGAATTCATGAACCAAAAGGAAGAAGTTAATAGCGTTTTGTTGAAAATAACAATAAGAATTAGCTCATCATAAATGCTGTCTTGGTTGCTTTACTCTCATTGCTGAGACAACACACGACGCCCAAAATTAAGGAAGGGAAGGTTTTTTAGCTCACAGTGTGTGGAAATTTCAGTCCATACTCAGCTGGCTCTAAAACAGGTGGCACATTGCAGAGGGCAAAAGTTCATGGCTGCCAAAAACAACAAAGCACTAAGAGCAAAAGGGAGGGGCAGTGGGAGCAAGCCTCTTTCCCTCCCTTATATTGTATGTAGGGTCCCTGCCCCAGGGCAAGAATAGCATTCAAACCCATAATCCCAGAACTGGACCGCGGATTAATCAAAAACTCTAGAAGCCCGCCCCATGACTGTATGAGACTTTGGGGGGACATCCAGATACAAAACATAACAGATGCCCATCACTAGGAGGTACTGAATGGAAATCCAAAGTGTGGTCCTAGACCAGCTCTAAATGTGAATGAGCAGAGCACAGGAACAGGCTTATATTAAAGAAAATGAATTCAAAAAACTTCAAAAGACATCGGTCATCTTGCATATCTAATGTTGTCAAGTCCATTGAAATCTGCGCCAGAGGTAATGAGAAGCTTTTAGAGCTTTTATCTAATATACCTTGGATAAGAGTCTTCTTCCTTGAAGGAAGAGTATTTATCTCTTTATTCTTACTCTAGCTTTTTATCCTTTGTTCTTGTGTTTTCTTCTACATTTTGAAGCTTAACAGGCTGCTTGATTAACCAGCAACTTGGTAATCACCTGCTTGAATTAACTCTTTTTCTCACTCTATAATTAGACTGCTCTATCTACTCAAGAAAACTAACCTACTGCCTTAGTACTATGAATTTTCCTCTGAGCTCTGCTTTAACTATATTGCACAAATTTGATTATGTTTGTACTGGGGATATAGCTTAGTGGAGTAAGTGCCTGACTGGCAAGCACAAGGTCCTGAGTTCACTTCCCAGTACAAAAAAAATAATTATGTCGTACGTTATGTTCATTCCATTCAATGCATTTTAGGAAAATTTCCTGAGGCACATCATTTTACCTATCAGTTATTTAAAAGAGCTCTTCCTTTCCAAGTGTTTGGAGATTTTCCTCTTATCTTTCATTTGGCTTTCTAATTCAATTCCATTGTCTTTAAAGGATTTATTGTGTGCTTCTACCTTGACATATGGTCAAGTGATACATGTACTTGGATTCTACTGTGGTATGGTTGATTATTGTAAAAATGTTGATTAAATCTTCTTAGCTGATGATGCTATTTAGTTTTCTGTTGATAATTTTTGGTATAGTTTTGATATTTGTTGGTGGGAGTGAAGTATTAAAGTTTCCATAAATAATGGTGGATATTTCAGTTTATGCTTTTAGCTTTTTTCCTCATATTTTGCACCTTTGCTATTTAGTGTTACACATTTTTATTGTTCTATTTTCTTTTTTTTTTTTTTGTTTTTCTCCGGTACTGGGAACTGAACTCACAACCTTGCGCTTGCCAGGCAGGCACTTTTGCCGCTGAGCTAAATCCCCAGCCCCTTGTTCTATTTTCTTACTTGATTATTCATTTATTATTATGTAATCTGCTCTGTATTTGTTACTGTCTATATTCTGTAATAGACATTACATAATGTTAATATAGTTACTCTTGGTCTCTTCCGGTTAATGCTTGCTTAATGTTTTCCTATTCTTTTACTTACAATGTGTTTATAACATATTTGAAATTAATTTCTTGCAGATTGCATAGAAAGGTCATATTTTTAACCTACTTTCCCAATCTCATTATTTTTATTTGGACTATTAAGACCATTTATATTTAATATAATTATTCATATATTAGGTCTCAAGTCTGTATATTCCTTTATATTATTGAGGCAATGAATGAACTGTTTTTCATCTTGGTTATGTATTTTTTAGTTCTAAAATTTGTAGTTAGTTCTATGCATCTTACTATTTCCGTACTGATAATTTTGTTTGCCCTTTGGGAAATTTTCTGTTTTCATTGGCTTCAAGTATGTTGGTAATTGTTTTTGAAGCATTTTTGTAATAGTTGCTTTGTAATATTTGTTACATACTTCTAAATCTCTTTCATCTCAAAATTGTTATCTATATCTTCTTTGAGATACTTTTTCTTGTATGCTTAGAGAATTTAGAAAGATTTTGAGAATTTAGGGTGTTATATTATGAGATAATGCATCTTATTTAAACCTTCTATTTTTGCTAAGTTTTTTTCTCACATCAAATCATCAGATAAAGGAGAGGACATCACCTCATTGATGCCAGGTAGGTGCAGAAGTCAGGACCCCAAGTTCTGCATCTATTGAAATCCAAAGAGTAGAGCTTCCTTATTGCTGTCTGATGTTTCTAGTGGTGCTGAATTTCTATATTTTTCTGGTTAGCAAAAATAGAAAAGTCTCATTAATTCTTCCCATGTGTCTTCTACTGACAACATGGATAAGATAGTTTCATTAGAGATGGGTAGCTACAAAAGTCCTATGTGCCACTAGAACTCTTTTTTTAATTTTAAAAATAAAAGAACACACACATATTAACATACACATAGACATAAAGAAAGTGACACAAAAACAATAAAACCAATAGAGAATTTCAGACAAGGTGATAAGAAATTAACAATGGTTGTTGTTTTACATATTACCATATTATCTTCAAATTAGTTACTCACTTAAACAAACATAGGCATGTATGATTGATCAAACAAGTAAACATTAACTGTTCTTTTCTATAAAGCATTAGAAATTAGTAATACAATTATCTTAGCTATCTTGTGTATACATACATATTTTTTTCCTTCTTTCTTTTTTCCCTTTTCCCTCTTCCCAGTTCTTTCCCTCTGAGCAGTTTCCTTCCCTTTCACAGTACCTATTGTACCTTTAACATTTTTTTTACTCTTTGAAGTTCTTACACTAGTCAGATGATGTGTTGTTTACACATGCAGGTCTGATTTATTTCACTTATGAGTATGGTCTCTAGTTGCATCCAATTAAAAGCCTCGTTTATCATTTTTATAGCTGAGTAATATTCCATTATAAAAAATACATATTTTTTATCCATTCCTCAGTTGATGGACATCTGGGTTGCTTCCACTATGTAGCTATTACAAATTGTGCTGCTATAAACATGGGTGCACATATATTACTGTGGTATGATATGTTTAGTTCTGGAAAAATACGCAAAAAGGAAAAGACCCAATCCAAAACTTGGCCTCTGAGATGGATACACACTGCTCAGGTAAAGAAATACAAATGGAAAATAACATTAGCATCAATTACAGCCTAAAAACTGACAAACTGTGTTATTAATTTGGTACCTTTAACCTTGGGAGCAGGATCTATAGTTATATAACAAAATCCAACATAATCCATGAACTTGTATGCAATGAGTTTCCTCTTTGTTGAGTAATTTTACCCTGTGCATGGTGGTGGTGGAGACTGAAGAGGGATACATAGTAAGGCAGAGAAAAAAATGGAAAGAAATTTACTGGAAGCAAGCCTGGGGCACAGTGGATGACCACCCGAGCTTATTAACCCAGAGAAGAGTACAAGAGGGAAAGAATGAATGAGAAAGCAGCACAATATCAAAGCAAGGCTTAAAGCCTAGAGAGAGTCTTCACTTACTTGAAAATATCAAAAACTCAAGAAAGATAGCTGAAGGAAGAGAGAGGAGAGGTGAGAAAAATGAACAACAAAAATAAAAACTAAAAAAACAAACAAACAAACAAACAAAAAACCCCCCCAAAAATCCAGACAGATAAAAAGAAAATGCAACAAAGAAAAACAATAGTAAGGTTCCTCTAGGGTCCACAGTTTTATGGTAGTGTTCACGTCAAACTACAGGTCTGTGCTGGGCAGCCTTCTCAAGCCTGCAGTAGGGTTAGTCCTGACTGTGGGGTTGATCTTGGCTTGCAGATGTGGGGGCCGGGGTCAGTCCTCAGCCAGTAATCTCTCTATGTCCCTCAGCAGCCTATTGAGTACTCACCCTGATTGTCTCCATGTCACTCACCCAGTTGCTGTGGTGCCCTTAGATAGGGACAGCCCCAGGCTCCGTAACTCCACTTTAATTTCTCTCTAGTGTGGGCTGGGGAGTGTGCCAACCTCCCACTGCTCTGCAGTTACCCAAGGCTGATTCACTCCCACTTTTTCTTTTATTATTTATTCAAAAATAATATGGATATTAAATTTTATCATAAAATAGGTTTTACTTTACTGCAGACTAGTAAATTTAAATAGTATTCCATACACACTTAGCACAGTTTAAGCTGAGCAATATCGTTCACTATGTTAGGTGTCTCAAATGCATTTTAAAATCACGCTATTTTCAATTTACACTGTTCTTCAGAAAATGATTGTACCACAAATGAAGGGAGAACTGTATTAAAAATTCACGTTCATTCTTATTGCTTTTCATCTTACCTTTATTATATTTTGTATTCTTTTTGGGGTGGGTTAATCTATTTTCTAGAGGTAGGCAGACTATAAATAAATTGTGTCATTATTTTAGACATTTCTAAAGTTATAAGTATCATAAGTAGAAGCATAACTGCAAGTGTCCTACAACTATTAACATGCTTTACTTTCACTATTATTCAATACAAAGTAAATAAATTTCACTTTCTATTTTCCACTGAGATATTTCCTTGACTCATAGTTTAATATTTTTGCACAACATAAATTCATCTTATATTTGTATCATTTAGAGAAATAGCAGTTTCACTTTTCATCTGCTTTTATTCTCTTGATCAGTATTAGATGGTACTTTGTGCCTTAGATTCTAATTTGTAAGTGTTTAATATGTGTTTCTCGATTATACTTAGATTAGTATTGCCATGACACATTTTCCCATTCTTTGACTCTTTTCCTTTTCTATTCTGATGTTCAGGGTACGACTTTTGTAAATGCACTGGCTAGCGTTGTCTTTTTCTTTTATTACTGCTCTGAAAGATTTCATCTGTCTCCATCTGCTTCCATACAAGTTAGGTGAGTTTTAAGTTTCTCATTTTTTGTCTTTTATATTTTACTTTCTTTTTAATATTATTTTGCTTCTCTTTTGTTTTGCTTTCATTTTCCTAATTACACTATAAAAATTTGGCTTCTTTGCTACTACAAAGTTGCTTTAATTATTAGTACAGTAGTTATCCCCATTAAAGACATGTGTCCTTATTGTAGCTTATAAGCCATAGTAATAAGCTTAGAATTTCCCAGATAATTCTAACATTTTGGGGACCCTTGATTTCTTTTCAATTCATCTGTTGTTTTTGTCTTACATTTGTACTATATTGTGATTTGTACAAGACTTTATGTTCCTCTTGTTATAAGAATACACTACACTTTGCCCACATATTCACAGGATCTTGTTTAATTACTTCCTTGTGTTTGCAATTCTCCTTGTTACTGTTTTATTTTGGCTGTACTACTGTTTTTAGTATTTTTTTAATTGAGATTCTTCGGTTGATAAATAATTGGTTTTTGTTTGGCTGGAAACATCTTTATTTTGCCTTCATTTCTGAGAGGTATTCTACAATCCATCAACTTGGATTTAAACTTTGACAATTATTTTCTTTCAGCAAATTAAAAAAATGTGTGTTTGTTCTCTGCTGGCTTTTATCATGTCTGCTGAGAAGTTAACAATCAGTTTCATTGTTGCTTCACTGAAAGTGATGTTTTCTTTTGTCTTGTTGCTTTTATAATTTAGCTTTGTCTACTGCAAACTATAGCCTGCAGATCCTATCTGGCCAAGTGTCTATTTTTGTAAAGCTGTGTTGGAGCATAGCCATGCCCATTGTTTAAATGTTATCTCTGGCTGCCTATGAGAGCTGAATACATGTGATAGGACTAGTGCCACCCTCATAGCTTAAAATACTTTGTATCTGCCTTTTTTCAGAAAATGTTTCTCCTTTTTTCATGTATAAGTTTTTATTAATTTGAGTTAAAATGCCTACTGTGCCTATTTAAAAAAAATTCTGTGTGAAGTTTGTCAAGTGTGGTGAAACTTTAAGTTGATATTTTTCACAATTTGAGGAAATTTTCAAGTATTGATTGTCTGTCATTCTCCTTCTGTATGCTGTCCCCTTTATATCGTACATTTTTAGTATTTCTTTATTACTTTTACAATTATTTCTCTACTTTCTATTCTTTATTTCTCTCATTTAGAGTGAATTTTTAATTTTTGATATTTGTATTATGCTGAAAGCTTTTAAAATAATTTTCCACTTCATTTTTTTAATGTTTATTTTTTTAATACACAGAATCGAACTCAGGACCTCATGCTTGCCAGGCAGGTGCTGCGACACGTAGCTAAATCCCAGGCCCTCCATTTCATTCTTAAACGACCCATTATTATGTTTTTATTTTCTAAAATTTTCTCACAATTCTTCCCTATAAACTCTATCTTTCTGGTGAAGTTCTCCATCTCATATTTTGTTTCTCTGCGCATATAAATTGTAGTTATTTTAAAGTCTGGATGTGGCTGTTCCATTGTCGTTTCTTTTCTCTTTTGGTTTTTGGTTCTTTGTTCCCGATTGCCACATTGTGCACGTGATTTGTAATTTCCCGAAGCTTTAGTTTGTACTGTCTTCCAGAAACAATTTATTCTGCTAGGCAGCGTGGGCAGGTAGGCAGATAAAGGAGAGGTCCACCTAACATAATTTGTGACTGTTTGCTTGAAATGGAGCTACAACCTTAGCAATACCAATTTCACTACGGCTCACTCTTACATCTAGGATGTATCCTGTTTAGGGTGGTAATTTGAAATCCAGGTACTCATCAGTCTCCTCACATTTTTATTCACCCTTAACTCGGAGTTCCATTTTATTGGCCCTTTTGGCTTCTAGAAAGCTTTGCCCTGCTGCCCAGCCCCTTTATCACTGTTTTCTACTCTAGCTTTTAGGCTCTCAGCTCTGTGCCCCTTACATACTGTAAATGACTTGAGGCAAAATCAACAGAGATTTGATGATGGGTCTTCAAGGCAGAGCTGCCTTGCTCTGTCTTTCTTATGTTAAACACATTCCAAAACTTTTGAAAAAAATTTCTAGTTAATAGACTTGATCTGTAATAAGCTACTCCATGATCAACTAAAGGAAGCACTCTGTACCTTCACCCAGTTTTCTTCAGTGTTTAGGCCAAGGAATTTGAACTATTTTCATTTCGAGTAAGTTTTTAAACTTCCATTTCTGGAATGTAGGCCATGTGCTTGTTTCTTACAGAATATTTTCTAAATTATCAATGGCCCCTCTGTCTGCACTGATACTTGCAGAAATTTGCAATACAGGGATTTCATCTATGATACTCTTTATTAAATTGTGAAGAGGTACATTCTATTGCTGGGCAGCCCACGTTATTATTGATTTTCATTAATAAACAATTAAAATTTATGATTGAGTAAATGCCAAACATGCCTAAGTTTACCTTTCAGTGAAAGTATATCCTGATCAAGCGGTATCTTGTAATGATAAATATTCATTCCACCACTTCTGTCTGGTATTTGTAATGTTTTGGAATATTTGAAATTGCCTTTAGAATATAATTCTGAGTCATTCATGGGCAAATGGATGCACCTTGAGACTATAATAAGTTAAAAAAGTCAGACACACACATATATGTATATGTGTGTGTGTGTATCTATCTATCTAGCTATCTAGCTATCTAGCTAGCTATTTCTTTTATATGAGAAATCCAAGATATAAATAAAGAACAAAATAAACAGCATATACTGTTATAGAAAGCAGGGTCATAGATCTTTTTTCAAATAGGAGAGGGATGAACAGATGGAGAGACGGGGAAGGAGAGGAAAAGATTGCATTAAAAACAAGTGCGATTTGTCAGGTGCCTGTACCAACTCCTCACAAGCAATGTTAGCATGCAATGCAAACATTTACTAACAAAAAATAAAAACTGGAAAAGAGACAGGAAAAATATTATGTGTTGAGAGTTGGCTATTCCATTCATTTCCCTAACACTTTTAAATTGAAATAAAATTTACATTCCCTATGGTGCCCAGAAAGAATACATTATTGCAAACATGCTTAGTAGTGCAAATCTTTTTCCTTGAAGGTTGAATTAATTTATAGAAATAGCCTGCAGTTATCAAAGCCATATTCTGGCTAATAATACAGGTAAAAATGTGTAAATCATGGAAATAAAATCTGCTAAGAGAACTGTAAAATTTCATTCTATATTTTAAGGTCCAATTCACCAATTTATGTTTAAATAAAAATGTATTTTCTACTCTTTTCCAAGCACCATGTTAGGTACTAGGGAGAACAGTGAATGTTACAAGTAAGTGACTGAATAAGTGATTATTACTTTAAATAGTAAATATTCAACATGTAGAGAGTTTACACATGCATACTTACATATAAACATATAGTATATGTACTTGTACTTCCACACCTGTATGTATCTGGGTACATATATTTTATAGTCATGTCATATGTTCTTATGTATGTTTTTGATTTGTCATACATATTTTATTACTTAGGCAATTATATTTTCAAGGGATTTTTCTACCTTTTAAAGCATTTCATGTTTTTGCAAATACTGACAAAATTTTTAGTTTTGTGTTGACTATTTGTAATTCTATACACTGAATAATGAATTCAAAAAGTCCTAAGAAATTGTTTTATTACAATATTTCTGGCCAGTACTTCACTGATATTTATCATCTATGAGCAGAATATTTGCTGTGAATTCTAAAACTTGTATAGAAGCATTGACACAACTCTAATAGAAAGAGATCAGAATCATCAGGGAAAGGAACTAGTGTAAGCTTTGTAAGAAATGACATTAATCAAAGTGTATTGGAGACAGGCTCAGCTTGCTGTGGTGACAAAGGACCCCCAATCTCAGTGACTGTGTCAGCACATCTTTACCAACTGTGTTCCATGAACATGGAGTTTTAGTTATGACTTTGCTTGCTTCACAGCATTGTCTTCCTGGGTCTCAGAATGACAGAGATTGCTTTTCTAGCATTGCTGGTCCTTACAAAAATGGCAAAGTGACCATAGTGAAGAAGGTTCTAGCTCCTAAAGCTTCTACCTACAAGCAGTGCTTGTTATTTCTGTTACACAGTATTAGCCCTTGCAAATAAGATGCTTTTGCCATAGTAAAAAGGTTGGGGAGAATGATCTTGCTTTAGGGAAGGACAATGAATGCTGATGAACAACGACATTGTAACACAGTACTAGATGATAATAGAAACAAGCACATCCAAAGATCATCAGGAAAAGTAAGAAAATGAGGTGTTGGCTGGATACTAGGGTAGAATAGACATGGAAAGAAAGACCACTGCTAGAGGCAGTACAAACTGGATCGAGCTCTGAGTGTCTGACTAAGATGTTCAGGTAGTGATGTTACACTGTGGAAACTGGATGGTTGTAGGTTATGTCTCCCCATAAGTAGAGCAAGAGTACTATTACCAGTTTGTTTGAGTTGTGAACTGTGGAAACAAGACAAAAAAAAAAAAAAGAATAGCCTATAACAGGTGCACAATGGACATGTTTACTATATTTCAATGTTTTTTAGGCAACTCTACCTCAACTCATTTGAGATGAAATGAGGAGCTGTGTTAGTCTAGTCTGTACAGATCAAGGACCTGAAATGAAATAAATTTATTAGTGAAAATGTCTGCAAAAGAAAATGGGATAGAGAAACATCCTAGACCATCATACAGTTTAAGGAGTTTTCAATACATCATTTGGCATACTGTAGAATCAGTGTAATTTATCATATAATTCTCTGGACTTCCAAGAATAGTTCTGCACTCAGTCATTAAGTAGGAACATAAAACATAGGACTAGCCTACGGAAAGTGGAAACATTATAAACATGGAGATGGCTCTCAGAGCAGCTGGAGGCCCTCAGCCCAGGAAGTCTCCCATTAATTACAGATCCACAGGTATATTCCATGTCTATCACAAGAATGATGAAAAATTGCTTGAGATTTGTTTTTTAAAAGGAATGGAAGTTGAAGCATTTATCCATTAACTTATTTATTGCTTAAGGATGTTTACAGAAGTGTTAAGTCTCAATTTTTCCATGTATATGGGATGCACAATCTCATTGATATTGGAGAAAGTATTGAGGGCAAAAATGATGATTTGTGGCAGGTGGTTATACTACAGTGATGTCAGCATCCATAGGCTCCATCTCTCATATCTGTGGTTGGACTGAACTGTGAGCAAAAGCAGTGTGATAGAGGGTCTTCAGGAGCATCTGCCAGCCAGGCTATGTAGGCTTACTATGCAGGGTTATGGAGAGTTATTAGGGTGGCATTCAAATGTGTACTTTACAATGATTTCCCTAACTGTAGGAAATAGGAAAAGAGAGTGTGATCAGGAAGTCTAGTCATTGTCCATATGATACATATGTGGTATTACTGTGTGATGTTATAGTTGGATAGATCAAGTTTACATAATAGGTTATCAATAAATTACTTAAAAGTTTTACAGATGCATTTCCACATTTTAAAGTGCAAATGCAATAATATGTACTTGATGACTTTGCTTGCTGTGTGTAAATTATTTTTCTAAACCTTCATTTGCTGCACTGTAAATGGAAATTTGATTACTCACCTACAATTGCTTTAAGAATTAAATGAATTAATTGTGTATGAGACTTTAAGCCAAAACTGATTAAAAGAGGCAAAGAATGTCATTACGTATTGGTTATAGGAACAATCCAAACAATCAAATAACAATTAGTAACACATATTCAGCGAACAATGGCAGGCACAACTTTATAAAATAACTACTACTGGGCAAAAAAGATTGCATAAACATAAACACAATTGTAATGGGAGACTTCCACTATCACAAATAGATTAACTAGACTAAAACCAACAAATGTCAGAGTTGTACCAACCTTCAAATGAATGGACTTCACAGATTTATCTACAGAGTATTCCAGCCAATGACATAATGCACAATTTTTCACCAGCACATGAAACTTTCTCCTAAATAGCCTGTATATTAGCAAGTAAAGCAGTTTAAGTAAATGTAAAATAATTGAAATTATTATTGGATCATAGCACAATAAGTTAGAAATCAATAACAAAAGCAACAACAAAGTCTCTCACAGGAGTCACGCAAATGCATGAGAGCTAAACAACACACTCTCAAACAATGAGTTACAGAAGAAATGAAGGCAGAAATAAAGACAGTTTCTAGAACTAAATGATAATGCAACATGCCAGAACTCATGGGACACAGTCAAAGGAGACTTAAGAGGGAAATTTATATCTGTGAATGCCCACTTCACATGAACAGAATGAGCCCAAATAAATAACCTAAGGATGCACCTCATGCTTCAAGAAATAGAACAGAGCTAATATAAGTAACGAAATTATAAAAATCAGAGCAGAGATTAATGAAATTAAGACCAAAAAACACAAAGATTTAATAAAATGAAGAGTTGGTTCTTTGAAAAGAATAAAATATATAAATCCTTAGCCAATCTAACAAAGAAAGGAGAGAAAAGACAGAAATCAATGCAATTAGAAATAAAAAAAGGTAGGGCTGGGGATTTAGCTTAGCGGCATAGTGCCTGCCTGGCAAGTGTAAGGTTGTGAGTTTGATTCCTGGTACTGGAAAAGAAAACTAAAAAAAACCAAAAAAGTGAAATCTCTATGGACATTGCCAATATGAAAATATTATTAACAACTACTTTGTAAACCTCTGTGCTAATAAATTTGAGAATTTAAAAGAAACATAGATACCTAAACACATTTGGTTTTTTTTGTTTTTTTTTTTTTTTGGTTTTTTGGTTTTTCTCCGGTACTGGCAACCGAACTCACGACCTTGCACTTGCCAGGCAGGTGCTTTTGCCGCTGAGCTAAATCCCCAGCCCCTCTAAACACATTTGAATTACCAACACTTAAAGAAGAAAATTTGAAAACCAGGAGTAATCCAATAACAGGCAATAAAATTGAAGCAGTAATAAAAAACAGAACAAAAAGTGAAACTACTAAGAAAAGCCCAGGTCCAGGCTGGTTCAATTCTGAGTTCTATAAACACTTCAGGGAAGTTCTAAAACAAATATTCCTCAAGCTTTTTAAAGCACATAATTTCTAAATGGTGACATTACCTTGATTTCAAAACCAGACAAAGATGCAACCAAATAACATAACAATAGATCAATCTCTTCAAAATACAGGTGAAAAAATTATCACTCAGATACTGGCAAACAAAACACCCTGAATCATCAAAATGAACATAATCACAACCAAGTAAGGTTCATCCTAGGGATGCAAGGATGACTCAAAATATTCAGGTCAACAAATTAGTACATCACATAAACAGAAGCAAGGAAAAGTACTGATGGTCATCTCAATAGATGCAGAAAAATGTACAAAATCCAACATCTTTTCATGGTAAAAACACTTAAGAAAATAGGCATAGAAACTTGTCTGAGTCTGATAAAAGACTTTTGTGTCAAACATACTGCCAACATTATAAAAAGTAGGGAAACATTGAAAGCTTTTCCTCTAAAATCAGGAAGAACACAAAGATGTCCACTATTACCATTCATGCTCAACACAGTACTTAAACAAAGAAATACAAGTATAATTATCTGCAGATGACGTGATCCTCTACATAGAGGACTCAAAAAAACCTATCAAAGAGTCCTAGAAGTAATAAGCAAATTCAGTAATATAGAAGGATACAAAAAGGACACTCAAAAATCAGTAGCATTCCTGTCCACTAATAATGACTTTGCTGAGAAAGAAATCAGGAAAGCAAATACTATTCATAATAGCACCAAAAAATTAACTACTCAGGAATTAACCTAAGTCAATTACCAAGAACTAACGTGTGCATGTAGGCATACTTCCTGACTTTGATGGCATTATATCCTAATAAACCTGTCATAGTCAAAAATGTTGTGAGCCAAACTACCTTGAATACACCCATCCTATGAAAATCAGCTTAGGAAGGCAGTACACTATAGTACTGGTGGTATACCCTCACAGTACTATGGGTAAATAAGATGTGTGGCCCACTGCCCTGCCCAGCCTCATGAGAAAGTATCACATATTCCCAGCCCCCAAAAAGTGCAACATCCAATATTTGAAGTATTTTTTCTATTGTATACCTTTCATTTTGACATATAAGTGAAAAAAATCATAAATTGAGCCATGGTAAGTTGAGTATTATTTCTGCTTATACTTATACCTACATCTTTATTTCTCCAATCTGTTTTTTCATGATATATTTTTTATACTGAAATGAAACCTTCACAAGGAGTTCCAATTAATGAGGGAAATACTTGTTAATTGGAATTTCATTGATTTAAGATTATTTTCTGTTAGTTTTTTCTGATAATTTTAAATGTAGTGAAATATACCACTTAGAAGATTGTGCACTATTATGTCATACATACCTGCATTTGTTAATTTTTCTACAAAATGAGTTAAATCTATTTACTTATATCTCATTGTATGCAGTTTGTTGATGTAATACCAAAACATTTTTGCTAGTATCTAGATCAACTTAAAAATATTTTAAAAGATTAAAACTAACCCAGGTCCTCCTGGAGATAAGAATTATATGTTAGTGTTAGAAAGTAATTTTTCAGCTTCTCTAGCTGATAATATGCTTGCTGCTAAGTGCAGGTTGAGATACCCTATCAGTAAGTGTTATAATGGGTTGAAAGTAGAAGGAGAAGAAGGGATTCATTTTCACTCTTTCTGTTTCTTTGAATAAAATGATTCACACCCCTCAGAGCTCATGTGGGTTTCACTAGTGGCAGCTTTTAAAAATAGAATTACTAAATCTCAGCCCTGGAAACAATTTCAGGGGTTGCAACAAAAGCCAAGATGCCTTATGAGGAATCTCTTTTATAACTCTATACCTTCATAGTTCAGCAACCTCTGGAGGGGGTAAATTTACAATTTCCTGAGGTAACTCATTCCTTTTTAAATTAATTGCTTACAATTTCATATTTAGAGCTAAGTCTGCCTTTGTAAATTAATGGTAGTAATAATAGGAGCAACAACTATTGAAGTGTGCGTTTGTTAGTGCTATATTTAGTTGCAACTAACAAAATCCACTCTAAAATTATTTCAGCAAAATGATTTTGAAAGACTGAAAATTAGATACAGGTTAAATATGCTCATTGTATTTTGGTGGGGGGTTGAACATTTGTGTATATATAGCAAAGTATCTTGGGAGCAGGGTCCAAGTCTACTTAAAATTCATTTATGTTTCACAAACACATACACAGAGCCTAAAGGTAGTTTTAGACAAGATTGTGCACCCATTTTGACAGTAAATTGTCACATGAGGTCAGGTGTGAGGTTTTCCATTTGCAGTATCATGCTGGTTCTCTGAAAGGTTTGGATTTTGTCTTTTTAGAGGAGGATGCTGACAAAAGAGAAAGATAAGTACCACGATCTACAGAAAGTCTTTCAGAAATATCTTCCCAAATGTTATCAGAGAACTGGCAGGAAGAGCGAAGCAAGCAGAAAGCAATCATTCCAGGACCACCGCACTTCACACGTGGCCAATTCCAGAGCAAAGAGAACCAAAACAAGACAAAGTAACAGGTGAGCTTGACCTTGTCTTCATCTGTTTAGCTCTAGTTCTTCCACATGTTCCGTATGTCAGGTTCTCTGTGTTCCTTTCCTAATTGTTCCTGCTATTGTTACTGTTTGAAGTCTCATGTGCAATCAGGCGAGTCACACTGGTTTACCACTGTTGTGGGCAGAGCTAAGTATAGGAACATATAATGCAATGAGTTGGAGAATCAGTATGTTTGTGTATTTTTTTTTTTTTTTTTTGGTTTTT
>NW_004955421.1:7430603-7444169 GCF_000276665.1 Chinchilla lanigera | reverse complement strand
CTGAGCTAAATCCCCAGTCCCCTGTTTGTGTATTACATGTGTATTCTTCAATTTTCTGCTAAATTTCCAATCTCTAAAACTAAGCATCTGGATAAGCTTTGTAGGGAAAGCCAGGACGATGAGGTAGATGAAATGAAAAGTAATACTTTGTTCTTTCTGTAGTTCCTCTAAGGATTTCATTTACTCTGATAGCATTTGCATTTGTAACATCCTGTTTAGTAAGTGGTATTACACCAATTTTCATTATAAATAAATAAGAAACAAGATTAAATGGATCCCGAGAGATTACATACTCAAAGGTAAAATTAAGAACTGAGAGCTCATTTTCACTCACACCACTTCTTTCTCAGAAGGAAAAGAATAACTCTTATTTACATGAAGAAAAATGAAAATTAACATATTTTTCATGTAACAGTAATATATTTTACGGTTAGAACAGATAAATTTTAAATATTCCTTCTTTTCATTATGAGAGTTACTTTTAGTAGTAAATTTTAGTGAAAAAATTAATAATGACCAGAAAATAAATGCAGACAGTGGAAATGTTCCATGATTGGTAATACCAAATAATACAAAAGAGAAAAAAATTGTACAAGAACATAAAAAGAAAAGAGGGAAAGTATCATTACCTTTTAATCACGTTAGTATTTTTTAAAGGGGGAAACTTGCTTTCTTTTGGGCTCTTGCACTTCTAAGCCTCAGTTTTTGAGACTTGTGTAAATTTGTGAATAACTTCATTACAACTGATTTTTGCATATTGATGTTTAAAGACAGTGGAGCAAAATATGTGAATCGACTTTCACTCCTGGTTGGTCAGTACATTTTAAAATTAATTTTTATTTTGAGATGTCCTCACATGAAACATAGGCACCCCACTGGAACACGTGCTCAGTATAAGGATATATTTTTCAGACATTGGTAATAAACTTCAGATTTTCAAGAAAAATACAACTCCAAGTGGTAACATAAAATGAGAGAACAAAAATAATGCAGGTTTGTTTCTTGTTCTTTTCAAACACTATGCTTTCACTTCTTCTTTAAATACTTTACCTTTAAATAAGTAGGTATCTAGTTTTATAGGGATTATTGACAGAATCTGTTCCCAAAGTAGTTTAAGCCTTTTTTAAGCACTGTAAATATTTCTTTTTTAAAGTGCATGTTCCTGGGCCCATGTGCATCAGTCTGATGGTATAGCCAGGGTTCTCAGTTCTCCCAGTGTCTGTCCTCCCCTCATGTTTTAATGACAATTTGTTCACGTGAAAGACTGCATTTCCTAGCCTCCATTTGTGTTGAGGTGAGCATGCAAGTACGTTTTATTCAAAGGGATGGAGGCAAAAGTGTATACCCTATGGTGCTTATATGATGTTCCTTAAAACAGAACAAGAGAATACTTCTCTTTTTCCTTCTTCCATCCTGCTGCCTAGAGAGCAGAATAGATAACATGAGGCTGAGGACCCATCCTGGACCAAGAAGAAATCTCAGTGGTGGACACCAAGGCCGTAAGATGCTAGGAAAGTAGAAGAGAAAAGAAAAAAACCCCTGATGACTGGGTCTTTAATAACTACATTGAACTCCTGCACTAATTTTGGACTACCTGCCTCAACCAGTAGTAAATTCTCTCTTCTTCTCTATTCTTGACCCCTCCGCTCCTCCCTTTCTTTTTTAATGCTGGGAATTTGACCCAGGCCTCATGTAGGCCAAACATGTGCTGTATATCTGAGCTACTTCCCCAACCCTGAGGGATATACTACTTAAATTAAAAATTTTCTAAATCTATTGCTCACAGCCTATTGTATGAACTAGCAGGTACTGCTGTAAAATATAAATGTCTTACATTAAAAAATAACTTCTGTAAACATATTGTAATTCTTCTTTTGGTTTGGTTGTTTGTTTGAGACAGGGTCTCACTCTGTAATTTAGCCTTAATCTCACTGGCCTCAAATCCAGACTGGCCTCAAATTTGATGATCCTCCTACCTCAGCCTCCCAAGTGCTGGAAGCTTGGTTACTTTCTGGGCTTGAAACACAGCTGTGTCACTCAATAACCCTGTGATTGTAGACATTTATAGTGAGGGACTGTTGATAGTAATAAGTTGTTGTAACTGTCAAAAGATATATTGCTGAACCAGGCATATGGTAAATGTTTAATTAAAGTGTATTCTCATTTTTAAAGGAAATTGTGTACTTGAAATGGAAAACACTATTCTTATTATGTCCTTCACCCATGATTTTAAAACATTGGATCCTGTGGGAATAAAAAAAGATCTGAACAAGTCAAACCCAAATCGTGAATCTGAACACAGAAATGAGCCTCGATAATTTGATGTCCAAAGTGCTTTCCTAGAATTGGCAAAAGTCACAAGAATGTCCAGAAAGCCGTTTATGTCAGCTTTGGCTGTGTAGAAGTCTCATGTGAGTCAAGAGTCAGATAAGGGACCAAATTCTAAGAGGCACTGAATCTTAGGCTCAGCAACTGAAAGAACCGAGAGTAAAAGCTGCCCTGTATTTTGCATTTGGTGTGTAACCCTTGCTTAGCTGAACACAGGCCCTTGTACACTGTCTCTGCTGGTCTGACAAAAGCAGTCAAATACCTCCTCCTCCAAAGTAAGCCGTGCCTTTCACAAGTGGAGTGGAGGCACAAATAGCATGAGTACTGAACTATAAATTTCTTCTTTTGCTCATGTATCATAAGAATAAGAAATATTAGATGTTTAATTTCTTTTATACAATCTTTTTTTCTTAAATTGAGGCATCATTTATATAGAGAAAAATACACAAATTTAAAAATTGATTTGAAGAGTTTTACCCTGTGTCAGTAATAATAGAAAACTGACTGGTTTGTGGTAAAAATATTTCCACTGCCTAGACAATTTCTGTATGCCTCTTTCCAATCAGTAATTTCCCAGCTATATGAGAAAGCAAAGTCACTCATGCACAGGGGCTAGTGTTACCTGCTTTTGTACTTCATATAAACTGACTTAAAGTTTATGTTATATTTATTCCTAAGAATTTTACCTTGGTTAACATTATTATAATGGGATTGTTCTTTTAAATCTCAATTTCTGAATGTGAGTTTTGGTTTATAGAAAAAATAATTATCACATTATAATTCTGGTAATCTTTGACTTTGTTATATTCATTCATTAATTCTAATAATTTATATTTTGTCTTTGGGCTTTTTAAGTACAGAATCTGGTCATCTATAAACAGAGTGTTACTCATTCTTCCCGTCTCTGTGCTTTGTATTAATTTTCCTTATATTATTGCAGTAGTGTAATGCTCCTGAATAGTGTGAATAGAAATATTTTGGATATAATTGTCTCACTCTTGAGATTCAAAGGTAAACCACTGATGTATGCTATCATATGGGACATTATTTTTATAGATATTGATTTGTAAGAAATTTTTAAAGAAAATATGTTGAGTTTTACACTTATTTAAAGCATGTTTTATTTTATGGAAAAAAGGCAAGGCAAAAGTTCATAACAAAATAATAGAATAACAATAGTTAATACATTACATGTTATCTTTAAAGTAGTTGCTCAGAATACAAGATATGGGCATAAACATTTCTCAAATCACTAATAGCACAAACTTTCCTTTTCAATGAACTAAAAGACATGAATAGTATCATTGACTTGCATTTTTTCCCTTTTCCCTCTCTCCTTCTTTCTTTCACTATCCTAGTTCCTTTTTTGTTTTGAAAAATTTCTTACCATTTCACAATATCTATTGTACCCTTTAGACCTTATTTACTCTTGCAGTTTCTCACATCAGGGAGACAATATGATGTTTACACATGCAAGTCTGATTTGTTTCACTTATGAGTATGATCTCAAGTTGCATCCATTTACCCATAAACGTCTCAAGTTTATCCTTCTTTATGGCTGAGTAGTATTCCATTGTATAAAAACACCACATCTTTTTTTACCTGTTTTTCAGTTGATGGGCATTTCAGTTGTTTCCAGGATTTACCTGTTACAAATGTGCTTCAATAAATCCACTATCTTAAATTTCCCCACCACAGGATAAAATCACTCTATCAAAGGGAAATACTTTGCATATATGCTCTCAATTTTGATTGGTTCTGTTATATAACCATAGATTTTGCTTCTATGGTTTAAGGTACAAAATTAATAGTTACCAGTTTGTCAGTTTGTAAACTTTGATTGATGCTATTATTGTTGCTAATTGTACTAGTTTAGCTAGGAAGTCATATCTGTTATAATCAGTTGTTCTCACTTCTGTAACAATATTGAGAAGCTCTAGGGTAATAACCACAGCACAGCCCAGCACCAAACACTGGGGACTGAGCCAAACAAATACCTCACTCTTAATAATTTGAGAAGGTAGGATCTTGGGACAGACACAAACCAAGGATGTCCTACACACAGAAGACATCCATGAAGAACATTTTACCTAGAGAGGCCTTGATGCTGTTTATGAAGCTATCTTCTCCAGAACTTACAAGGATCAACACAGAAAACAAAATAAAAACTTTTGAAATAGAAAATTACAAGACACAGAAGCAAATTACAACCTCAGACTTCAGCCCACCCAGAATAAATCCAGAAGACAATGGGATTGATGAAAATGGAGGACATACACCTGAAGTTTCTGGAGTGAATTTAAAGTGTTATTGTGGCTTTGAGGAATACAACGTGAAGTTAACATCCTATATTTATAATATACATATGTTTGTTAAACTTTACCTGTTTATTAAAGGAGTAAATAAAATCTCAAATGTGCGATAGATATTGTGAAAGGAAAAGAAACTGCTCAAAAGGGAAAAACAACAGAGATGAGGGAAAGGAGTAAAGAAAAAAAGAAGGAAGAGAAGAAATATATATACACAAGATAGCTGATATAATTGCACTGCTAATTCCTATTGGTTTATTGAATGGAATAGTTAATAGCTAATTTTTTAATTAAACTTCCATGCCTATATCTGGTAATCTGAACAAGTATTTTGAAGATAACAACATGCAATGTAACAACCATTGTTTATTTCTTATCATCTTGTTTTGAAGTTCTGTATAATCTGTAATGTTTTTTATTCTTTTTAAAATAAAAATTAATTTTAAAAAATGAATAAAATATACATATATTTGGCAAACTGACTAGTTTACCAAATACATGGACTTTTGAAAGTATTTTCTCAATCAAAACTATAAATATTTCCATCACTCTCAGAAGTTTCCTTTCAGTTTTATAACCCCATCCCTTTCACATTCTTTTCATCTCACGAAATCACTAATCTGTCATTGATTAGTTTAGATGGGCTAGCCTGAATTCCATCCTGTTGCTGGAAGAAGATGCCTGACTCCTGCAACTTAAGAGAAGAGAGATTTATTTTGGTTCATGGTATAAGAGTTTCAGTCCATAGTTGGCTGCTTGCATGGAAGAAGTATCATGGAAGAAGTAGATGGTGGAGGAGCTTCCATCTCATGAGATTTGTGAAACAGAGCAGGGGAAGAATCAGTGTTAGAGGAAGGGACTGAGGACAGGATAATATGCTCTTCTAAATCACGTCCCCAGTGACCTGCTTCCTTCAATCGTGTCCTACCGCGAATAGCACATTTCCTTATGAACTCACGTGGATTAACATGGTGATGCTTTTAGCACTCCAGTGATCCAACCATCTTCCAGAAGTCCCAGCTCTGAATATACCAAGCATCTGAGAGATGATTTAAAGAAAACCACATAACATTTTCTAAAATTTTAATAAAAAATGGAGTCAAAGAATATATAATTGCTTTTTCTTTGTTTCTGACCTGGGTTTTCACATTCTACATAATAATTTTGAAATTCATTCATGTTATTAACATGAATGAAAATTCATGCATTTTGTTTTTGTTGTTTTTGTATGAAAATGTCACATTTTTTTTTTACATATTGAAGTGTTAGATTTTTTAAAAGTTTAGTTAAGAATAAATATTTGTGTACAAGTTTTGAAAAATGAATGTTACTGTGTTTGAGTGAGTACTTGGAGAATGACTACTCTCTATGATATAAATCTGTGTGCATATCTTTTTTAAAGTGGCAGGTTCTTGGGGCTGGGGATTTAGCTCAGCGGCACAGCACCTGCCTGGCAAGCACAAGGTCGTGAGTTTGATTTCTGGTACCTGAACAACAAAAAAAAATAAATAAAAAAATAAAAAAAAGTGATGGGTTCTTTCCTAAAGTAATTGTATCGTTTTATATTACCACTAGTAATTTATGTGAGATTTCCTGTTGTTCTGCATCCCGTAAAGTACTAATCCTCGAATACTTTGTGTGGTCACCCCTTTTAATTTCACGGAGTCTAAGGATGCATATTTTTGCCTAATTTTAGGTTCAATTTGTATTTCCATATTAACTAACAGTTTAGTTTCATTTTGCATATCTGTCTTTGTGTCTCTATTATTTTAGTGAAATATCTTTCCTGATATTAACCCACCCCCACTTATTTTTGTGTGTGGTAGTGCTTTATCTATTCTTTTATTTATTTTAATAAGAAAAGATAAAAACAATAAAACAGTTTCCAAACAGCTTACTAGGACAGTTACAATAATGAATACATTGCATACTGTTGTCTTCATAGTAGTTATTCAGACTACAAGATGTAGGAATGATATCTTGTCCAAACCATATAAGCACAAACCTTTTTTTCAATGAACTAAGAGAATCTAGCTGTTTAGTCATCTTAACTATCTTATTTATAAATACTTTTTCTTTTTCCCTTTCTTCCTTTTTCCCCCATCACAGTTTGCCTCTTCTTTTGAACAGTTTCTTCCCAACTCACAATTTGTGCATTTTTCATCTTATTTACTTGTTCATTTTCTCACACTAGTGAGACAATATGATATTTAGACATATGGGTCTGATTTATTTCATTTATGAGTTTGGGCTCAAATTGCATCCATGTACCTATAAAAGTGTCCAGTTTATCTTTCTTTATGGCTGAGTAGTACTCCATTGTATAAAAATACCACATCTTTTTTATCCATTCCTCAGTTGATGGGCATTTGGGTTGTTTCCAAGATTTAGCTATTACAAATTGTGCTGCTATAAACATGGGTGCACATATATCGCTGTGGTATGATGTTTTTAATTTTGGGGAAGATACCCAAAAGGGGAATGGGACCTCTAATCCTAGTTTTTTTAAAGGAATCTATACACTGATTTCCACAGTGGTTGTACCAGTCTATACTCCTACTAGCAGTGGAGAAGGGTTCCTTTTTCCCCACAACCCCTCTAGCATTTATCTTCAGCTGATTTGTTGATGGTAACCATTCTTTCTGGGGGGAGATGGTATCTTATGTGATTATCTATCTATCTATCTATCTATCTATCTATCTATCTATCTACCTATCTATCTATCATCTATCTATCTATCTATCATCTATCTATCTATCTATCTATCATCTATCTATCTATCTATCTTCTATCTATCTATCTTCTATCTATCATCTTTCATCTATCATCTATCTAAAATATGTTGTCTCAATCTGTGGCTGATCTTTTGCATATGCTTCCTTTGATAGGGCAAAATTTCAAATTTGGATGGTGTTCACTGTTTCAATTTCATTGTTTCTGACTTAGGTTCTATGATTTTTTTTTGTAAATTACAAACTCCAAGTTTGTGAAGATTGTTCTCTTGTTTATCATTACAGAAATTGTCTAATTTCAGTTTTACATTTAACTCTCTGATCTTGTTCATTTTTTCTATGTCATCACAATTTGGTTCAGCACAATTTGTTCAGAACATTTTCTTTCAATATGGAGTTGCTTTAGCATACCAAAAATCAGTTCATACACATTCATAGTTCTGTTTCTGGGCTCTCTGTTTTCTGTTCATCTATATTTTCACTACTTCTCAATTGTCTTATTTACTGTAACTGTAAAATAGGTCTCAAAACTCATAAACTCATCTATTTTCTTTGTGCTTAAATAACTTTGTTTATGTTAGATCCTGTGCTTGTTTTAGTATGCTCTTATCAACTTCTTCAAAAGAGAAACTTCTAGAATTTTGGCTGATATTACGTTGAACCCATGGACATGTCTACCTTAAAAATATTGTCTGCCTATCTCTGAATTTAGTGTAGATATTTTTAAATACTCTCATCAATATTTTTTGGTTTTCAGGAAATAAATTTTACATGTCTTTTGCTAAGTTTACCTGTATTTACAGGTAACTATATATCTAGAAATAGAGAATGTTTTCTGCTGGTATTATAATTCTATCTATTGGTTTGTCACCATTTTTATGGTGGCTGCCTTTTACTTTCATGTTCTTTCAAACACAAATCAATGTGTATATTTTGTCTCTTATGAGGTGGTTTTGACACTATACTGTTTGGTTTACATATTTGCCTTGTAGCGTTACTTAGTTCATGGGTGGACTCACTAAAGTTCAGGATTTTGTAAATAATTTTTTTCTTATTTTTGGAATGGAGCAATATTCTCTGTTGCCTCTATGGCCAAAGCAAACAGAACTATTGATAAATTTAACTGTTCAATTTTTAAAATTTTCAGATCATAATGCATTCTAATTTTCACTGTGGTTTTTAGTTGATTTGTGAGATGTTTAGAACTGTCACTGCATTATTTTATAGGTTTTACATAATGGATTTTAGTTGAATTTTTTGTATTAAAGATCATGCTCTGGTTTTAATTTATTCAAATTTATTGAGACTAGCTTTAAGAGCATCACTTGTGGTTTTGGTGAAAATTTCATTTGATCTTGATTGGAATCTGACAATGTTGGCCATATTGTAACATTAATTAATGTAATTTGGTTACTAATTTTGTGTACATGCATCTTTTATATCCTTGTTAATATTTTAAATGCTTATGTTATCTGTTTGTTCATTTCTCTCTCTAGCTCTATCAGTTTTTGTTCATTGTATTTTGTTTTCAAACTGTCTTTTTTTGGTACTGGGAATCAAACTCAGGACCTTGCATTTGTCAAGCAAGGCGCTGCACTGCTGGGCTATATCCCCAGACCCTGTTTCTTCTATTTTAAATACACTATTTTATAAAGAAATATTTAGGATTATTGAATCTTTCTGATATATTCACTGTAAAATATATTTTATCACTAGAAAATATATTTTGTGTCTTACAATACTACCTGTCTTCAAATCCAACTTTATCTTAAAAGAAACAACTCTATATTGATTTTCTGAGTAGTGTTTGCAGAGTTCACTTTCAAGCCACTAGTGTGTGTGAGTGTCTGTGTGTTGTTCTACAAGAGAAATAGAACCGATAGGACAGATGTGTAGCAATCATTGAAAATATCAAATTGAGTCTGTTGAGTACTGAGATCCTGTTGTATTGTTGTCCTAAAGTCCTTTTCATTTATCTACCAGTATTTGTTAAGGGCATGTAATAAAGCAAGCACTTACCTGCAATGTGGGAAAATTTCAATATAAATAGAAACATTACCAGTGGAGTGTTGTCCAGGCATTAACTTCACACAGGAATCAATGTACATGCAGACTCAAGCATCTTAGGTTCTACCAAAGGTCACCCACTTTGGTGATAAGACTGTACTACATATTTGGTGTCTTTTCTGTTTGATTCCTTCCGGAATTGGGAGCCTCATGCTCCCTCTTATTAGAAGATGAGCAAGTAGGCCTACTGTGGACAGATGCTTATAGTCTCATTTTATTTCTTACATGCTATGTCATTCAACTGAGTTAAAAAAAAGGACTCTAAAGTTAGTTAATGAAGTACTTGCGTACGTATTTGTGTAAGGCAGATCTACTTAAATTAGTGTATAATTTAGCCATAATTTGTACTGATCTGAAATTGGAGACCCAGTAATAAATCTGCAATGAGAGGAAAAGCTAAGTAGTGTTTTGAAAAGTACATAAAATTTTATTTTTCATAATGTAAGAGTAAGGTATACAGTCATTAAATATTTTGGTTCTAATAATGGCATTTCCTAGAGCACATTATAAGATCACATAATTACTATGTCGACTGAGAATATTTAACAACCCCATTACACATAGTTATTATAATATATAGTTTGGAGTAAAGTTCCATGTTCCATTTTCACTTTGAGTATTAACATTTCTCCTATACTAATAAATCAAAGAATTGGTTCTTTAATGAATCACCCATTATTTATTTTTCTCTTTAAAGTTTTGGAACTCTAAGAACTTTAGATTATTCTTACCTGATACTTTCTAGACCACCTGTACCCTATAAGATCAGTATGTTAGTGTGAGTATAGAAAACCTCAGGCTGTTTCTCCTTGAATAATTCATTATATATACTTTCGTATTCACAGAGGTCCTGGTACTGCTAACACTATGTACTTTTTAGATGGTCCTTTGGTCTCGAGAGATTTTAAGAGCTTTTAAACTTCATTTCAATCATTCATGAAATTTCTCTGTTACAATCTGAAATCTGCTATCACAGTTAATCTAGGGAAAGCCATAAATTGTCCTTCAGTACTTACCAATAGCAAATACTTTGTGCAGTTTTTGTTTCTAAGCCTAAAGTGGTGGGTGTGAGACTACATTCCAAATAAAGAAAATTTTTCTTAATTAAGTGTTAGAGTTCCATGTAACAAATACTTTGTCCACATTTACTTTTAAGGAGTTTATAATTTAGTAGAATGAGGCAGAAATAAACAAGCAACTTCATTTTTATATGTGATCCAAAAGCCACACACACACCTACACACATACAAACACATCATACCAAAAGATATGATATAGAGTGTATAGGAAGAGAAACATAATTTGAGGATCTCAGTGAAAAATAAAAATTTAGTCCCCTTTATTGAAAAATGATGAGTATCAAGATGGCAGAAACAGTGTTCAGCTGTGCCCACATGAATTGGAAGGGTGGACAGAGATTAAGGATACTTTGAATCTTTAATTAAGTTCTAGGAATTAAATTGGTAAGGACAAAGCATTTCTCCAACTGAACTGCAGAAGTGCAGGCCAGAGGAACAGCATGTCCTTTGGAGCTGGAGCATTTGGAGCAAGGGAGAGAACTGTATAAATTGCAGCCTGAGAAAGAGGTCACGGTAAGGTCTGTGAGTCAAGTCAGAGAATAAGAATTTGAAAAGTAAACCTTAGGACACGTTTTAGGATTGACAATTGTCTCACATTTTTGTGGGCAGGCCTAAAGAATTTGCATTGATTCTATCTTGAAATTTGTAACCTGCTGGCAACCTCTCCCTGGCAATCTCACCACCATTTATTGTTTTATCTGTTTTTGATGATAGCCATTCTGACTGGAGTGCAATGGAATCTCAGTGTACTTATGATTTGCATTTCCTTAATGGATAAAATGTTGAACATTTTTCATATATTCATGGACCATTTTTAGCTCTTTCCAGAAGTCTCATTTTAATTCATTTACTCTATTGATTGGGCTGTTTCATTTTTTATATTAATTTTTTCAGTTTTTATATATTCTAGATAGTACTCCTCTGTCAGAATAGCAGCTGGCAGAGATTTTCTCCTATTGGCTAGGTTTTCTCTTCATGCTATCATTTGTTTCCCTGCTGTGAAGAAACATTTTAAGTTTTTATGCAGTCCCATTTGTTGATTCTGGCTATTATTTTCTGCACTATTCAAGTCCTATTCAGTAAATCTTTGCCCATAACTGTGGCTTTGAATGTTTCCTCTGTGTTTTCTTCTCACAGTTTTAGTTTCTAGACTTATAGCTACGTCTTTGATGCATGTTGAACTGGATGTATGGGGTGGCAGATAGCAATCTAGTTTCCATTTTTTGTTGATGGATACTCAACTTTCTGAGCACCATTTGTTAAAGAGATTTTCTTTTCTCCAGCATATACTTTTGGCTCCTTTGCCAAGCATCAGATGGCTGTAGTTGAGTGGGTTTATTTCTATGTCTTGTATGTGTCTATTTTTGTTCCAGTGCCCTGAAGTTTTTCTTATGTCTCGGTAGTATAACTTCAAACCAGGTATTGTTCTTTGTCTATTCTTTTTCCTTAGGATTACTTTGGCTACTGTGGGTCTTTTTGTTTTCATAGGAATTTTAGGATAGATTTTTTTCTAATTCTGTGGAAAATGTCATTGGAATCTGATGGGGATTGCACTGAATCTGTAGATCACTTTTGTTCAAATGACTATTTTAACAATACTCGTTTTGCAGCTCTATGGACATGGAGGTCTACCCATCTTTTGTTGTTTTCAATTTCTTTATTCAATATTTTGTAATTTTCACTGAAATGATCTTTCACCTCCTTAGTTAGGTTGACCTCTAGATAATTTTATAAGTTATTGTGAATGGAATTGTTTTCCTGATTTCTTTCTTAGCTAGGTAATTATTAGCATATAGAAAAACTATCAAATCTAATGTCAATTTTCTATCCTGCAACTCTCCTTTATTTACTGATCTGCTATTTCCCAAATTCTATGGTTTGTGAAGATACTACATTAATAAGGTTAATAAAATCTAAGATATTATTTTAAACAGATCATTGTAAACACAACATAAACTGTACATAAATATTTTTTATTCCAAACAGAATACATTGCAGATCATTCTAGTGTCTGAGATTATAAGAAATTACAAAAAAATTCCATTTGTGTCCTTTGTGTTTTAAATTAGAATATGTCTACAATTTCTAGAAAAGCTTTTGAAATGGGCTAAATATTTATAAAGCTATGTGAAAATTATAACATTAAATAAGCTAATGCTTCAAAAATAATCATTCAGCCAGGCATGGTGGTACATGCTTGCAATCTCAGCACTGGAGAGGCTGAGACAGGAGGATCTTGGAAAGTTCAAGGTCAGCCTGAGCTACATAGTGAGTTCAAGGCCAACCTGGATTACATAGTGAGACCCTGTCCCCAAAACAGAAAAATAAAAATAAGCAAACAAATAAAAGATTCCTTACCTAGGATTAGAATGAGAGGAAAATGTCACATATATTTCTCAATATTTTTGCCACAGACACATGCGTGTATTCAGTTGCTCTTGTTTTCTGCCTGTGAACTATGAGATTCTTGCTAGAGGAGAAAGAAAATCTGAAAGCATTATCTCTGGTATTTTCTATTGCTTGATTATACCTGACTTGGTTATTGGTACTTCTCAATCTAAGGACTATTTTCTTTCTTTTTCTGAGTTTTTGCCCAGAACTTGTCTGTTTACTGGGGACTAAGGGAGAGGTGGCTACAGCTGTTCACAGTAGCTGATAGTAAGTTGCATTTGGTGGGATGAGCTAAGCTGAATGAAAATATTAGAAGCCTGTGCACTTCTTATGGCATGTACCTCTTTTCAGACCCATATATGACTAGAAATATTGTTTTAAAGGAACAGCTGACTGGATTCTGTTTTTTTAATTTTTTTTTATTTTAAAGAGTAAAAGAAGGATAACATAATAACAGGAGGGGCTTACCAAATTACAGACAAAGTGGTAGGAAATTATCAATGGTTGTTGTTTTACATATTGTTATCCACAAGATAGTTTCTCAGGAAAACAAATAGACAGATGATAGTGAGTTACAGACAAAAGAGGTAGGAGATTATCAATAGTTGTTGTACTATACTTAGGTATCTTCAAAGTGGTTTCTAAAGGATATAAATAGAA
>NW_004955421.1:7405745-7429718 GCF_000276665.1 Chinchilla lanigera | reverse complement strand
GTGGCGGCCGGCCTAAGGGCCAGCACGCAACAGAGCTCGCCACTGCATGGCTCCCCATGCACCAGGGGCCCTCCCTCTGGGGGCCTACAAGGCAGGAAGCTAGCCAGCTGGAAGACCAGTGCTCCCCGCCCATGGCTCCCTGTGGGCTGGAAACCCTCCTTCCAGTGGCCTATGAGGCAGGAAGTGAGCCGCCGGTCCGAAGATTGGCACTCCCCGCCCATGGCTCCCCGTGCACCGGGGGCTCTCCCTCCGGGGGCCTACGAGGCAGGAAGTTAACCAGCCGGAAGACCAGCACTCCCTGTCCGTGGATTCTGTTTTGATTAGGAAATTATTGAGAAAATTCTTCTTGCTTTGTTAAATGTCTAACCAAAGGACTCCAAATATATCTGTCTATTCAAATGTGTTTTATACTACTGTACTATTTAGGTCTCCAAGAAAATTATGAGGCCAAAGTCCATTTTTCATATGGTTCACAAATATTAGAAGTTTTAGTGCAAGAAGAAGAAAAAAATCTAATAAAACATTCATGGTATTAATATAGTTTGACATGGTAGGTATTCAGAGATGAGAATAAGTGTGCACTTAGTATGAATAATTCAGCATGAAGAAAAGTTTATCTCATAACCTATCATTAAATCAATTCTGGGAATAACTGTTTCTCCTTATTGACACATATAATAGTGTATAGGCAAAATTAACACTTCTGATAAACAGAAAAGATGTATATTATATATATATAGTAGGAGATGATAAGTATATACACATATATGTTTATAGATGTATATATACACATAAAATATGTATATATTGGTGATGAATACTTCCTTTCCAACTTAGTTTATCATTAACATACCTGTTGACTTTTATTTATGTACATCTTTTTGTGATTGGTACATGGTATAAATGTCACTGCTGCTCCTGCTATAGTGCTCATGACAGATGCTTCATCCTTTATGGACATCTCTGTGGAGTCAGTACATAGAAAGATGCTGTGCATGTCTTCAGAAATGACCTAGGTCATGATCCAGCCATCCTATCTATATAACCTTATTAAATCATCCAACTTCTATGAGGTTTGGTGTTCTTGCTTATGAAAGAAGAAACAGTGCAGTTTTGTGGGCATGTGTCTTTATGAGCCTTTTCTGTATGGAGAGAAAGAGAGTTATGATACAATGATTTTTCAAACTGACAGGCCCAGCATTGAAGCTTCTCTTTTCCTTAATACATCTTATTGGTCAAGAAGCAGTAGGTGTGTGAACATTTAGTGCAAGTTATACTGAGAGTGGTCTTACCACCTTTTGAAAATGCCTTGTTGTGCAATTCATTTCCATACCTAATCTTTGTTAAATATTTGTAACTTCCAAAATGCAAATGGTCTAATTATATCCTTGTGCACAACTCTGAGTAAATACAGATCACACATCAGTGACTAAATGGTAACTAGGAATTATTGTTTGTTTTATTTTTTTCATGAGCTATTTTCAGGGTAAGATTATAAACTCCCCAGTGATAGTAATTGTACCTTATTACTCTCTAAACGGAAGTACCAAGCACAGGGTTGACACAGAATGTGCTCGGTGTGTTTGATGTCAATTACAAAATACAAACAACTCCAAGGGTGGAATGTTTTCAATGAATTTGTATACAGTTAATGTCAAGACTGAGATGGGTTTTCTTACCTTCACCATTACCTTCTGCAAGACACTGCAATTAGGAGGAGGACCTGACATGGGGAAAGAATCTGCATCGGTGTAAGCACTCCCATTTGACTAAGAGATTGAGGAACTAATTCACAGTTCTTTGACTGATAAAAATGCCTTATTTGGAACTGACTTTCTTCTTTTATATTCTGGTATATAATTTTGAAGTGAGATGGGAAAGTCTATTTTAAAATCATTTTAATATTTCTTAACACAATCTGGAAGCTATTTTAGAGGCATTCCCAAAAAAATACAGTAGATGGAGTAAATGCTAAATAAGCACCTTAATAGATGCCTTTAAAGATACTCAGGTGTCACCACTGTTTTGAAAGAATCATTGCTTAGAATCACAGCTCACATTTTAAAAAATAAGTGAGGTTAACAAATGCAAAAACTTGAGACACCACTAAGACATTTTGTACAAAGACCTTGGCAGCACATGGAAGTACAGTATGTGCTCTTAGCATATATTTTCACGTGGTCTTTTAATAACATATACATTTATAGGAATTAAATAATTATTATCAGTTTATGTAAAGTGTTACTTTTCAGTGGTTTCCCAGAACTCTAGGAATTAAGGTAGCTTCCTGAAGCACGTATAAAGGACCTAAACTGACTCCTGGAGACTGGAAACTTTATGAAGTCTGTATGATCATTAACAATGGGTGTTCCTTTGTGTTGTTCCTCAGTTACCTGCGGCTTTACAAAAATATTGATATTTGGATTCATCTAGAACTGTTAAATCAGAATGTTTTACAGGTAAGGGCTTGGCAAAGTATATTCTATAGCTCCTGAGGTTAATGAGTAACCTAGCTAGAACAAGAATGGCGAAATCATGGTGCTGGAATCCTAAGTTCTTCTATACCTTGACAAAAGCTACCGTCTATGTGTATTAATATTCATTGTGAAGGAAAATAGGTTCAATCTGAGAGTTTTTCATCACTTTTAACCACAAAACCACTGTTAACCAACCAGTATTGACACTGAAATTTAAAAATCTATGTACCATCTATGAGAAATGTTCTTCTAATTGCTTGATTCACAGAAGATGTCAGTCAATATTTACAGATTAGTCTGCCCAATGTGCCCCACTAGCATATTCTAATACTTGGTTTGCTAGTTACCTACTCTGGGCCAGAGTTTGTGAGTGGAACAAAATATACCTTTCTTTCCTGAAAATTTGTAGTACCCCTGTTAGGGCAAGTAATGAGTATGAGGTTTATTTTAAAAGAATATCTGATCCAAATTAGAACACTATTCTGTATTTTTTATTGATGGAGTTAAAACCTATAGCAGAATTATGAACTACATTTTATCTGATAGACATTGCATTCAATGCTAATGTGCTCAAAGAATTCACTAAAAGAATGACACCTTGCTGGGGATTTAGCTCAGTGGCAAAAGCACCTGCCTGGCAAGCGCAAGGTTGTGAGTTTGGTTCCTGGTACCGGAGAAAAACCAAAAAATAAATAAATAAAAGAATGACACCTTATGTTAAACCAAGGCAATGCTTCCACATTATTTAATAAATGTCTATACAGGAGTTACTAAGTTAACTGAAAGTGCATGTCAGTGAGCAACGAGGACCCTGAACTCCCTTCAAAAGGTGCACTTTGTACTTTAAAATCATCATAATTAGCTGGTGTGGTGATGCACACTTGAAAGCCAAAATATTAACTACCTGGAGGCTGAAGCAGGAGAATTGCAAATTTAAGGCGAACCTGGGCATCTTAGTGAGGCTATACCTGAAAATAAAATACAAAAATGGTCTGGAGGTATGTCTCAGTGGTAGAGTGCTTGCCTAGCATTTAAGAGGCCCTGGGTTCGTTTTCCTGTTTCCCAATATGGGGGAGGGGGTACAAAACCAAAGGAGCAATGTCCTCTACCCTTTCTATATAAATTTATACCTTGTTATGTTAGAAGCCCCTCATGACCAACTTTCACAAAATTATGCTCTTTCTTGTTCTCAAAAGAATGTACATACTTCCTAATTATGTGCTACTTCATTCTACACTTGTGTCAGCTATTCTGTAGTCTCATTACTTACCTCCAAGAGAAAGTTTGAAAATATCATTACTTTTCATATGAACTGTGTAGCTGTGCCCTTTTGTTTGGCAGTCTATCAGAGGATGCTGTCTAATTCTACTTTTCATCTTCTGTAAGAGGGTGGGGAACCCACCAGACTTTGGTCTGGGAGAACTATTTAGCTATCACTAGGAATTTAATCTGCTTTATGTGCCCAAAGGCATTTTTAAGATGCCTTTCATTAGAAATCCAAACTCTAAAACCCTGTATTTCTTTGAGACATATGAATCTTTCCATAATTCACTTACTAATGATGAATCCAAATATATCATATAATGAAATGCAAATATATTACATGTTGAAAAGTCTGTGAAGTTAACACACTGAAGCAAACTGCATAGTCATTACAGTACTTGAAATTATAGCAATCATAACATAGTTAAAGTGACTTTTAATATTTTACTTGATTTTTTAATTTTTCCAGGTTTATTGAGGTATAATCAATAAATAGGAATTGTGTATAAGACTTTATCACAATCAGTGTTAACATCTATCATATCACACAACCTTTTCTGTGAATGCATATAGTGAGAGAACATAAGGTCTACTCTTGGAAAATTTCAAGTAGAAAATATGGTATTAACCACAGTTTCCATTAGATTACTTATGTGTTATATCACCTAAGCTTATTCTTATAACTGAAAAGTTGTACCCTTTGAACAGCATGCGCTCCTGTCTCCTCCCACTCACCCCATCCTTAGCAGCCACCATTCTGTTCAGTGCTTCTGGCAGTTAGATTTTTAAAACTTATACAGAAAATTAACCACACACAATTTGCCTTTCTGGGTTAGGCTTTATTTTCACTGAGTATAATGTTGTCCAAATTCACTCATGTTGTCACAAACAGCAATATTTTTTATTCCATGTTTCCTTTACCTATTCATCTTTTGACATATATTTAAGTTGTTTTCAATTCTAGGCTATCATGAAAAGTACTGCAATAAATGTGGGAGTTCAGGTGCCTCATCAGGAAATTGACTTTTATCTCTTAGTGTTATGTTCCCAGAAACGGAATTGGTTGATCGTATTGTACTTTAAGGTTTCTTTATCTGAGGAACTTCCATGCTGTTTCACGATGAATACAACAGTTCACCTTGCTGTCACTAACGTCCCCTTTTCTTCACATCCTCACTGACATTTACCGTGTCTTCATTTTTTGGTAGTAGCCACTGTAGATGGTGATGAGATCTGAAAATAGTTTGGGGTTGCAGTTCTCTAATCATTAGTGGTGTTGAGCATTTTTTTTTACATTTTTTGGTCAATTTTATGTCATTTTCTAAAAAAACTGTTATCTGGATTATTTGCTCTTTTTAATTGGATTATTTATTTGTGTATGTGTTATTTGCATTTAAATTGTGAGTTCCTTTTATATTTTGATTATTAATCCTTCTTTGGATGTATACTATGGCAATATTTACTTCTATTTCTTGGTTGTGCTATTATTCTTTCAGTTATTTCTTTTATATGTAGAATGTTTTCTGTTGGAAACAGTCTCAGTTATTTTTGCTTTTGTCCACTATGCTTTTGGTATTGTATCCAAAAACATCATCACCAAGACAAATGTTAAGGAGTTTATTTTTTTATCATAAAGGAATAAAAAATAAAATAAATAACATAGACAAAAACAAAACAAAGCAAAAACAACAAAAGTGATACAGGGTTTCAAGACAAAATGATAGGAATCAACAGTGGTTGTTATATTACATATTATTGTCTTCAACAAAGTTGCTCAGATTATCAGATGTAAGAATGCAAGATTGATCAAACCGTTGAAGAGAACAAAAAATAATAAAAAAATTGAAATGATACAGAGCTTCACCAAACAAGATAGTAGGAATTCACCAATGTTTGTTATACTATAGATTATTGTCTTTGGATACATCTAGAGACCATACTCGTAAGTGAAATAAATCGGACCCACATGTGTAAACATCATATTGTGTCCCTAGTGTAAGAACCTGAAAGAGTATATAAAACCCAAAATGTACAAAAAATATTATGAAAGGGAAAGAAATTGCTCAAAGGAAGGAACAACTTGGATGAAGGAAAGGAGAAGAAGATATTACTTTTATATGTTTTTCAAGGAAGTTTATTAATTCAGTACTGTTTAAGATATATATTCTTTTAACAGTAAAAGAATAGGTATGATTGTGTATGGTTTAAGATAAAGATTCACTTTGAATCTTTTACTTACAAACATCTAGTTTTTGAAACATTTATTGTAGAGACCACCTTTCTCCTTTGTATATTCTTTTATGACCTTGCCAAAGATTAGCTGAACATATACATGTTAATTTGTTCTGTTCCTTTAGTGTAAGTTTCTATGCTGTTACGTAGAATCCTTTAAATGTTAAGAACTCCGGAATGTCATGTTAGTCAGGTGTAATGGTGAAGAAGTGCCTCCGTTTGTTTTTGTTGTTGAGTTTATCCATTTTTTCAATTTTTATTACTTTTAAAGTGAATTAAACAAACAGTAAGCACCATATGGGAGTGTCTTTGTCTCTCCTTCGTTCCTGAATGTGGATGGAGTTTTCTGAAGGAGGATCATGCATTTGGTTGGCAGTTTTTCCTTTTTTTTCTTTTTAATCCTTTGTGTTTATCATTGTGTTCCTTCCTGGCTTGCAAGATCTATGTGGTTGCGTCTTCTTTTTAACTTTTTTATGAGTAAATATTTGCCATACGCAATGATCGTCATGGGGAATTTATATATAATGTGTCTTAATTTGTCTTTTTTGCCGTTCTTCAGCCCTCTTCTCAACACTTCTTCCCCTTCTCTATGACAACAGCTTTGTCACCATTTTTCCTTACATTCTCTTTTTAAAAATCCTGTTTCCTTTCCCCCTGCCCCTCTCTTTGTACCCCTCCCATGTGAGCAAGTTACTCCTACTTACCAATATCTGTTCTCTATTTTACTCCTTATTTACTTTTTGGGTTTCTCACACAGAAGAAATAACATGATATTTAAACTTGGGTGTCATTTATTTGACATAAAATTATGGCCTTGAGGTGCATCTGTTTATTTAAATTGTCTCAAGTTTATCCATCTTTATGGCAGAATAGTACTCCATTCTATATAAGTACCACATTTTCTTCATTCCTTGTCCTATTGAAGGGTATATAGGCTATTTCCAATATTTAGTTATTATGAATTGTGCTTATATATGCATAAGTATGCATATAATGCTTTTTAAAACTCTTTCAGGAAGATACATCCAATTAAGAAAGTGAAAGACCTTACACTGAAAACTATAGTACTCTGAAAAGGGAGATCAAAGAGGCTATCAGGAAATGGAAAGATATTTACAGTTCTTGGATAAGCAGAAGCAATGTAGTGAAAATGGCTATACCTCCACAATTGTTATGCAGTTTTAAGGCAGTCTCAATAAAAATACTAATAGCATTCCTCACAGTACTAGAGAAAGCAATCCTAAAATTCATATGGAACCAGAAGAGACATAGAATAACAAAAGCAATTCTCAGCAACAAGGACAAAGCAGGGGATACCATAATCCCTAAATTGAAGTTATACGACATGGCTACAGTGATAAAAGCAGCATAGTACTTGATGATCAGTGTAACAGAATAGAAATAGAATAGAAATTGCAAGAACAATTCCAAACACGCTTGGCTACCTTATCTTTAACAATGGGGCTCAACACCTCATTGGAAAAAAAGATAACCCCTTTAATAAATGACACTGGGAAAACTGGATTTCCAATATTACAAAGATTAAAACTAGACTCATATTTTTCACCATGCACTAAACTAAAATTGAAAAAAATCAAAAGTCTAAATATCAAAATTGGAACACTTAATCAGCTGGAAGATAGAATAGGTAACACACTTAAATATATATATATATATATATGCAAATATATATATATGTAGGCAAAGATATTATGAACCTTGTTATTTGTATGTCACAAATCACTTTTCATCTGTTCATTTGTAAGTTCTTTTGGAGGTAAATTCAAGTCATTCATTTTTGAAAATTTGCCCACATTGTGTCAGAGTAATCTTTGCATTAATATTGCTGCTTACTTAAAGAATCTTGATATCCATATTTGTCCAAGATGTATGTATTTTGCAACTGTTATTTTTTAAATAAACTTCCTTTCACTCTTTTCTCCTTCTACAATTCTCACTATACAGATACATTTGCCTATAGTGTCCCACAGGTACTATAGGCTTTCTACACTTTGTCATTCTTTTTTCTTTTTGTTTCTCTAGCTAACTAACTTCATTCAAATGGATTGTCTTCAAGTTCACTGATTCTCTTTTCTGAATGATTGAATTTGCTACTGAAGTTCTTTGTTACACTTTTTATTTCATTATTATATTTTTATTTCTAGGACTTCTGCAGGTTTTGTTTTTATTTTCTCATTAAAATATTCATTTTGTTCATGTATTTTTGACTGATATCATCTGTTGTGTTAACCAGGTTCCCAATATTATAAATAAATATCTATGGTAATCAACTTAGAAGAATTATTTTGCCTCAAAATTTTGGAGTTTTTAAGCCGTGGTCAGATGGGCCTGTTACATTTGGGCCAGCAAGGAGTTTGTGTCTCATAGTGGGGAATACATGGTGGAGTGAGCTGTCCACCTCATAGCAACCAGGCAATCAGGCAGCAGAGAGAGGAAGAGACAGTCCCCTGGCGGGATCTCAGTGACCTAAGACTCGTTCTACCTTTTAAAGTTTTCAACACCTTCCAATGGCACAAAAATTAGAGTCACACTTTTAACATATGGGCTTTTGGGAGATATTCCAGATCCAAACTAGAATAGTTGTTAAACTTTGTTTCTTTGCACTTCATTGAGTTTCTTTAAATGATTATTTTAAATTATTTTGAATAGCTTACATTCTTTAGGGTTAATTACTAGTTCTATAAGTCTCTTCTTGTGACATTATGTTTTCCTGATTCTTCATTGTCTCTGTAGTTGTGTGCTGATGTCTGTGTATTAGAAGAAGTAAACATCTTTTCCAGTTGTTACAATCTGATTTTGATAAAGATATACCCTGTCCTGTAAATTCATCGGGATGAGGAAATTGTCAGAAACGCTGCAGTGGAGGTAGATGGAACTAGGTCCCATTTTTACTGCTAAGTATAGATCTGTGGTTTCTAGGTCTCTTATCAGGATTTCAGGAAGACGTGGATCCTGTCTCCTGTGACAAGGGTCTGCTTCAGAGTCATTATTTGGATCTTCATATGGTGGTCTTGATAGCAGATTTAGGGAGGTTTCTGGCTCCTACTAGGTTTCTGAGATTTTCTGCTAAGGAACAGGGTAGTTTTCTAACACTTGCCCAGTCCATGATTGAAAGGCAAAAGAAGGCATGAAACTGAGTCATGGGATTGCTTCCGTGCCTAGGATTATAACTGAAGTCTCTGTCCTACATCAGTCCTAGGACACTGTGGTCATGTCTCCTGCCAGGTTCCTGAGCACACAGGAATGCCATTGGACTGCAGCTTGTTATAGATGGAGATGAATCACAACTTGCTTCAATATTCACAGTCAGACCAAGGTTGGAAGGCCTCCCTCTGGGCACGGATATTTGGATGTCTGGAAAATCACTCCACTATGTTATCACCTAGTGAGAAGATCATCACTAGGGTCAAGGAGATGTTGGCACCATGCTATTGAATTTGCAGAATACAATTAAATAAATATATTTAGTTATACCCAAACTTAGTATTTCCTTACAGTAACAAAAAGGTGGAAAAGAACCTATCTAAAAGCAAATATATATCCTGTTCTTTACTTGTTTGTTTGCATTAAATCACTGTTCCACACTCAGTATTTCCATGCCAACACCACAATTACGAACATAACATAAACTAGCTTGTGTTTTAGTTGTTTGGATTTATTTTGAAAGAAGGCTACAATGCTACATATAGAATATAGTTATATATTTCTCTGACATATGATTAAAATACATTACTAAGTTAAAATATTTCTCAACATTCTGCATAAAAATGTAAGTTACTAGAGATACAAACAGAACCATTAAGAATTACTGAAATAAAACAAAACACTCATTTTTTCCTCTTTCATTTTTTTGTTTTTATTATTAACTTACTTAGAAAAGTTATTCTTTGTTGATATGGGTAAAAGGGATAAGAAGAAACCACATATCATTATAATTGATACAGAAAATGAGAAAACATACATTCAGCATCAAATATGTGCTCCCTGGCAGTACCAATCTCTCTTTAATTGAACTCTCTAACTGGTTAATCAAAAAATATAATTAGTAGAAATCTGAATCCTATTTTCATCAGTGCTATGTGCTCCACTTTATTTTATAACCTTTTCAATCTCATAATTCTCAAGTAGAAGAAAACCTGCACTTAAATTTGTAAGGGCAAGAAAATATCTTCCATCTTTCCTGAGAAATCTGTGCTATTGATTCTTTTCTTATCATTTGCTTCTGGAGCTACATATCACACTCTAGAATACACTGAAAAAGGAGTACATTTATCAAACAGTCATTGGCCACAAAGCCAAAGCCAACATTCTAGGATGATTGAAATTTTCTGAATGAGGACAACATCCTATCATAGATGTCAGATTGAAAGTTCTTAAATTCTTCACTATATAATTATATTTGAGGATGAGTTGAGTCAAAATGAAGGACAAGTATCACATAATTTACTTTCTTCTTGAAAGTTAGAACCTTGTAAATGATAATGTATTTCAAAGCTTTGAAAACTTTTTTATTCACTTCCCTCACTTGAATAGTTACTTAGGGAACATAAATGGAATTACCATCAGTGCTATTTTTTTCTGTGTTAAGAAACTCTGCTATATCATATTTATTTAAAAGTATAGAATTTATACACACCTCTATGTTTTTATCGTAAATGAAGATATTCTCTTTGGCATAAAATACAATTTGCAACCAGTACATAATAGAGTCTTATTACTTTAATCATTTGTTAGCATCTCTTTGAATCAAGTGGTTTTCCTCAATATTATATTTGTTTTCTTTGCCAACTGGTGAGGAAAAATAGTCCTCATCAAGATTTTCAACTCAAGTTTTCTTTTTTCTTTTCTTTCTTTCTTTTTTTTTTAATCTGTAAGCTTGTCTTCTTTGGGTATATGAATCTCCAAATAGCAGCATATATGTTTCATATCCATGGCTGCTGTCCTTTTGTTGCATATTGTTTTTATTTTTGTAGTTAATAGGTAAGAAAGTCTGATTTCAATTGCTTTTCTTTTATGAGGCTTCTACTGTAGCCATCACAGGAATCTCAGTAACTAATGACCAAAGGGAGACCTCATGCACTGGAGGCATAGACATTAAAAAGGAGTCACAGGGGTATCAGAATAAATCCATCTGATTTTTATTAAACTACATTTGCCTCCAATCATTGTAGAAAATCTTAATGTTTGATCTACATACCACATTAAAACTAATAAAGCACTCACACAAGATTAGTTTCATCCCAGCCAAGCTCAGCTTTTGAGCCCAGTTCAATGAAGTAATGTACATGTAGTGTAGTTTTCCAGAGAAAAAGAACCAGTAGCAACTGTATCTGCTTTTGGTTCTTCACACACGCATGCACCCATGCACACATGTTATTGCACAGATGGTCTGGCAAGTTTGAAATCTGTAGGGAAAGTCAGCTGATTGTAATTTAGGTAAGAGTTGATGCTGGCCATCTTAAATCCAAATTCTGCAGCGGTCTTTGTGAAAATTCTCTTTCTTTGTGGCACTCTTGAGAAGCATTCCTTCTTTGATAGAGTTCAGGCTTTGCTCTGAAGACTTTCAACTGACTGGATGAATCCCACTCATTATGTGAAGTGATCTCCTTCACTCAAAATCTACTTATTTAAATTGTAATTGCAACTGAACGATACCCTTCACAAGAGATAGAGAAGACAAGCCACCACTGAGGAGAAAACATTTGCAAGATAAAGTCTGATAAAGGTCTCCTATCCAAAATAGCATATATAATTCTTAAAACTCACCAAAAAGAAAATTAAAAATCTGCTTAGAAAATGGACGGAACACCTATATACATTCTCTATCAAAGTTGACATAGAAAAGGAAAATAAGCACATGAAAACTTATTCGCATCATACTATATGTCATTGGAAAATTACAAGTTGTCAACAAAGTTATAGCACTGTGTACATCACCAATATCCAAAATACTGACCTTGTCAAATGTTGATGAGGATGTGGATCAACAGATATTCTCCTTCATTTCTGATAGGAATGCTGAATGACACCACCATGCTGGGAGACATGGTGGAAGTTTCTGATAAATTCAAACTTTCTCTTTTCCATAGACCCCAAATCGATGTCTCCTGGTATTCATTCAAAGGAGTTTAAAATGGTCCACAAAAATATTGTAGCAATATTTATAGTAGCTTGATTCATAATTTCCCAACCCTGGTAGTAACAAATATGTTCTTCAATAATTGAATAGATAAATAAACTGTGATCACATATTAAAAATACAATCGTGTGTTTAAAAAAAAAAAACAAACAGCTATCATCCCATGAAAAGAAATGGAGAAAACTTAACATAGCAACCTCTAAACTTGTATTTCATTATATAGTAAGACAGTATCATCTAGGCAATTTAACATGTGAAATTAGCCATCACAGCACAGGTATTTGATTGCCTGCATAGAAGAAATTGCACTAGGACTGATGATAGTGTTTACATTGGCCCAGAGTGATAATGAATGGAAGATGATGAGTGGGCTAGGAAGAGAAAATAAGAGGTGACACAGGGTTTAATTTGGCTGTGAGGTTCTGGGAGTGCAGAAGGCAATTATCTACTTAAGGATGTGGTTTTCTTCAAGGAGTAGAGCTTGAGTTTGCTTGAAACAATGACTGAATTGCTTAATGGCAATTTACTAAACATAGTATGCACAACTAGGTACTGAATGGAGTTGGATTCAAGCTCATGTGGAATAGCAAACTTATGGGAAAGATAATAAACTCAGAGGCAAATACACAAATAAAGAGATTGCGTGGGTAATATGAAGTAGTAAATCCAAGTGGAAATAGATATCACTGCGCACTCTCTTCCTATAGAGAATAGATCAGGGAAGGCGCTCTGGAAAGGGTATTCTTATATGATGAGAAGACAATTCACAATGTGAAGATCAAGAGAAAGTAAAGTACTTAAGAAGTAAGAATAGAATGAAAAAAGAAGGAAAGCAAGATCTAGCACAAGTGGTGGACTTAAAGGTCATACTAAGAAGGTTATATTTTATCCAAAATGTATAGAACATGAATTTTGGCAAGAGTAAAGGTCCTGAGAAACGACTGAGGTAGGGATTCAGCGAGTGAAGATTGATATCCAAGGAACTGAACAGAGTGAGATATATTTTGAAGGATTTCTTTGATGGACTGATTATGTGGAGTTAAGAATTGTAGGAGAAAAGGGTCAATACTGTTTCTAATCTATAGTCCTCCATATTTAGAGGAGAAGTGATACATCAGTAGTTTTGCCCCACTTGCAAACATAAGTAGCTGTGGGAATATGCTTTGTTACATAGTTGACAGACACTGCATGGATAAAGTCCAATGACTGTTAAAGATAATTGCATCCTTCATTTAAAAATTGCTTCTTTAATAAATTGAACTTATTTGGTGATAAAGATAAATCATCCTCAGGAAGGCATTAGTCATTGACTCTCCTGCCTCCTTGCTAAGTGTAGAGCTTTTGAGTGTTATTTCATGATACCCTCAATACAGCCTGATATGTCACAAACTTGGAGAATAAAGTAACTCCTGTCACTTATCCTTCGCATCATGTTCACAATGCACTGAAAGAGGTTACCATGTAAACTCCCAAAGTCACTGAGCAGAGTAATACAGCTGCTTATTCCTTCTCCTTCAGATATTGATTTCATACAGCTACTGCTTTCTTGCTTTACACAGTGTACTCACTCAGCAATTAATTTTCTTTGGTTCCTTTGAAATTACTTTCCAATCAGGTAAATATGAAAAGACAGAGTGTTGTGAAAAGTAATTCCTCTCTAGTCTTTTCAATGGGCAGCAATTGCGTAAACAGAGTCCAATTTCTTCCTTGGATGTGAGCATAGCAGAAGAAGAGGCAGGGTGGCTCCAGAGTATTCTGGCAAAATTCCTGTTCTCTTTCTGAGATTTTAGTAGAACATATGAAATTTTTTTCACTTATACTCACTCAAGTTATGGCTCCAAGTCTGTTGTGTAGCCAATATACCCAGTTCTACCCTTAAAAAAGATTTCCATTCCTCATGGAAAGTTGGTCTATGTACATAACAACCTTAGTTCATCTTTTATCCCTTTTCTCTTTGCTGCTTCTTCTCCAGCCTTACCTGGGTCCCCTTCCTTTCTCCTACATGTAAAACATTATGTACTACACACATATGTAATAAACTATAGTAATATAAAAGAGATGAAGGGAGGGAGAAAGAGAAAAGGGAAAGAGGATGAAAAAAAATTAAGACGTTAAGTCCATGTACCAACTCCAGATGCAGAGTGTAATCAGTGCGTAGTGCAAATATGTACTAAAAAATTAAAAAGTTTTAAAGAAAAAAATTGACCTTCAAGGTTGTTACCTTGTAGGTTCATCCAATATTAGGAACGCTGTAAAAGTACCATAAAATATTGGAACTTTATAAGGAGTATGTGTTTTGAATAGTTTAAAAGATAGTGATAGGTATTAGAGAAACAAAACATTATTTATAATATAACCTGTATCTGGATTCTAGGTGCTGTCTTCAATCTTATTAGATCTTAGTACATTGGAAACATTTTCACAATACTGATCAAAATGTGAAGTATTTCCTACACGTGAAACATAATGAGCAAAAGGAAATAGTCAAAATTAACTAGACACTAATATACTATTATTAGTAATGCTATATGGTAATTAATGTTTAAAATGGTTTATTTTTTATTTTTTAGTATTTTTGGCACAGGTTTGCTGTACTTAATGACTACATTCCTCATGGGTAGTTGGTACATGTGCATAACACATTTCAGTTCTTTTTTTTATCCTTTTCCCCTCCCCTTGCATCCTCCTTAATGCTACTTCTTGTAGGATTTTACACGAACAGACTTTGCCCAGATCACATAGCCTGCAAATCTGAAATCAGTGTTAAAACAAAGCATCAGACTTAGCACAAAATTTCCCAAAGTAACTATGATAAACAATAAAGCATTGGAAAATTGGCTCCACTAAACTTTGCCATCATTTCTTACTTTATTTGTGGTCACAATAACTTAAAATTATGAGACCTAGGAATGAAATTTCTCCCTATATTTGACTCTGATTGTCTGTTTACCAAAGTTTACATATAAATTGAGGGTAGAGCAAACCTAACAATGTAGTTGCTGTAAGATCAGCTATAGACAAGGGCTTTGACCCAGTGTATGACAGCAAGAACATGCATGGCATTTAAAGGCTGAGGTTGTACATAGACTGATAAATTTGATGACAGCCCCATAGATAGGGCTATAAACCAGTTTGCAAGGAATAACAGAATGAAACCAAAGTGAACTGGTGAGATGGGGAATTAATTTGATCACATAAGAGTGAAGTTCAGGGAGCAGGTTTTAATCTAGCTAAATCTAAGGGCTGAAATGTTGCCATCAGGACTCAGTTTCTCTTTGTCTGTTTATCATCTCTTCTAACCTTAGTTCCTTGGCAGCTTTAGAATTATCTCTTCATAGCATTTGATAGTCAATCTAGAAAGTCAAAGACTTACTCAGACTTGAACTATGTGGGTGATATACTGAGCCCAGAGACAACACAAAGTCTCATGTCCAGGCCCCTCACAAACCAAGAGGAATCAGTGCATGAGGAGTAGATTCCTAGGAAGCACAGGGAATTATTAAAAAGAAATAAATCTGCTGTGTCAAGAAGACCTGAGGAAGAAGCAATGAAGGAGCAGGAACTTTTAGCAAAATATCATGAGTCCTCTATGGAAAATATTACAAGTTTGGAGGTATCCCACTTATTATGTATGTGGCTTTCTTTGATTTTTCTGGAAATGAAGAAATGAAGGAAAATTGATGGGCTGTGGGACACATCATGCAATAAAATGTGGATTAATATCAACTTTAAGATTGTTTTCTCTGAATCTGTAAAGTATGCTGTAGGTATATTGTTGAGCATTGCATTAAATATGTAAAGCAGTTTTTGAAAGATGGACATTTTGACAATAGTCATTCTGTTTATCTAGAAGCAAGGGAAATCTTTTTTCTTATATCCTCTTCAATCTCGTTTAGCAAAGTACTGCAATTTTCTGTGTAGAGGTTTTTCACTTCCTTAGTTAGGTTAAGTCTCAGGTATTTCATTTTTCTTAAGGTTACTCTCAATGGTATTTTTATCATAATTTTTTTCTCATTGAGTTCATTAGTGGCGTACACAAATGCTAGTAATTGTTGTGTGCTGATCCTATGTATCCTGCTATGTTCTGCAAGTTCATTATTAATTCTAAGAGTTTTTTGGTGGAGTTCTTCAGATGATCTATATATAGGATCATGTCATCTGCAAATAACCATAGTTTGAGTTTTTTCTTTCCTACATGTATACTTTTATTTATTTTTCTTGCTGTATTGCACAGGAAATTAATAACATTCATGAATATAAATATTATGTGCCATTAATGAATATAAATATTATTAATGAATACATTAATGAATATAAATATTATGTGCCATATTAATCCACATTTTACTGCATGATGTGTCCCACAGCCCATCAATTTTCCTTCATTTCTTCATTTCCAGAAAAATCAGAAAAAGCCACATACATAATAAGTGGGATACCTCATAATAAGTGGGATATAAACATTATGAATATAAATATTATAACATGAGTTAATAATATTAATTAATGATACTACTAACAAAAATGAAAATTGGGGTAGAGGAATTAGAGAGGGAGGCATAGGGATTGAAAAAAAAGAAACAAACTGTAGTATGTACATGTACCCAATCCATAAGATGATTACAAATTACATGTGTGCAATGATGTTTTAATAAAAAAGTTAATAAATAGTTAAAATAATAAACTTTATTTTTAAGATATAGAAAATATGTCAGTGATATTGTTCTGAAAAGATAAGAGTGTGGGTTAAGTATGTGGTGTGAAATTGTAAATAAACTTGAACTAGGTGTAAGTCGCAGACAGCACTTTCTTCAGTTGAACCTTCTGGTAGCACTGACTTTAATATAAAGGGTACAGCTTTCAGCAAGATGAGCAGTTCCTTCCAAAGGGTTAGGGACAAACATAATTTTTCTTCAAGCCCATCTCAGCCTTCTGGTATCCGTCTTGAACCAATAAAGTAATGAAGATTGAGTCAAGGACATACTGATCTGTCTTTCCTTGTCATATTCAAGATGGACTCCCCCGATGTCTTTCTGCGCTTCTTCATGCTAGTTTTTGAGTCTCTGCATTACTATTTAAGTGTATATCTTCTGTGGAAGACACCTGCCAAACCTCACCATGGCAAACCAAGACTGTGTTACTCTTTCCTGGCAGCTGTCTGTGTTTTATCTCCTTTAGGGGGTGGGAAGGAGATTCATCTTTACTCAGTGTTCTTTGCCTTTAAGATATACCTGGGAGAGGAAAGCCAAAGAACAGAAGGCAGTGTACGGCACTGTATTATCAGGACAGGCAGGAGTGAAAGCAGAAGTAAATCTGTGCTTAACACTGATTACTCTCAAATACATGGTGGACTTATTTTATCATTGTGCAAATTCCCATAAGATATCTGTATTCTGAATTCTATCCTTGAAAAATCCACTAGTAGGCAGGTTTATTTGGATTTATTGGTCACTTTACTCTAAAGTCTCTGCTTAAAAGATGTTTCCAGTGTCCAAGTGTGTAAATCTTCCCTGACTGGAAGTGAATTATTTGAAACAAAATGCAAATTGCCATATATTTGACACAGAAAAATCTGAAAGGAAACATTTGCCTACAACTTATTTGATTAGATCAAAATATCACTTTTGGATCCATCAGAGAGTAACAGTAGCACATGCAGTCTATGAAGTCATAACATGGACACCACTCACTTGGGGCTTTGGTAAAAGTTATACATTTACATTGACCAAAATAATATAATGACTTTGTGAGTGTATTTTTAAAACTATACTTTCCCAAAATGGTTACAGAAATACAATCCATATTTTTTCTGAAGTCTGATTCTTATTCATTCAGGGATGAAATCATTTTCCATTCCTGTGAAGAGAGATGGATTTTTGTCACTGTCTCAATGGACAGAATGAAGTGAAGGATGTCTGTGGCTAGGTCATAAAAAAATACAGATTTCTCCTAGGCTTATTTCTTGAAACATTTGACTTTAGCCACTACATTGTGTGGAGGCCTAGACAACTTGGAGAAGCCATGTGTAAATATCCCCTCATATTCCTAGCCAAGGTCCCAAAAGTAACCAGCATTGACTATAAGACAATTCATTTAATGCAAAAAGTCAGGTTTCCCCAATGTTTTGTCTGTTGTACTTGCTTAAACCACAGTAGCTGAATATTGCAGTAGCATTTCAGTTCTTCTTTTTATTAAAAGTCCTCAAAATTGTATTTAAATGTGTTCAAAAACAATTAAAAACATTTTATATTAAACTGGCTGGATTTTAAGGTGAAGAAAAAAAACCATTCAGATAATTAGAGCTCAGGGATTTTGCATGACTCCAGCTGATGCCAATGGGAACAAAGACTAGTTCTAACTAGTCCCAAGATTGATGGTTTTAAGCAAATGTCATTCTAAGCCACAAAGTTTAGAGCAATATGTAACTGGACCAGTTTTAATTGATTTTTTTAAATAGTCAAAAAGATGTTATGTTCAATGCTATGAATCATTGAGGAAAATATTAAATTCTTTTGCTAATTACAAATTCAACTTTCTTTGCTGCCCTTGTACTTTCTATCAATGTGGGCACCTTTTAAAAATACTTTTCCAGAGATGCAAGAAAAAAATTTTATTTTCAAAGTCCCATTTTCTCTGAAAAAGGATGGCTTGGCATCAGAACAAAGTATTCTGGAAGAATTAGCAAATAACCCCCAAATATATTTCATGATAGATGTATTTTAGTATATTTTATGGTGTGCTTTGCAAATTATTGGTAACATATGGATATTTTATTATCAGTTTATCTCTTAATAGAGTTTATAGCCATTTCATCTTCCTCAGACTTTTTCATTACTCCAGTAAACTATGTGGATTAATATAAAAATTTTAAAAGGGCCATTCGGAACATTTTCCAAGATAAACTTTTCTACTCAGACAGTCCATTTATCCACACATTTGTGTATCTATTCACTTAACATAGATGAATCAAATACTTATCATGTGTGTGGTACTGGTGACCAAACATGAGAATTAGATGACTTACCTCACTGGTTCTACAGTCTCATGAAAAATAAAGGCAAACATATAAACAAATAATTATTCAACAATTATTCATTAAGCTCCTACTATATTTCCAGCAGCACAACAACCTCTGATGCTAACACAGTAAAAAACAAAAAAAAAAAAAAGAAAAAAGACACAACCTTTATCCTACAGATTAAGGATGAAGACAGAAAACCAAACAATAAACTCAGTACAGAATTAAAGCAAGAGTTTGAGGAGTACTTTTAAGCCTGAATCCTGTATGCTGGAGTCAGCGCGATGAAGAAAGATTAACTGTGGGAGCTCAAGTTGACTGGAAGAGCAGGTTCAAAGTGGTGAGGGAGAGAATAGTACACACTTTGGAGAAATTAAAATACTTCAGTGGAGATAATAGTGGAGGTCAACCTGAAAATATAGGCAGGGTCCAAGGGAAAAGCAGAGGCACTGGGGAGAGGAAGCATCATAGGAAAAATGTGAAGGTTGTATGTATACTTGTCTGGCTGAAGGGCAATGAATACATCTTTATAGAACAAGCCTATAGAACTAGACTCAGAAGCCCTGTGAAATAGCAGTAGGTTCAGTTCTGACCAGAAATGATAATGGCTTAGATGAAAATGCTGCCAGAGTGGGGTAAAATTCATGGTTTTTGAAATTTATAGGTACAACATAGACAGAGGGTTCATTTGAAAGTTTAGATTCAGGAATGGGAAAAACGGGAAGAGACAGGGTAAGTTACAGATCTCTAGAGTGAGCAAGTGGTTGGATGTGGTACCACTAAAATAGTATAACTCTTCTTGGGAATGCATTTGGCTCTAGAAATAAGATAGCTGGTATAGCTTGAGTCCTGCTGGACTTGAAGCTCCTGTAAGATATTGTGATGTCCAAAGAGAATGTCAGCATATAGTCACTTTAGCCAAATAAGAGCTTCCATATATGGGACTGATATTCAGCAATATGGAATGGACTATTGAAGAGAAGAAGGTGGAAGAACAGAGAGTATAAGAACTAGCAATAGGGGATATGAATATGATTTAAATGCATTGAACACCTGCATTCCCCCCAATTAAAAATGCAATACTAGTGGGGAAGCAGGGGAGAGGGAAGTGATGAGGGGGAAATGATTAAAGAATATTATATGCATGCACATATCCATCACAATGAAATCCATTCGTCTATATAATCAATAGGCACAAAGAAAAAAGTGGGAAAAATGAATAAAAAAACTGACAGTGTACAGAAGATAACAGAAACTGATAATAGGAAAGATATCCCAAAGTGAACATAGAGGGACAGATAAAAAGGCCTGAAATAGAATGCCAAAAAAACATTAACATTTAGGAGAGATATTTAATATCTGAGTAGAATCTTTGCAGAAGAGAAAGCAGAACAATATAATCCCTAAGGAAACATATATTAAAAATATGCTTGCTTAGAAATATGCATTTAGAAAATTTGTAGATTTTAGGAACATCATTGGACAGATATTGAGAACCCAAGTCTTAGGGTAGTGGCATTGGTGAAAGAGAAAAGACACACTTTGGAGAGAAACTGAGTATAATTAAAAATGGTACACAGAGATGGATGTGAGGTAGGAGATTCCCCATTTGTTCCAGACATCAAGGGAAACTGAGGCTGTCCCACCAGTCAAGTACTAGTGTTTATTCAACTGAGTATTTTTGAAGAACACACATCAGAGCATTTCTACACCTTTGGTTTTTTTTTTTTTTTTTTTTTTAAACGCAGTCAGTTCCTACTGTGTGACCTTGGCAATGCAGAAAGAATCATGTAGCAAGATGCTTAAAAATGAGCTCTAGAAAGGGATTGACAGCTCTACAGGTCTCCAAATAACACATTTTCTGAACAACTTACAGTTGGCTTTGGAGGTTTAAAGGCACATTAAAAATGTGTTTTGCTTTTTGCAGACAACCAAATGTGAGACAAAGTTATGGTTTGTGTTTCCTCCTCAAAGTGTATCATTCAGATGCTAATTTTTGGATTAGTTAAGATCTGACTTGACCTAAAAAGCTGGAGGATATTCTGAAATTCTCTGAAGATTTTGAAGTTTTAGCCTCCTTTTTACTTATTTGAATCATAGACTGTTACCCTCCCCTTCTCCCTCTCCTTCCTCCCTCTCAATGTTCAGAACTTAATGTTCTAATAAGAGGAATGAGAGAAATACAACAGAGTAGAAGGGAACACAAGGTACACATGCACAAAATGAGAAGATGGTTCCTGGCTTGCAGTGGCGAAAGGGCTTCACGCTGTCTTCAGGCAGGCCTTGTTCAGATGGGAGACTTATTAATTAATTGCTTCCCAAGTGCATGTAGGGTGTAGCACACTGAGATGGAACTCGTATGGCTTTTAAGACAGAATTACTTAGTCATGCTGTGTGATCACTTAAACCTGAAAATAGTCTAGCAACTAAGCACATAAAATTGTCTACCTGTTTATTCATAAAGGTCAACATTATTGTCACCTAGCTCTTAAAGAAGATAATATGTTTCATCATTCACCAGATATTGTGGTTTGTAGATGTTCCCCCAAATCTTCACTCTGTCATGGGGATCAGTCTTTTTCAGACGTAGCTGAATCTAGTTTGTGACTGATTGATAGAACAATACTGGGATTAAGGGTGAGTGCCCAATCCCAACAATCTCAGCAAGATCAAAGGGCCAGAAAAAGGCTTGTCTCCCCCTTTTCCTTTTGCTCTTGTTGTTTTTGCTCTCTTCTGCTGCTATGAACTACTACCCCTCTGTCGGGTGCCACTTTGCCTTGGAGCCAGCCAATTATGGACAGATCCTGTACCAAGTGTGAACTAAATAGATCTTTCCCGCTTTAACTTTGGGTGTTTGCTATTTTGCCTCAGCAATGAGAAAAATAGCTAAGCAGTTTGTACAAAAGACTGTACAAATCATTGAACACTTTCAAAAATAAAAAGTACTGCAAATTTACTCATTTTTAAATTATTTTACAGCTAGCCTGGAAAATATGAATTATTCTTGAAATGTTTGCTTTATTTTTGTGAGAAAATTACATAAACATTCACAAAAAGGAGCAAAAAATTACGTACATTTTATTTTCATTTCAAGGCTCTGTTTTACTTATTTACTATAAATTTCCTTATAATAAGCATTTCATGATTTTAATGACTCACATATGTTCCAATTAAAAGGCTTCATTAAACTGGAATTTATATACCATTATTGCTAATGTTTATCACGTTTCCTTTGTTCTGCCTAAGTCAGTCCTTTGCCTCCTTGAACTCATCATGCCTCTAGTTTCAGTGGTTTTTTAAAAGCCCTTTGGACAGGTTGTCATACAGACAGCAATATGAGAAGTATACCACGCTGTTATTGCTCAAGAACTGAACAATGAACATTATCTGGAAAATTAGCACTGCATTATGATTAGTGGATGAACAGAACTCTCTTCCATAGACCCTACAAAACTGAACACTTAAAAGTACGACTGCTGGAGACAAAAAGAACACAGATAAAAAGGAAAATCAACAGAAAAGCAAAAAGAACCTCATAATTGAAACCCTCTATAGTGTAGAATGGAAAAAAAACTAAGATGTGAAATACCTCCAATACACGTTAAAGAAATTAAATGGATATCAATTAAATATTTGGAAATTTGTTATTTTTCTATGGTGAAGCCAATTTCTTGGAACATGATACTTGATTAGGTTTGGATCTTATCCAATGAGGTATATAAATTAACCTCAGTCCTTAAAGGAGGTATTTACCTTCCATTCCTGCTGTATTGCAGTAACTAGTGAAAAGAATGTTAGTCATGCATCTTGAAAATTCATTTATTTATTCATTCAGCATGTACCTATTAAATGCTTATTTTGGTTTCAGCTCTGGGGATGCAGCAGTGGACAAGAATGTACTTGTATTAATGGCTCTTGTTTTGTAGTAGGAGCCAATAAATAATAAATAAGTACATAAAGTATTTTAAGAGAGTGATAACTACATAAATTAGATTTTTAAAGATAGTGATAGTGAGATTAAAAAAAGCATTGCTTTCTCTCTCTCCTCAGAGCCCACACTATCTGTTAGCAAAATCTGCGGTTATTCTTCCACAATATATCCAGAGTCATACACCTTCTACATCCTGATCATTCCTTCCTGCTCAAGCCAATATCAACTTTTACCTGTGTTATATCACTGCAGCCTCTGACTTCTCGTCTTCGTCGTTTTTCTTCCTTACAGCCTGTTTTCATGAAGCCACAATAATACTTTCAACCCATGAATCAATTAGGCCTCTTTGTCCAGTGGCCTCTTACATGAGAATATAAGCTAAAGTCACTTCAGTTCCTACCTTGCAGGCCCTCCGTCTGCTGTTGTTTTTTCACCTTCATGACCACGTTTCCCAGTACCCAAGTCATTACCCACATCACCATACAGTGCTGCCTCAAGCAGGCCAGTGGTGCTCTTGCTTTAGGTTCTGCAGTCAGCAAAATTCCAAGATGGTACTGATTTATACACACAAGCTACCAGTTGTAAAATCAATCAAATATCTAGGTCCTGCTGTGATGCAATTTTTTCAGTGGTAATCAAATTCAACATCGGTTGACTTAAAATCAGGAGATTATCCTCGGGGAGGTGGAGATGGAACTTGCCTGATTCCACAAGCCTTTAAATCAGAGGTATTCTGCAGAAATACAGAAGATCATCTATACCTACTTTGAAAACTTGTATTCTAGTAAGAAGGAAAATGCAGAAGAAATGAACAGATTCCTGGATACATATGAACTATCAAAGCTGACTCAAGAAGATATAAAAATACTAAATGAACCGATATCAATCAGTG